>NW_004955445.1:13141227-13185699 GCF_000276665.1 Chinchilla lanigera | reverse complement strand
GCCCGCTCCGGGGGGCCCGCGGGGCCCGCGTCCCGCGTGGGGGGCTCCAGCAGGCTCTCCGAGTTCTCCAGGATCTCCTGGAGCAGCCGGCGCTTCTGATACTCTGGACCTGCCGGGGACCACAGGGGGAGGCTGGATTCGAACCTTGGGCCCACGGCTGGATGATCCTGGGCCAGCACCTAATCTCTCTGGGCCCCATTTATTCTGCAAGCATTCGATGCCAACGACCAGGCACTGCGATGTGCAGTTTCCTAGCGTGAGTCCACTTGGTTTAATAACCCTGAAACTGGTGCTGTTGTGGAGCTCCATTTCACAGATGGAAAGACGGAAACCCAGACGTTGAATCACTTGCCCAGTGTCACACAGCAAAGGGCAGAGGTGATGGTCTCAACTGTGACCCTGGTCTCTTTGCATTCCCTTGAGTAAAAATGTGCCTAATCATACCTATTCCACATTGTTGTTAGGATTAATGGAGAAAATAGTGTAACGGGATGAGCTCGGTGCCGGCCTAGTTACAGCCACTGCCGCGATCGCCCACGGCACGCTGGTGTGCGTCCTGGGACCAGCAGGGGGCGCGCTGTGACTAGAAGGGATGGGTGATCCGTGCGCAGCAGCCGCGGACACCCTGCCCCCCGCCTTCCATCCAGTGTCCCTCTGGTCCCCTCGCTGCAGCCGAAAGAATGCTTAGCAGACACCCATCCTGTCATTCACAACCTCCTCCAATGCAGGAACACCAATCCCGCCCCCCCCGGGCTCCCGCTGCTCTGCCAAATGTGATCTGTGGATCCGTGTCCCACCGGGCAGGAGGTCTGCACCCTGCAGCCGCCCTCCCCGCCACTTACTGCCTGCTTTCCCACCAGCCGCTCTCTTCCAAGTGTCTGTGCCTCTGCGCCCGCAGGCCCCTCCTCTCGTCCCCTGTTCCTCGCGGTGCTACCTGGAGTGATAGTTCTCAAAGCGTGGCGGCAGCAGCACCCCGGCCTTGTTAGGAATACGTATTTATGGAATCCACTCCAGACCCAGAAAGTCAGGGACTCACTGATGGGCCCCACAGACTCGCTCAAGTTTGGGACTCACTGACCTAACGTGGCCTTCAAGATGTGGCCCAAATGGCCTCTCCCAGGACCCCTCCCTTTGCCCCACAGGCGAAGCGCTTCCTGTGAGCTCGCATGGTCCTATTCTCACCACACAGCACACACTGTGTGAAGCTCAATCATCCCTAGTCGCTGAGCGCTTACTGTGGACCTTACATACAGGTACTCAGTGCTCAAAATAGGGGCTGGGAGTGTGGCTCAGTGGTAGAGCACTTGCCAAGCATGCATACGGCCCTGGGTTCGATCCCCAGCACCAGAAAAAAAAATGAGTAGGGACTATTCTCACCCCCATGTTACACATCAGGAGTCTGAGGCTTACCAGTGACCTTGTACAAGGTCTCACAGTCGGTGATCAGGAGTCAGGATTTGAGTACATACAGTCTGTGTGCCTCATCCCCTGCTATGCTGTCTTTGTGATACATTCTCTGCAGATTCTGGGCCCCAGCTGCACACCCCTAGAGCCAGTACAGTGCCTGACACACAGGCACTGCTCAATGAATGCTCAACAGACTGTTCAGGAGTGGGAAGCTCTGTTGCCCCCTCATCCACCACAGGCCTATTCCTCCTCAAGGCTTCCCCAGCTCCGACCCTCTACCTTGCTCAGAATAGACAAAGAGCCAGGCTGGGGTGGTAGCTTCTGCTAACCCCACCACCGCAATCTCAGCATGAAGGCAGGGATTTGCTCACGTTTCCTTGCCCCTGCCTACCCCCTGTGCACCATGTCCCAGAGTTTCCAAAACTCGAAAATGTTCATGAGCCCTGTTAGGCATCTCCACTTTGCAGCAAGCAGTGAAAAGTGCCCAACACCAGGACTGCCCCTTCCCACCCTGGCTGTCCCTACCTGGCTGGTAGAAGTCTGGAGCCAGCTCCCTGGCCAAAGTGCGGGCAATGTTGGACTCCTGGTTGGCGGCCAGGGCCGCCTGCTCTGCTGCCTCAGCTTTTGCCTTGGCGTGGCTTGTCCTAGAGAGAAAACATGGCAGGAAATTTAGGATCCTATCAGAGAACCACCCTACTCCTTGCCTTCCCTAGCCGACAAAGAGATACCCTGGATACAGCATTCTTTCATCTAGGCCAGTGGTGGCGAGCCTATGGCACACATGCCACAGTGGGCACGCAGAGCCCTCTCTGTTGGAACATGAGCCAAGTTGTCCCAGCAGCCAAGCATGGAGCAATAGTTTTTTTTTTTCCTAAACTAAAACCTCAGTATTCAGGTTTAACTGAAGTGTTGGCACTTTGCAATAAATAGGTGGATTCTGGGTTGCAGTTTGGGTACTCAGTTTCTTTTTTTTTTTTTTTCTGGTACCAGGGATCGAACTCACGACCTTGCGCTTGCCGGGCAGGCGCTGTGCCGCTGAGCTAAATCCCCAGCCCCTGGCACTCAGTTTCTAAAAGGTTCGCCATCATGGATCTACGCTGTCAGTGACTACCCAGGTCTGGTGGCTCAGAGTGCTGTGTATTCTCCTGACCATTTCATCCATTTTCTGGGTGCATAGACATTTCCCAGCCTCCCCTACATTTAGTGTGATCAAGCGACTGCAATCTGGCCTGTACATTGTGGGAAGAAATGATGTTTGCTAGGCCTGGCCCATAAAAACTTTCCCCCTGTTTCTGTCTGAATATAGAGGCCAAAGTCCCAGAATAGGGTATTTAACCTTTTTTGTGTCATAGGCCTCGTTGTCAGTCTGGTGAAGCCTTCTCAGGATAATGTTTTAAAATGCATAAAGTATATAGTGGTAAAAAGGGCTGTAGGGCTGGGCTGGTGGTACATGCCTATAATCAATCCCAGCACTCTGGAGGCTGAGGCAGGAGGATTTCCCTGTGTTTGAGGCCAGCCTGGGGTATATAGTGAGTTCAAGGCCATGCTGAACTACCTAATGAGACCCTGTCTCCAGAAACCAGAAAACGTGGGGGTAGCATGCAGTTATACTGACATGCTGTTACCAAAATATTTAAAAGAATAGATTTGTAATATAATCATGTACATTCTTTATTAACACACTAAAGTATCTATTGAGTTTACTACCATCATTTAAAAGTACAGATAAAGGATACTTCATTTTGATACTTCGTATTGCCATTTTGATGACAAAATCACAGGTTCGCCTGTTACTATGGTCTGTTGCTTATTTCATAACTGAAGAAAATGCTAAATTTCAGTTTGAGGTTAAAGACATAGTTTCCCCCCCCCCAGTAGATACACTTGGTGTCCTTCCAGGTCCCTTCACTGGGCAAAGCTACCTACCGTCTAGCTGCCAGGGTGTTGGCTGCTACTGGGTCATTGCTCCTCCAGAGAATTGCAACCAACAAAAGCCACGTTGCTCCAGAAGTTATAGTGCCCGTCCCCCATCCCGTCAGCCCCACCAATGCCTCGCTGAAACTGGCAGGTCCCCCTTTCCCAAGAGCAGCCCACTCCAGCCACAGGGTCCAGTTCCCACTCCAGAGCTCCCTCTGCCGGAGGCCAGGGAAGGCGAACCTTTTAGAACTTTCAATGACACCAACAGCCCACTGTGGTACACATGCCACAGGTTCGCCACCACTGCCCTAGGCTGAACCGGATCTCCAGGTGAGAGTCACCCCACTCGGCTACTCCTCAACATCTCCTGATTCTCTCCTTCCTCTCTCTTTGACGACACTCCCTCCATAAATCACTGGCTGAGGAATCCCCACCTCAGGCCCTAAACTCAAATACAGTTCAAGTTCACAGATACCCTGAATTCTACCCACAGAAGCCCCGGTGGACTCCAAGTTAATAAATGCAGTAGAAAGAACCTGAGTCTGGGAATGAACACAGTGAGGACCTCTCCCCCTGCCCCACACTGAAATGTGACAAGAATGAACATTAAACGTCGATTGTGTTGGGTACCTGAGATTTGAGAGCTGTTTGTGTCAGCTGTCTAGCCCAACTAGAGTTACAAAGAAAGTCGCATACCGTCACCTAACAGCTTAGGAAGCCAGTGCTGTTAGTATCCCTATTTTACAGAAAAGGAAGCCGAGGAGCACAGAGGTTAAACAACCTGCCCAGGGTCACGTGGTGGGGAAGCGCAGGAGCTGAGATTCTGAGCACTAACTCCCTGTACTTGAGCACTACTCTGCAGCATGCTTCGTGCCTGGCAGGAGCTGAAGACTGAAATCCCCGCAGACAAGACAGCCCTCACTAGCGAGTCAAGTATCATTTAAATAAAAAGCATTGGCTAGAACTTGCTGAGAAGGAAAAGTATAGGGTGTGGTATGGTTTAGATCTAAAATGCCCCTAAAATGCTTCTCATGTATTCAGAGGTGGGGATTTTGGAAGGAGGCTGGATTATTGGAACACTGTACTCATTAGTGGATTAATACAGTGATGATTTCATAGCTGAGTATGGTGTCAGGAGCAGGGGCCAAGTCAGAAGAGGTGGATCACTGGGGCATGACGCAGAAGGGTGTTTTCTGTTCCTGGTTCCTCCTACCTCTCACTCTGCTTCCTGGCTGCAAGACAGTGTGAGCAGTTGTCCTCCACCAGGTCCTGCTCCCGTGTTGTTTCTTCCTTGGAGCCAACTGACTCTGGACTGGACCTACTGGAACCATGCACCAAATAAACCTCCCCTTTTGAAAACTGTGGGTGTTGAGTACTTTGTCCCAGTGATAGAAAAGTGACTAATACGAAAGCAATGGAAACACAGAACAGGAAGATACTGTATAGGTTGGCAGAGGTGGTGGGTGGTCAGGGGAGGTTCCCGTGAGCATGGGACATTTAAGGTGAGCCTTGAAGAACCATTAGGCTGAGGGGAAATGGGGAAGGACAGTGAGCCAGGTAGAAGGAAAAGCATGTGCAAAGGCCCTGTAATAGGACAAGAGCTTGGTGTCTTTGGAGAAATGCAAGGTCAAGTCAAAGCAATTACATCTCTGAAGATGAGTTAATTCCTCAGGGAGCTTAAATGCATGTGTCCCTTGCCCTCAGTCTCCAGCACACAGTGTGTCCACAGTAAAGGAAATGAATTCCCTTTAGTTCCTACTATGCAGCAGGCCTTTTATCTGTGTTATCCCTATTAATCCTCCAAACTGCCTTGAGATGGTTTTTACTCATCCCTCCATCACAGGCAGGGAGACTGGGGCTTGGCGCGGTATCTGGCAAGGCACTGACTGTGTGCCAAGGGCTTCAGGGAACTACCTTACTCAACCCCCAGTCAGTCCATGTTATTATTGTCGTCCCTCTTCCTGCAGGCACAGGAAGATCCTAAAGAACCCGCTCACCCTTATGTGCTGCTATGGTTGATACATTGTGTCAACTTGGGGAGTCTAGAGGTTTGGCTAAGTGACTCAGCAGGGAGCCAGGGTGCTTACTTTGTATACATCCTGAGCCTGTGGAAGAGGAGGGCATGGAGATTATGTCAGAGCTACATGCCCCTTAGGTGGGGGTAGACTGTTTACAATGTGAGGCAGGGAAAGAAGCTGTTGGGTGCCGTTCTGCCGTTTTGCTCTGGCTGCTTTGCTGTTCGGCTGCCATGCCCCCCTTGCTCTTGTTGCTTTGCTGTCTGCTGCCTCGGAGCCAGCCAAGTATGGACTGAAACCTCCACAAACTGTAAGCTAAACAAACCTTTCCTTCTTTAATCTTGGGCATTGGGTATTTTGTCTCAGCAACGAGAGAAAAGTAACCAAGACTCGTGGCGAGGAAGTTAGTTCCTGGACTCAAGCTGAGGCGATCTGGGGCTACAGTCCATGCCCCAGCCACGGGCTGTGAAGCCACACTGCAAACCCAGCGCTGCCTGATTCCGAAGCTGACCTGTCCACTGCACCACGCTGCCACACTTACGCCCACAGCGTGGAGGAACACACACACGAACGCACACAGCAGGCAGGCATGGGCACGCATGGGGCAGCACTGGGAAGAGACAAGGGCAGGGCTTTGGGGTCAGCAGCCTTGGACACCAATCTGGCTCTGCCCAAGGTGGGGTCAGAGTAAGGTGACAGACGCATCTGATGCGGCAAATTCAGTCAAGATAAATCACACTTTAATTTTTTTTTTTGTCTTTTTGAGATAGGGTCTCACTATGCAATTCAGGCTGGCCTTGAACTCACAACGATCCTCCTGCCTTCGCCTCCCGAGTGCTGGGATTACAGGCACGTGCACCCACACCTGGTGTCACACTTTAATATTTATTAAAATCCAAATTAATGCAAAAATCCCCGGTGAACAAACTATGAAGATATTGATTGAGAGACTATACTAGGAATTGAACTCAGGGCCTTCTCAATGAGCTACATCCCCAGCTTTTTGTTTTTTATTTTAATTTTGAGACAAGATCTCACTAAGTCACTGTATTCCCCAGGCTGGACTCAAATTTGCATTCCTCATGCCTCAGCCTCCCAGAGTGCCAGAATTACAGGCGTGTGCCACCACAACTGGCTAATGAAGACCATTTTAAATAAAGACTGGACTGGACCCTGCACTGGCATCCCTCCCTCCCTCACCACACCCTAGGGACTCTGGGACCTCGGGTATGGGGTTTTCCCTGTTTGCGTCTCGGTTTCTTTATCTGTAAAGGATAATAATTCTATCCTTGTGGAGCTGTTGTCCAAATGAAATGACAGGCATCATGTGAATGTGTTTAGCCCGCTCGAGGACAATGACGGTGTTGACAATGGATAAGGGTGACGGTGGTGATGGGGGGGTGACGGTCGAGGAAGAAGGGAGGGGGTCGTGTGTGACATCAGAGCCGAGTGTGGTACGTGGGTGTCTTCGGGCCCCGCTTGTCTGCATGTGGGTATGTGTGGGACAAAGTTCTCACGTTCAGACCCACACTCCCAGGAACCTGACACTTGGAGGGCGGGTAGCAAACCCTCCAGCTGAAAAGATGTCCTTTTTTGGTGATGTGAGCTGAATGTCACTCATTTTCCAGTGCCTGGGGAAGCTGAACGGCAGCCAGATCCCAGGAAGGCCCTGGGGTACCCCCAGGGCAGCCAGCACAGGGAACCCCACGAGGGTGGCTACACGACCCCAGGCAAGAAGGCTGCTGTGCTGGAAGGAAGCACAGCCTGGCTGACCGAAAGTTTAGTCCTTTTCCCCGCCCCACACCTCTGACCTCAGCTTCCAGCCCTCCCGGCTTCCAGCCTTCAGCCAGGAATCCGTGTTCCCCTACAGCCTCCCTCCCCGTCCCGGTCAGCATCTACAGCCCATCAGTCACCATCGCCTGTCTCTCCTGCAAAGCTCCCTCCCACCCTGTCTGTCTCACCCCGCCCGGAGCCTCCCTCCCCACACCTGCTCCTGCACGCTGCGCAGGGAGCTCTAACCCCTCACGTCCAAGGGCCTACCTCTTGCTTTCGATCTTTCCAAGGCCTCCTCATATGCTCACAGTAAAGCCCACACTACTCAGCACAGCCTTCAGTGTCCCCCATTCCTGCAGTCGGAGTCCTGATGGATCGTACATACCAGGACGTCCCCCAGCGTATGGGGAACTGGGGAACTGCTGTCCCTGGAGACCACCACTGCCACTCACAGCATGGCACTGACAGCATGGCCACGCACCCCCGCCCCACCCCAGCATCCTCACCCCCCGGGGCTGTCAGACACGCAAAGCGCTGGGCTCTGCCCCGGACCTACGGACTCAGAACTGGAGTGGGGGTGCCCAGAATCCAGGCCCTCTGTTGTCACTGAAGTCTGCGAAGGTTGCGCTCAGTGGACGGAGCACAGCCGGGGCTGTTCCCAGCCTGCACAAGCTCCTGGGCAGCCTTGAATGCTTTTCTTTAAGCAACAAGATCCAGCCCCCTCTGAGCATCGGCCTTGCTAGGCAATGCAGGTGTCATCACTTCTCCTCTGCCCAATGGCCACGTCAGGGTGGAGGCCTCTGGTGAGGGCCTCCTAGGATGGCTCGGAGCCTGCTACAGGATGCGGAGGGCAGCAAATGGGAGAAGCCACCCTTCCTGGTGGTGTTCAGATTTTCTTTCATTAGCAGGGTTAAAAACGAGGCTGGTGGTTCTGGGATGGGACAGAGCTAGCATCCAACAGAACACTTCAGGGAGCATCTCCCTCCACCCTAATCCCAGCCCCTGCGCTGCTGGATGAGAGCTGGCTTAGCTTCCCATTTGTCTGCAGCAGGCATTGTGGTTTCCTGGGGTCAAAGGGGATATTCAGTGGATTCACCCTGACTCCAGGCCTTTGCTAAGACTATTTCCGCTCTCTGCCACCCTCCTACCAACCCTAAAGAGCCAGCTCCAGACCCACATCTACCTATGGGTTCATTCACTGACTTTGACTATATGGAGTGCTGACCACATGCCGGACACTGTTCTGAGCACCGTGGCACGGCAGCAAGTGGGACAACTCCAGATCCCTCGCAGAACTCACACTCTAATGCAGCATTCAGCCACAAAGCACAACAGGCTGAACCCAAGCCACTCCGTGTTTCTGTCACCTTTGAGCTAAGAACGGTCATCATATTTTAACTGGTTGGAAAAAAACAAAGGAGTAATATTTTATGACACATGAAAACTGTATGAAATTCAAATTTCAGTGTCCATATAAAGTTTTATTGGAATGCAGCCACACGCCTTCCCTTATGTACTGTCTGGAGTTAGGCAGTTGCCATAGCGACTGCATGACAAGCAAAGCCAAAAATATTTCCCATCTGGTCCTCCACAAAAAAAGATTGCTGCTCTCTGTTCCACTCTAGCCACTCAACAAATGTTTCCTCTGCTACTATGATTAACAGCATTAATCTTGGTTATTTGTTGAGCACTCTGTGTCCAGCTCCGTGCTGTGGTCTCCTTGACAGACATGACTTCAAGAGGTAGAGTCACTTAATAGGGTCCAGCCTGACATGACCACAGCCGTTGGTCAAGACCTCCACCCTGCTAGATGACCTTGGCATGGATACCAAACCCCTCAGGACAAGTTGTTAAGACAGTCGCTACCATGTTGTGCCAGCCATTGAGTTGGGACTGCTTCCTAGCTGGTGTCTGACGTGTTAACAGTTTCTGAGAAAGCCTGGGTATAGCCCACCTTGGTCTAGCTTAGTGTGTAAAACATTCCCCCTGCCTGAGGGTCAGGGAATTCTTTACTCTTGTTGTCACCCAAGTCGCACTTCTGTCTATAAGTCTCTAATAAATTGTTTTGTGTAATCCTGGATCCACCTGCCTCTCTGTTTGGTCTCATAGTACCGTCTACCTGTGGCGGCAAGATTTCTGCCCCCTGATTAGGTCTTTCTGAAACACATTTTCTCAGCCTCACACAGCTAGAAAGTGAATGAGCCCAAATTCATCCATTATTCTAAGCCATGGCCCTTCTGGCATCAATTAAGCCAGGCCCTCCATGGGCCAGGACCAAAGACCAGGATGAAGAGGCCCAGGCAGCCACCTGAGAGCTCAGCCTAATGCAGCCCTGCCAGGCCAGTCTGGCCACATTTCTGGAGTCAGTGGATGAACATGATCTTGATGTAAAACCTCTAAATGGCCTAGTGGTGTGGTTAACGGGGCCACTGACCCGGATGCCTGGGCCAGATTCCAGCCCCAGTCTCTATGATGTGCCTAAGTCTGAGTCCCCTGAACCCCAGTTTCCTCATCTGCAAAATGGGGACCATAACAGCACCTATCTAGGTAGAATGGTGTGGGGAATGCATCAGCGGACACTCGTAACGCTCCCAGGACAGAGGCTAGAGCACAGGAACTATCATGTAAGTGCTTATTAAATAAAAAGCACAGTTTTTTGGAGAGGACTAAACCAAAATCCAGAATGTACTAAATGTCAAATTGCTCACTTTAGAGTGGAAAAAAAAAATCCTTACAAGAAGCCTATGGTAGGTTTGGGAGGATGGGGAACAAATCGTTGCTATTGGCTCAGGCCTCTGCCAGCGTCCCTGGAGGCTGCAGCAGCGGCTGTGGGGATGGGATTGCCAAGTGTCTTCCTGAGACAGGATGTTTCAGATGCCAGCACCCTACCCTCTCCCAAAATAGCCCCTCACCCCCAGCTCTGGCTGGCCAGGGCCATTTCCCTAAACAACCATAGTCAGGCTAATCAAGAGGACCTCAAAAAGCTCTAGGAGAAAGTCCTCACCCCCAAGATTGAGGCAGGAGCACAGTCAGGGAGCTCTGACCAACACGCCCTTTCTTCCCTTCATGGGACCTCACTAGTTCTCATTTGGCAAATGTATGCCGAGACCCTGCCATGTGCCGCTCAGAGCAAGGCGCTAGAGAGACAGACAGTAGTCAATGAGTCAGGCAGCACCCACCGGGAAGCCCCTTACCAGAGCAGTTAAGGGTGCAAACTCAAGTCCAAATCATAGCACTATTTTATTCTAAGTATGTGACCTTAGCTCTCTGGCCTCAGTCTCTTCAGTGGTGAAATGCAGATAATATTTTTCTTACAACATTGCTGGTAGTCTGAAATGAGAGAGCACAAAAATGCTGAACACAAACAGAATACCTAACCAAAAATAACTATCATTATTCTTGTTTTTGTTATTATTAATGCCTACCAAAACTGTTTTCCAAAAATTCTATCAACTGCAAAAAAAGTGGGGGGGATACATGCCGTCTAAACACTGCCCAAGGTTCACCTACATGATGGCATATCTCAGTCCCTTCTTCTGCCATTGTGTGGATAGACTATTTGTTCAGCAGTTCAGCAATTAATGTAGATTTGGCTTGTTCCCCCGCCCCCCCCCCATGTAATTACCATGACAAATGGCTGTTAGGGACACTGAAGTGCAAGTTTTTGTGTGGATGCCTGTTGTATCTCTTGGGCACATCACTACAAGTAAAACTGCTGGGTCATGTGGTAACTCTATGTTTAACCTTTTGAGGAACTGCCAGATTATCTTCCACAGCCTGCACCACTTACAATCTACAAGTAACATACAAGTGTCCCAAGGTGTCCACATCCTCACTAACCCATCACTGTCCTTTTCAATTATAGCCATAATGGTAATTTGTGAAGTGGCTTCCCATGTGTTTCTGAGTTACATTTCCCCTAATGATGAATGCTTTTGAGCAGTATTTTCTGTCCTTAATGGACATCTGCGTATCTTCTTAGAAGACATGTCTGTTCAGACCCTATGCCCACTTTTTTGGACTCTATTACTGAGTTGCAAAAGGGCTTTGTAATTCCAGATACAAATTCCTTAACAAATGCATTATTTGCAAGTATTTTTTCCCATTCTTTAGGTTGGCTTTTCACTTTGTGGTACTGGAGAATGAACGCGGGGCTTCACACTCAGCTATATTCCCAACCCTTTCTTTAATGTTTTATTTTGAGACAGGGTCTCACTAAGTTGCCGAGGCTGTGCTTGAACTCATGATCTTCATGCCTCGCCTCCTTGGACTGTCACTTTCTTAATGCTGCCCTTTGAGACACAAAAGTTTCAAATTTTAATAAAGTCTGATTTATCTTTTTTTTTTTTTTTTTGCCATCTGGTCTTTTGGTGTCACAACTAAGAGGGTTAGGTCACAAGGATTTCGTCTTGCATTTTCTTCTATGAGTTTTATAGTTTTACTTCTCACAGTGAGGTCCATGAGCACTGCTTCTGATAAAGAAAAATGAGAAATAGCATAAATGTCCAAACCAACTTACAGGGTACAGCCTGCCACCATCTTACAGATGGGGAAACTGAGGAAGGGCAACGTTGTCACTTACCCATGATTATTAAAGGAAAGATGAAGAGTCTGGCAGGAGAGATAAGACCAGAAGAAAAGTCTTGAGAGAACAAACAGCAGGCTACTGGGTGGGACAAAGCCCACCTGGTGGGTTATGGGGTCCTAACTGCTATTTTATCATTTGCATTTTATAATTATACAAATGGATGTTACACATATGGTGTATATAGATTTAAAGTAATACGGCATCTTTGCAGAAAATTTGAAAACAGTTTTTTTGTTTTTTGGTTTTTGTTTTTCCTGACACTGGAGACTGAACCCTTTTGGATTGGGGCACATCTTCACCTTTTTAAAAAAATTTTCATTTTGAGTCAGAGTCTTGCTAAGTTGCCCAGGCTGTGCTGAAATTTGTGATCCTCCTGGTTTGGGCCTAGGCTCTTAGAGCAAAAACTGCTGTTTACATTTTGGTAATTTTGAGGTGGTTAGGAGCACAGCTGTATGACTGTGGGTGATTTGAGCTCTCTGTGCTTCGATTTTTCCATCTGTAAAATGGGAGTGCAATAAGCCCTACCTCATAGAGCTGCTAGAATAATAAAGTGAATTAACATACAGAAAAGGTTTAGAACAGGGCCCAGCATGGGGGAGACCCACCCAAGGTGGTACAATATTTGAAAGTGGATTTGCTTGGTCTGGTTGAAGCAGAGGTGAGGGGTAGTACTGCAGTGTAGGTTCTGAGTCTGGAAGCTGTGCTCCCCCTACCTGGGTTCTATGCAGAACTTCCCCACTTTGGCAGCCCAGCCCAAACCCCCATCCATGGAGCCGGCCCCTTCCGGATCATGTTTGATGGTAATGTTTGTCCCCTAAAGAGCCTCCAGCCTGGTGAGAAGTCTCCTATCCTCGAGGGAGTGGGAGGGTGGCCTCCCAGCCTAGTACAGCGAGGCAAAATCCTGAAAGCACTTCCTGAGTACGTGCCAGCCCCTTGACCTAATTGGCTGGCTGAAAAATGGCACCAAAAAGATCCAGCTCTTAATCCCAAGAACCTGTGAATGTTACCTTATTTGTCAAAACAGGCTTTGCAGATGTAGTTAAAATAAAATCTCAAGATGGGAAGGCTGTCTGGAGTATCCAGGCAGGTCCTGAATGCAATCAATTGCAAGTGGCCTAAGGGGGAACAGAGGGAGATTCGGCAACACAAGAGCAGAAGCCCACGTGATGCTGAAGCGGAGACAGGAGCGAGGTGCTCTGAGGGTGGAGGGAGGGGCCAGGCCCTAAGGAAGCAGGCCTCCCCTCCCAGCGTCCAGCAGGAAGAGCCCTGCTGACAGCTCCCCTGCAGCCCAGGGACAATGACTGCAGGCTTACAACCTCCACGGCTAGAAGAGAATAAAACTGTCACACTGAGACACCACGTTTGTGGTCACAACTTTGTAGAACACTCAAATGACCGCTGTGATCACGTGTCACCTGTAGATACCCCTTTCCCGGAGAACAAACACAGGCGCAAGAAGTCATTTCCTCAAATTCTGGGCTAGAAAACAGCAGAGTCGGCTGGAGCTGGAACCCAGGTCACCTGGCACCAAAGGCTCTGGTGACCTCGCCCCTCCAGTGCTTCAGTTTGGGCCTCTTTCCCGAAGGCCCAGCAGTCGCAACCCAGCCTCTTCGGCCCGGGTCTTGGTGAGGCCCCAGTGTCCCTGCTATCAGTCTGAGAGGACCCAGGGCTGGCAGTCACCAGAGCACCCCTCACTCCCACAGGAGGGCTGAGCCACGGGGCCTGAATTCCTGGCAGCCTGCAGACCTGAGGTCAAGCTGTACTTTAGCATCTGGTGAAAGGACACGGAAGGGACTGCAGTCCTATCTGAGCTGGCCGCCCGCAGGCAGGCCTTCACTGCGGGGTTGGCGGCACTTCAAAGCCGCCCAGGGCCTTCCTTTCAGAAATGTCCACCTCCAATTTAAAAAGGACTTTCTGCAAAACCATCAGAAGAAAAATATTAAAGCAAAACACTCAGGAGCCACCACAAGAATACCACTACTTTTTTCTCAAGCCCTCCTTCTAGTCTGTCCGAGTACACTCTTAGTTTTTCACAGGGCTGTGGACACAATATTTACTTTCAGCCAGCAGGGTGAAGAGTATGGAGTCTGAACTCATGATAACTAGGTCTGAATCCCTGGCTCTGGCACGCCCTTACCGCGTGACCTGCACGACTCACTTGACCTCTCTCGGCATCCGTTTCCTCACTTGAAAAACGAGGGTGGTAGGCAGATTTCTCCAATAGCTCCTGGTAGTCATGCACCTGTGTAATCTTCTTCCTTTGAGTGTGTTTTTTTGTCCCCCCTTCCTCAACCCCCCCTCCTCCTTCTTTTCCCTCTTTTCCACTTCTTCCTTGTTCAATTCTTTTTTTCTTCATTCCTGGGAAATGACCCCCACAGCTACCCCAGTGAGCTACATCTCCAGCCCTTTTTTGAAACAGGGTCTGGCTAAGTTGCTCAGGTGGGACTCAAACTTGCCTCCCTCACTTCCGGGATTACAGGTGTGTGACACCATGCCTACCTAAAGTGTGCTTCTAATGAACAGAGTAAGGCAAATGCGATGGGGTGTCTCTTCCATACTAGTTTATGCAAGAGTGTGATTTCTCTCCTGCCAGCAGCCTCTCCTGCTGGCTTTGATAAAGCAAGCTGCCATGCTGAGGAAGCCTATGTGGCCAAGAACCAAGGGTGGCCTTTTGTCAATAGCCAAGAGGACATGAGGCCCGCAGCCCATTAGCTATAAGAAACAGGTCCCGATGACCACCACGTGCATGAGCTGGGAGTACAGCTCTCCTTAGAGCAGCCTTCAGATGGGACCACAATTATACTGGCCAATCGCTTGACCACATCCTTGTGAGGGGCTCTGAGCCAGAGGACCAGGTGCTCCAGCCCTGATGCCTGACCCACAGACACTGTATGATAACTGACGTGCATTGCTATGCTCGGGGGTAATTTGCTGGCACTGATAGATAACTACTACAATGGGATAATAATGATGCTTACCTCATAGGGCTGTTATGAAAACTGAGTTAATATCATACAGTCATAGGGCAGTGCACTGCACCAAGTTAGCACACAATAGTGTTAGCTATTCCTTTTATACCTTTTCTGCTTACTTTTCCACATTTCCATACATTCAGAGTTAATCATTTCATACTGTTCAGCCTTTTTTTCTTTAGAAATTGAACATTTATGTATTTTGTGTTCTGAAAAACTGGCCAACAAATATACTCAAACTGTGGAAAATGACACATGCACAAATATTTACTGCAGGCTGTTTGTAATACTAGCAGGTGACTGGAAACAAACCCAAAGCCTGCAGTTTGGAACTGATTAAATGAATCACAGAATAGCCATCTGAAGGACTGTTATGTAGCCAATACTGAGAATGAGACTGATCTTTATACTGATGCAGCATGATCCCAAGATATGTTTGGTTAAAAGGCAAGATGGAAAGCTGAGGCAGGAGGATCACTGAGAGTTCAAGGCCAGCCTGAACTACGTAGAGAGACCCTGTCTCAAGAAGAAAAAAAAAGCAAGATGGAAAACTTATATAAACAAACATATTTGCTGTTCTCTATGTAGCATATTTATGGAAGGAAGGACTAGAAACTGATAATACAGGTTGCCTTCTGGTAAGGAAGCTAGGTGTCTGGGAACAAGGGGGAAGGAAAACAAAACTACACATACACACACAAACACACACGTCATTTTCTTTTTTTGGTTTTTTTCCGGTACTGGGAATCAAACTCACAACCTTGCACTTGCCAGGCAGGCGCTGTGCCACTGAGCTAGATCTGCAGCCTGGGTGGGTCATTTTCTTTTTGCTCCATTTCCTCCCCTCCGGCCCCCCGACCCTGCCCAAAATTCTCCACCTGGGTTTGCACCTGGGCTCTGCACCTGTGTCCTCACAGCCTGCATCACCCAGCTCCCTGGCTCTCCAGCTTCCAGCCGGGTCCAGCCAGTCAGGGGGCGGGTGGAGGGCACCCAGTGACGGGCTGGAGGTCAGAGGAGTGAGAGGTCGTGGTGTTTCTTCCTCTCTCCTTCTTCCCACTGACTCCTTCCTCCACAAGTGCAGCTCTAACCCCATCACCTGTCACCTCTTGTAATAACATCATTTTCCCCCTCTGGGAGACTAACGCCTGCCCGCTGCGGCTAGTCTTGGATGCCGTAATATTCCTTGTTAATTTTCTGCCACATCTCTGTAAATAGTGTCTTTATTAAACTCTTCTGCTAAACCCTTAGAATATATCTTTCCTCCTGAGGACCCTGCCTGACAGGTCATGTTTAGATCTGGGTGTGCATATAGCACACCCCTTCAAAAATAAACAAATCCACGTTTTAAAAACCTACCATCTACTGATGCTAGAACTCTTAGAAGCATGGTTAAATTTATTCCTTCTAACAGCCCCAGGTGGTAGGTATTCTGATGTCCACTCAGTAGTGGGGAAACTAGGCTCCCAAGGAGCTGTTGGTTCTCCTGGAGGAGCCTGTCACGCAGGCTTTCCTGATAATGAACGCGGCTGTTCTCATCATTGAAAGAGCTTGGAGCGTTGTTGCTGAAAATGGCTACTGTTCACTCTGGGGAAGCTCCAGTTCTTACTTTGAGCGTCCCTTCCTGACTCCAGTGCAGATCCCTCAGTCCACTAGCACAGATCCTTTATCCTGCTGGCACAGGCTTTCTAGCTTCCACTGCTGACCTCTGGGCCTTCCCAGCGCAGATCTGTGAAACGGGCCTGCATGAGACATTGTCGTGGGCTCTTGGCCTCCAATTGGACTGGTAGGGGGCATTGTTATGGGCTCTAGGTCTTCAGCTGGACTCATGCAGGACGTTGCCATGGCATCCAGGCCCTCAGCTAGATTCTTTAGGTCTTTCGTGTGTGGACAGATTTCCTACACTCTCTCTCTATATGACTCTTTGGGTGACTATTATAAAATAATCCTATAAGTTATGTGTCATGTATATAATTGTTTACCTTGTAAACTCCAGACTGCAACACTTAGCTTCCTGCCTACCCAGCAAGCAGAGGGCAAGGAAAAGGTGAAAACCCTGGTTTCTCAGGTGCTCCCACTCTGCCTAATGTTCTCCAACTCCTTCTTGGAGCTGGAGGTGTGACTGAGACATGGGCTGCGGGCAATGGTGAAGATATCTAGCAACTGGTATGGAAAGGCCAGGACATCAACCATGGACAGTGCTAGGGAAGCTCCTGCCGGCCAGGTGGCTAACCACTGAAAGGCTGGGTGCAAACAACACAGTATCCTGGGCACAAGGGCAGGGGGACAGGACAGCAGAGGGATCGGGGGACATGTGAGGGGCTCGGGTACAGAATGTTTCAAAATTTAACAACTGGTTAAATTTTGATCCTATGGAGTATCTAACTAGATGCTCACCCAGGATATAAGTTTCCCTTCTTATTCCCTATCTGGTGTCCAGAGACTCCCCTGAGCAAATCTGACCTCAGCCCTCCACAGAAGACCTCACAGGGCCTGCCCCGGTACCTGAAGGACAACAGAGAAATACCTCAACCTGCCTTCATGACTCAGCTCCTGCCAACACCTCCAGTCCGACTCCACAGCCCTCCAGAAACCCCCAGTCCCTCAAATGTGCCCCACCTATGGTTTGACCTCTTCTAATCCACAGTGTGAGGAAATGGGGACTCTGGGCATCTCTAGAACTTGCCCAAGCACATGCAGACAGCAAGGGATGGGGGAGTCTGTGTTCTCCAACCCTCCACAGGACTGCCACAGGCACTAGACCTTGCTTCAGCCCCCTCTACGGAGACTGGCCTGGGCCTGGGTACACAGGAGCTGCTCATGGAAGCTTTGGACAAATAAGCCGAGCCAGTATGTGATCAAGTAGCAAATATGAACAGAGGATGACATCTGAGACCCTTCCTGCCTTCTGTGCTGGGAGCCTGGAAAGTGTCAGATACCCTAGAGACAGTCAGTGCTTCTCCTCAGGAAAGGGAGGCGGGACCAAGTCCCTGCTGTCCCCTCCAGAAGGCTTTGACTCTCGCATGTTCTGGGAGGAGGACAGGGCCTGCTGAAGCACAGCTGCAGCATTTGCTCCTTGAGAGCAGTCCAGCAGGAGGATGCTGAGGTCCCTGGGCCCGTGACTACCACCATCATCATCGTTATCAGCACCAATACTTGCGAGGCACCTTCTGTGTACCAGGCCCTGGGCCAAACTACTTCGTTATCTCACTTAATCCTCACCCAGATATCACTACCGTCTTCATCTTCACTTTACTGGTGAGGAGGGGAGCTCAGGCCCGGGTTGCCTGCGCAGTACCTGCTGACTTAGCTCTGGGTGCCTCCACCTGCCCCACCCCTCCAGTCAGCGGCCTGCGGTGGCACCGTACTGGCCCAAGGCAGCAGACATCTCCTGCCTAAATAAGGACAAGGCGCCCAGGGGAGCTTTCTGTGAGCCTGAGGAATGTGACAGCTGAGCCAGCCCTGCCTAGCACCACCCCCGCCTCCCGCCCCTCTCCAGGTGGGGCTGGCCTGTGGCATTCCAGCTTTCCCAGGGCAGACCCCAGTGGCCTCAACACCCCCTGTGGGCCCCATTCAGGATGACTAGAAACTGATAAGGCACGCTGGGAAGGAATTCCAGGCAGCTGCAGTTGCTCCTGGGTGCATAGGAAGAAGGCCTGGGAGGGGCTGCACCCAGCCCCTTCCCCACTAGGGACAGCACATCATTTGGTTCAAAGGCATCTCCAGAGATCCTAAGTGGACCCAGGCTGTGCCAGGTCCCAAGGCTCCAGAGGAGATTCCAGCCACTACTGTCTTCCTGTGAGAAAAGCACCTCTTGGCAGTCAGGGCTGGACGGAGTCTGTGCCACCTGATGGAGCGCAGGAGCACACAATGCCTCCAAGCACTGGACAGGAAGGACCCGTCCAGTAAGTCTTGATGAACTACTGGTTCAGCAGAAGAGCTCTGGCCCCAGAAGACCTGGATTCTAGTCCTGCTTCTTAGCTCAGTGACCTTGAGCATGCTGCTTTACTGTTCTGTGCCTCCATTTCCCCCTCTGTGAAATGGGGGTCGTAAGAACACCAAACTCAGAGCATTGGGAGGATTAAATGACTTGGTATTGCCAAGTACCTAGAGCAGTATGAGGCCATCTTCTCAGACCATGGTGAGGGTGACTCGAGCAAGTTTATTATTCTAACTAAGGCATCTAAGAGTGAAAGGCTTGCTGTAATTGTGTCTAGCATGAACTAGGATTATCCCAGGCACACAGAGCAGTGTGATCATCTTGGCCTTGACCATACCAAAGAATTCACTGAGGCCAGAGACTGTGTGTCTCCCCTGTTTGTAATCCCTGCAGCAATGAGCATCACACCCAACACACAGCAGGTACACACAAGGGTGTCAATCTTGTTTGGCTTAACGTATCTGACTTTCGGATTTCACTGGAAGAATAGGTAAATCATACCATGAAAAACCAAGACTCAAACCAGAGTCCAAGGAAAAATTCAGGAACTCAGTGCATTAATTCAGAGATGTTTATTGAACCTTTGAGGGGGGCAGGCCTGGGCCTGGGTCACTGGGGGGAAGAAAAAGAGAAAGAAGTGTCACAAAGGAGGAAAACAAAGAAGCAAAGGATTCCATGGTTGGTTGAAGGAAGAGGAAGGATTTGGAGCCTGAGACACATCAGGGAGAGACGGGGTCTTGGGTGGACCTGAGGGATGTGTTCACAGGACCGATTAGGGTGGGGACGAGGCACGTGGGGAGGGGAGGGGGCAGCCTGGGCAAAGGCGGAGAGGTGGGCAGGAAGGGGGTCTGTGGTGTAGGGTGGGGTGTAGGGTGATGGCGTATAACATTGGTCCCAGGGCCAGATACCAAGATGAGTCCCATACTCACCCAACAAACACTGGCAGACATTTGACAACTCTTATGCCTCTACTTCCCTCAGCTGGAAAAAGGCTGCCCGGAGAGCCAACAAGACGGCAGCTTTGAAATTCCCTCAATTCGAGGCATATGGCAAAGGCAGACAGTAAATGCCACAAGGAAGGGATTTGTGATATTTTATTCACTGATGAGTCCTCACTGTCTAGATCAAGGCCTGCCCCAGAGAAGGTGCTTAGTAAAATATGCTGAGGGAATAAACAATAGCCACTGCTATTATTACATTATCCTCCTCATCATTACTATACCATGATAAGCTGGAGCAGAGGAAAATAAGAAAGGAACCTTTTACAGATGAGAAAACAGGCCCAGAAAGGTGAAGAGATTTGCCCAAGGTCACACTGCCAAAAACCCAGGCACTGGCTGTCAGGGTGACGTTCTTCCATCTCACCCTCTCTGGCCGTCACACCTGCCCCTGGGGAAGCACACCCCTTGGGCCTACTACATGTGGGCATCAGACAACGTAGTAAGGATGGAAAGAAATTTAAACCCAAAGTTCTGTCTCTAAGGAGTTTATAAACCAGTAGGGAAATCTACAGAAGCAGAATCCAATTCAGAACATTTAGGCTTCTAAAATGGCCCAGAAGAAAAAGGAGCCTGGAAAAGTTCCCCTGAGGATGCGACCTCTGAGCTAAGCTTGCAGAACAGGAATAAAGGGACCAGCCCTGGGGCGAGGCAGTATGCGTAGGCTCCTGTCTTGCGCCAGCCAGTCAGCCACTCCATTTCTTCCCAGCTCCACATTCAGTGACAGTGCACGGTGTAGCTTAAAATCGGCCAGCGTGGCAGTGTTTACACCACAGAAAATGGCAATGTGTAGGAAGTTGAATTTTCCTGCCCTGGGCAGCTATTTAATCTGCAGGCTACTGTGCAAAAGAGACATTCACTAGAAAAAACGATGATCTCAGGAAATTCAGACTCTTGTACAGTATTTCATCTCTACCCTAGTTTCTGTGACCCTTGCCCACCATGAAAAACAGGTCACTAGCTCTGTTAATAAAAGTGCTTAAAGTTTGTCATCTACAACTACAAGGTGCCCCTTCCTTGCTGATCACAGGCCAACGTTCAGATGATAGGCAGCAACTGCGTATAAAAGGAACCCTGTGATTTGCTGTGCAAAGGAGCCAGGGAATAAAAAAGGATGCTTCCAGGCTATGGACAGGGTTCTTTTACTTGCACTGCAATCCTTAGGAAATGACCAGGTCTTATTTTAAATTCTGAGGCTGTGCTCTTAGTTCCCACAGCCATAGGAACTGGTCAGCCAGAGAAAGGAGGCAAGCAGAGAGGAAAGAGCCCTTTACACAGAAGGAACAACAGCCAAGGCACAAGAAGGTGTCTCTCTCTCTCATTCTCGGAAGCCATATGCTGAAGGTGGCAGAGTCCCAGGGTGGATGAAACCTGGGTCCTTGAATTATTGCTTAGAAGGCAGCTGCCTGTTTGGAAGGGCACCTGTTTTGGACTTTACCTGAACAAGACATAAACTTGTGATGGTCTGTTCTACATGTGTCCCCTAGTTAGCACAAACAAACAAAAGGATGAAGATGACAGAAAGGTGGCAAGAGCAGTCCAGTGTCCTCCCATCCGTGTTGGATGGCTCCTTTTCCAGGGCTCCACCAGGGGCCTCAGCTGGGAGATAAACTGTTCCAGAAGGACAGAGTGAGAGGAGGACATGTGCTCTCTTCGAACAAGATTCAGGAAGACACCTGTTTGCCAAACGTCTGTCCTTCTTTTCCAAGAGCCCCTAAGATCCACTCAGAATTAGTCACTGATGAGCATTTAGTGATGGCCTACTGTGCGCATGGCCTGTGAGTTGGGGCTCCTTTTACCCAAAGCCCCACAAACCCTAGTTCTCTTAGGACAAAGCCCTCCAAAGATAGGCCTCCTCACTCTCTGAGGCCCTAAGGAGAGGAAGAGGACAGATCTGTTTTTCAGGCCAGTGTTTCTGCTGCTTAGTACTGGGAGGACCGAGAATGATGCATGGTACTAGGCCATTCATTAAATAACACTGTTGCATTAAAATTCAATTTCAGCCATCCTGATCACATCAATGAGAAAGTCTTATATGGAGCTAATATATCTTTAATGCTTCTCTTATGATCCTTTACTTTTTTTTTTTTTTTTTTAGCCCATCCTGTCATTTTTTTCAAATAGATTTTTGCGGTGCTAGGGAACCCAGGGCCTCACCCGTGCTAAGCATGGAGCCACATCCCCAGGCCCAGTCCTCCCCTCTGAACAAAGAGCACAGCAGGGGGCAGGTTTCAGTCTTAGTTCTGAACAAGCGACTAAGGGATAGTTTCATAATGGTTTGCTTCACTGTGTATTTTTCTTTCTCTTTCTTTCTTTGGCTAACTTCTGTAATCTACTGGATTTCTATGTATGGTAATGAATAAAGTTCCTTTATAAAAATAAATTTGGATTTAAGAAAGTCAAAATATTTTTAAACAGTAAGGAAATAAAAATCCCAGTGGTATGCAGATGTGGCGTGGCCAGGAGGGGATGCGAGGGGCAGGCCCTTGGGAAATCCTGCCTTTGTCCATGCTGTCGCAGCTCTGGGCCTCTGTCCAGGCTGGTCCCTGTCTGCTCTGCCACGCTGACCTCACAGGCTGCCTTGGACTCCATCTGGGCTGAAGTCACCTCCCAAAGGAGCCATGGTAACAACAGCCGTGAGTGGCTGGGACATGGAAAAGGCAAGGAAGGAAATGAACTGGGGGTGGCATCCTATCCCAAGGATAAGCCAATGAGAACTCAGTATTCCAGGAAATGGATTCCTCCCTCCAGAAACAAAAACAATAGTTGTCCATGGGTCACAGAGGTGGCAACAAGACAAGGATGGGCAGAGGAGACAGACTCTATATTTTTATAAGTGAGATTTGTGACCAGTGAATACATAGCATACTGTTTAAAGGGAAAATCATGAGGCCCCTTGGTGTAGGTTTTCTATGGCATGATGCTCATCGCTCCATTTCCTGAGCTGGGGTGGTCAGGGGAGAACTGTGCAGGCCAGAGCTTGCGGGGGCACCAGGGCAGCCTCCGACGAATTCCCTTCCGGAGGGCCCCTCTGTGGCTTTACCCCCTCTACTTCGTGAGTCAGAGCCCCAGAGGGTCCAGCTCTTGACCAGGCTCCAGCAAGACCCCAGCAGGCCCTGTGGGGTTACAGTTAAGGCCCAGGGCTGCCGTGAACATGTGGTAACACCCCTGCCAGCTAGGGCTGCAGGAAGCCAGGGCTGATGGGAATGGCATTTCAGCAGCAACACAGGATATGGCTTGGCCACGGGTGGTTTTGGAGATGAGTCCCCAGGCAACATCCCGTCCTATCTCACCCCATGATGTACTCCTGCCTGAAGGCATCAGGAGACCGGCTCTCTCCGGGGTGACTGCCAGGACGCCGGAAGTAGGGATCCCTGTGGACAGCTCAGCCTGTCCTGGGCTGTCTGGCTCTTCAGGCAATAATACCAGAAGAAAGCACTGCAGTCCTGATAATAAAAATAACAGCTTCCACTAGTGAATGACTATGCATGCCAGGCACGGCAGTCAGTACTATACATGGCTTATCATGCCCTCCCCGTACCCTCAGCAGTAAGTACTAGATCAATGTGTGCCACTTCCCTGGTTGGGAAAACTGAGGCTCAGGGAAGTGGCTTGCCCACAGATCAGTGTTATCCAGCCCCAAAGCCGGAGCGTAAATGATACATGTGGCTCTGTTTCTCCATGTCCCGCAGTTGGGGAATGAGGTGACTTGAAAACAGAGGAGCTGTGAAGGAACCAAAGACATTTTGGCCAGAAAAGATCTCAGATCACAGTTTTTCATCTGTGCAGGAACATCATGGCAGACACTGCTAGCTGCTCACCAAATATCCATTCTCCTTCTCTTCCCTTTGAACTGAATCCTACTATAGGCAGGGAAGTAATGTGTCTGGCTAAAAATATCCGCCTTTCCAGACTCCTCTGCATCTACGGAGAGCTAAAACCCCTGGGTGGGCATCTCTTCCCCAGAAAGAGAAACTAGGGCATCTTGACCTCTGCCTTTATTCCTCTTTCCACCTGAAATGCAGAGTAGAGGGGGGGCACAGTGCGGAAGGGCACCACAAATGAAGGTGGGTCTCTTGGGCACCTGGAGCTGCCACATCAGCCCTGTACGGCCTTCCTCGTCTTGTCTGTGAGACAGTGAGCCCAGTGGGTAAGGCTCCCGAGGAAGCTTCTAGTCCTGGCCTTAGGATACAGCTGGGGCCATGGGTAGAGATTACAAAAAGGCAGAAAGCCCTTCCAGTTTAGCACATCTAAGCATCCAAATTTGGCCTGGACTATCTCAAAAGATGGTGAGCACCCCACGCCTGGAGAGACAGAAGCAGTGGCAGAAGGAGCACTTGGCAGTGATGATGGGAAAGGCGCTCTGGCTAGGGTGGGAGCAAATGGCCCTGCATACTTCAATTATCCCCACTTTGGGAGGTGAGGAAAGTACCCCATGATGTAGGCACAGTTATATAGGGGCAGATGCGTTGCCCCGCAATGACCTGCTGTGGGGAGCGGCTAAGCTGGAGATGGTCCACACGTTTAGGGCTAGAGCAAGGCTGGTCCCCAGAACACAGAGCTCCGGAAGTGAGCCACGTAAACAAGTTGTTGGGAGTAGAGCAAGGCTACTCCTGAAGGTGTCTGGCCTCGGTGTTCTTCCCTGTTAACTACTGCACAGAGAGTTCTGAGAGTGTTTCACTTTCAGTGTTCTCAGCAAAACACAGACCTTGCACTTTTGGCCCCATTGCGACTTCCCCCCTTTTTAAGAGGGGAAGACACAGACTCTGCTGGGATGTTGCTGCCTCCCCATCAGAGAGGTCAGGTCCCCCCTAGTCCCAGCTTTCCTTTTAGTATGTGTATAGTTTTTTCTTAATCTCCCATTGCCCCCTCTCAGAACCCCACCGGCTGCATGGGTTGTGGCAACCTGCAAGGCCTGTGAAGGCAGAGTCCAGCACAACGTGTAGCCATGAGAAGAACGTTCCACATCTGTGCTATCCAGCACTGGAAATGTACTCCCACCACCAAGGAATGGAACTTCTTATTTATTCAGTCCAAACTGAAGTAGCCACACGTTGCCATGGCTCCCATATTGGACAGCACAGCAGTCTGTTTCTGCCCACACTCCACACTCCCTCTGGCCACCTCTCCTACTACCCTCCTCCTGTCTCACTCCACATCAGCCACACTGGTCTCTTCGCTGTTCCTAAAGCACACCAGGCACATGCAAAGCCCTACAGCTTTTGTCCCCCCAAAGCCCTAGAGCTCCTCCCTCTCCTGGGCTGCTCCTCCCCAACTGCCCTGCTGACTCTTCCAACTCCTCCACATCTCTCCTTAGACATCAATGAAGCCTACCCTGGCCACGTTTTCCAAAAGGCTACTTACCCGCTTCTAGGGCTTCATAATTTACTATGTCTGCTGGGCTGTCTCCGCCCACTAGGACAGAGATGCTATGAAGGCCAGGGTCTTCAGGCGTTCTTCCCCAAGCCTAGAACACTATGGGGCGCAGAGTCAATTCACTACAAGTATCTGCTGACTGTACTTGAAGGCTTATGTGAGTAAAGCGGAGGGCACCTCAGTCCGTCGGTTTTTCCCAGTGTAAGGTGACTGAGAGCTACCATCAATCAGTCCGTCAACCTGGTTTCTAAGCCTCACACATGTCCTGGGTACTGTGCCAGGTGCTGGCACTTAGACCAACATGCCAGGAGCACATAAAAGAGGGGACCCAGGCTAGAAGGGAGCTCAGGGCTTCCCTGAGGAAGAAATACTTGAGCCAAGTGAGGCCAGATGAACGAGCAGATGTTAGTGAGATAAAGGGTAAGTGGAAAGCATTTCGGGCAGTGGAATAGCGTTTGCAGAGGACCACAGGCAGGAGAGAGCAGGGCCCTCAGAAGAACCTGCTGAAAGTGAGTGACTACGGAGGTTGGTATGAGATGGGGGTGCTGGAGTGAAAGGGAACCAGGGAGGAAGGGTCTTCGGGTCAAGGAAGGTAGCCGGAATTTCTCCTAATAGCAGACATCCCTGGTGCCTATGTCATATCCCCTCTGCCCACTCCTATTTTACCCACAGCTGTGGAGGATGGCTCCATGTGAGGTCACACTCACCCAGCCCTGTCAGGGTCGCTCAAGTACAGCTGTCCACTGTCTGCCCAGAGCCTGCTCAGATGCCCGAGGAAGCCCCTTTATCCTCACCCAAGGGCGAGCACAATCTAGAAGTGAGGGCATTCCTGTCCCAGGGGAGATGCTCAGCAAGTGAAGGGATTGAAGCAAGGTCCATCTCTCAGGTAGAAAACCTTAGGGGTGCTGAGGTCCCAGCCAATCCTTTCTCTGTGGTCTATAATGTTATGGCTTAAATCTAGATGTCTCCCCAAAGCCTCAGGCACTCGTAAGTGGGGCTTTTTGGAAGTGGCCAGATCTAGGGTGTGTGAACATGGATTAAGGGCATCTGATAACTAAATTGATTTAGCATAGTTCTGAGTGTGGATAATGAAAGCCCCACCCTGGATATGGATGGCATCAACCAATAGGCTTGTAGCCTGGATGGAATATAGAGGCAGAAAGAGGGCAGGCTCACTGCTGGCTGCTTCCTGCCTGCCCCTCCATGGACTGTTTCTCCTCTCTGATTCCCTCCGGCACACCACCCTGCCTTGGAACCAGGCGACTATAGAATGAAACCCCTGCAAACGGTGAGTCAAAATAAATCTTTCCTCCTTTAACTTGTGAGTGCTGAGTATTTCATCTTAGCCGGGCATGGTGGCACACGCCTATAATTCCAGCACTCAGGAGGCTGAGGCAGGAGGATAGCTGTGAGTCCAAGGCCAGCCTGGATTACAAAGTGAGTTAAGGCCAACCTGGGCTATAAAGTGAGTTCAAGGCCAGCCTAAACTACATGGTGAAACCCTGTCTCAAAAGGACAGGAAAAAAAAAAAAAACGTAACTAGTAAGACAACAGCAAAGACTCGATGATACGCACTTACACTGACTGTCTTGTTCTTCTCTGTCTTACCCTCCACGTTCACTCCCTCTAACCACCTCCTTCCCGACATCACTTCCCAGATAAACTACTTGCACTGAATCCTTGTCTTGGGCTTTGCTTTCAAGGGAACCTAAGCTAAGGGCCACACAAAGGTTTTGACCACCAGAGCAGACGGTCAGGCTGACGTTTTTAAGAGTTCCCTCTGGCTGCTGTGTAGGAAGGGGATCAGGGGAGGACGAGTGAAGGGCCAGGAGGGCCCCGCAGTGGGCAGGGAGAAGGGCTGTGGGGGCTGCAGCAGAGGGAAGAGATTGAAGACAAACAGGGGGAACCAGTTCAGGATCAGAGACTGGTCAGGCAGGTGGGTGACACTGAGACTCAGCCCCAGGCAGCCTCGGTGGGACAGGCAGCCTCACCACACTCCACCCAAGCCCAGCTCAAGGCAGACCTGCTGCAAGGGGCTATTTTTAGACAGCTGGGTGTTTACTTGAAGGATGTAGGGCCTGGCTTTATTTTTAACTCCCTTCCTGATGGCAGGCACCCGCTGGTGTGGCTTGAGGAAGGCAGGAGGAAGGCAAGCTGAGGAAGCTGGACCGGGCTTTGGGAACCCAGCAGAACCTAACAGCGCCTGGAGAAGGAGGTACTGGAGGAGCTCGGGCTACCGGCCCAATCGACTTGCGCTTGCCTC
The DNA here is from genome assembly GCF_000276665.1 of Chinchilla lanigera. NCBI lineage: Eukaryota > Metazoa > Chordata > Mammalia > Rodentia > Chinchillidae > Chinchilla > Chinchilla lanigera. The sequence goes on along the minus strand of NW_004955445.1, from coordinate 13,158,453 downwards.
GGTCTTGCACTAGGAAAACTGGCACAGGTGCTGGTCCTTGAGCGCCCACAAAGCATCACAGCCACCCTCTACACACTCCCTCTCATTCTGTCCTTGCCGTAACCCCAGGGCAGGGCAGTAACGGCCCCCATTCCACAGACAAGGAGAGTGAGGCTCAGCAAGAATGAAGCACATAGTGAGCAAGTGGCAGAGGATGACTTAACCTCGGTTCCTTGGTTTCCCCAGCCTGGGCTCCCAGCTCCTCACCAGACAAAATGTGTCAGGCGCCAAGTACCAGACCACTAAGGCAGAACAACTGCTTTCTCTTCCACTCTGGTGAAGATGACTTACAACCTGGTTGTGTCTATGTGTTCTGAGTACGGACTAGTTTCCTCACCTGGGAAGTGGGTTGATCTAATAAGCAGCTCCCACTAGGGAGGATGAAGCCCGCATGTGGAGCTTAACAGGCGGCAGTGACAGGAACATGATGGGACCCCCTGCCGCGCCTCATGCCAGGTCCCGTCCTGAGCACACATTTATGAGTTCCCATTAGATCCTCTCTTATGCCCTTCAGGCAGGTCCTCTCGTGATCCCCAGCTAGAGATGGCATATGAAGGGATGGGAAGCCTGGGGGAAGTCGTCCCCAAGACCACACGGCCAGCACATGCGTCGTGACCCTGACTCTGAGCTCTCTCATGCTCGCCTGACACAGCCCCTGGCATTCTCAGCAATAAGCTATTCCAGCCTTCTTGTGTCCAGGCCCTTCCAGCATTGACCCCCGAGTCCCTGGTGCCCGGCTCAGGTGTCAGCATAGGGCAAAGGATGGCCCACTGGAAAGCAGGGAAACTTTTCCACTTGGGGTTTAAGTGACCTCTCCCCAGACAGCACCCTATTTGCTCTCTGACTCAGCTAGTTAGACTAAGGAATGAGGTGGGAGAGGCCCTGCAGCTGGACCTGAAGCACAGCCCTAGGATGGAGAGTGGGGCAATGAAAACACCCCTTCCCACCTCCCAGGGCTCTGTCTGCTTCCCATTGGATTTATTAATGTGGCCCAGAAGCCAACTGAAGTCTCACTAGTTCCTCGCTCATCCTGTTCTCCAGCTGCTGCTTCTCCCCGTCTAGGCCTCAGTTTCTTCACTGTGGAAAAAAAAATCACACCAGACTCATCCTCCCTCTAGCACTTCCCACCTGTGGGCCGACAGGAGCGCGATGGGGCTTTGTCCTGGCTCTCTGCTCCCTGAGTGGAAGCCCCGACCTCCCCGGACACACTGTCCCCTAGTTCTAACATCTCCTTGCTGCCATGGACTCCAGCAAGCTCTTCTCTCTCTCCCAAACCTCTCCGCCTTCACGGATCAACTGCCTCATATATGTTGTGAGGCTCCTGCCCTCGTGACTCAGGAAGTGCCACTGGGCATCGGTCTCCGGGTGCAGAGGGACTTTGTCCACCTGGGGACTCACACGGAGGGATGTGAGGGAGGGCAGGAGTCCAGAGGCCCTTCTGCCTCTGCAAGCTCATCCCCAGGGAGCTGGAACCCCATCTCCTGGAATGTTGGGTGGCGAGGACAGAAAGAGAGGACAAAGACAGACTTTGCCTCTGTGGGCACCAGCAGTTGTCTGGAGGCGTGCTGATGGTCACTGGGCTCACAGCACACATGGCAAAGATACAGAAGAGGAGACAGTGTTCGTGCAAAGGTGTGAGGAAAGCTGCGCTCTGGCATGTTGGCAGAGGGGTGGAGGGGGCTTCTGGAGCATCCTACTGTAGGGTGACGGCGTTCTGACAGGAGTGCAATATGCATCCTTTTGATTCAACAAATCCAGCTGTAGGAATTTAACCCATGAATGTTTCTCTCTCTTGTAACAATGATTCTTTTAATATTTGTTAAACATACACTGGAGGGATGGTGTGGGACACTGGGTAAGTTGTTGAGAGTTTCAAGTGTTTGTCTGTGTTGATCCAAGCAAGGGCTCTGCGGACCTTTAGGAGAGACCACTGAATTTACCTTGACAGAGAATGTCAGAGCCTCAGGTGAATGGGCTTTACACCATAGCTCCCCTTCATCTGCAGTTTCACTTTCTTTTTTTTTTGGTCTTTTTGAGGCAGGGTCTCTCTATGCAGTTCAGGCTAGCCTTGCACTCACTTTGTAGCCCAAACTGACCTCGAACTTGCAACGATCCTCCTGCCTCAGCCTCCTGAGTGCTGAGATTACAGGCGTGCGGCACCACGCCCGGCCTTTCTGCAGTTTCACTTTCCACAGCATCGGTTACCCCAGGTCAAACATGGGCCAAGAATATTAAGGGAAAATTCCCAAAATAAACAATTCAAAAATTTTAAATAACTTATAAGTTATAATAACAGTACACCATAGTAACATATAGTATGCGGTTATAACTGTTCTACTTCAGTAGTAGTCATTGTTAATCTCTCACCATGTTTAATTCATAAATAAAACTAGCCAGGCATGGTGGCATCCACCTATAATCCCAGCCCTACGGAGTATGAAGCAGGAGGATGGTAAATTTGAGGCCAGCCTCGGCTGCATAGCAAGATACTGTGTCAAAAACCCAAAACAAACAAACTAATTCATTCATTCATTAAACTTGATCATAAGTATTTGTGTGTAAGGAAAATAAACAGTATATACATGGTTTTGTACTATTTACAGTTTCAGGAACCCATTGGGAGGTCTTAGAATGAATCCTCCATGGATAAGAGAGCAGAGAGCTTCTCTATTTCTCATATATCCCAATGATGTTTGAGTGTCCCTGATAAGATGAGTTTCCTGGTGAGGCCATTCCTATACCCAACTCTGTGAACAAGGTTATGGGTCCAAGGATGTTCCCTGCAGCCTCACTTGTGATCATGAAAACATAAAATGGTTTCAATCTCCATCAAGAGTGATCTGGTTAAATAAACTATGGTACCCCCAAAATATGGAATATTATACAGCTGTTAAAAGAACAGGCAGATCCATATACCTAAGATGAAAAGATCTTAAAATCTGTTAAGTCAAAATGACAAGCTGCAGAACGTTAGACAGGCAGTTCTAGTCACATAAAAACAAAAACAAAACCAGAGGAACTAAGTGGAAGAATTATTTAAGTGAACTGTTAACAACAGTTAGCTCAGAGGCCCAAATGGACCCAAAAGAGGGCAGGGAAGGATTTTATTAATTTTTAATTTTTATTCTGACCTGTCTTCAATTTTAACAGTATGTTGCTTAGAACAATGTTAGAGTAAAGGACAAAAGGCAGTGAGGGAGAAACTCACTGTATCTCGAGGGAAGAACAGCATCTTGGCTAAGAACAGACTCCAGGGTCTGCATCTAAGCTCTGGGGCTCTGAGAAGGTAAAAAAAGTTTCCAGTGCCTCAGTTAGAATCAGATGCATTAATTCAGCTAAGCACTTAGAACCAGGACCGTGCCTGCCGCACACTCCGTCCTCAGTCCATGTCATCAGGTAATGGTAGCTATGCAGGGTCTTGTGTCAGTCCCCTTAGACGGCCAGGCTGGGAGTGTAGGCTGCTGGGCCCACTGGTCTCCTCCCTCACACACAGCGCTCCTTCTGCTCTATCTGCCTTCCGGGTTTGCCTCAGTGGACTTCCCTTAGCACAGGACAAGGAAACGGGGTGTGAAAAACAAAGGTTTCTTTGTTTTTGACCCAGTGGCAAACAGTGTCCTGGAAAGCAGAAAGGAAGAGTATGCCCGGCGGCCTTGGGTTCATGAGGGCCCTCCTCTGTGGACCTCCTCCCACACCCTGCCCTCCTCCACCCGCCTCCAGTCTGAAGTGCATGCATCCCCGGACACCCCTGACTCGACAACGGGCGGAGACCACCTCAATCCTCTTCTTCGTCCAATTAAAAAGAAAAGTATATAAGAAAGATAACTGATCAACCGTGCCGGGCTTCTAGAAACCCAAACCCATGGCCAGCCTCCTGGTGGTGCCACCAGCCCCTTTCTGCCCACCCCAGTGGCCCTGCCATATTTCAGGTTTCTCTCAGCAAATGTTGCCAGATAATGGTAGCTTTACAGGGTCTTGTGTCAGTCCCCTGAGATGGCCTCAAGATCCATAAAGCAAGCCAGGCATGGTGGCACATGCCTGCAATCCCAGCACTTGGGAGGCTGAGGCAGGAGGATTGTTGTGGATTGGAGACCAGCCTGGGCTAAAAAGCGAGCTCAAGGCCTGCTTGAACTACATAGTGGAACCGTGCCTCAAAAAGACAAAAATAAATAAATAAATAAGTCCATAAAGCAGCCTTCTCACTGACTCCCAACCTATAACCTGGCTGCTGCCACCCAAACCCTCATCTTCACAGCAAGAATGAAGTGGTCAAGCCAGGCATCGTAGAACATGCCTGTAATCCCAGCTACTCGAGAGGCTGAGGCAGGAGAATCACAAATTGAAGCCCAGCTTGGGTAACTTGGACCCTGTCTCAAAATAAAGAATTTTAAAAGAGTTGGGGATATAGCTCAGTGGAAGATCCTGGGTTCAGTCGCCAGTACTTCTCTCTCTCATACACACACACACACACACACACACACGAAGAATAATGTGGTCATACACATGTATGTAGGTTATTCCCAGCTCTCATGGCTACCCACTGCCTCGAGAAAGAGCCTCCAACAAGGACTGAGGGGCAGCATACAGCACCCCTATAATTTTCTTGCCTACAGAATATTTTGTATGTTTTCTGGCCTACATAACAGAAAACCCATTTATGCGTTTGTGTATGTGTATGTGTGTATGAGTATGTGTTCACATGTTGATGGGTTTGGGGCTGGGGATTTAGCTCAGCGGCACAGCGCCTGCCTGGCAAGCGCAAGGTCGTAAGTTCAATTCCCGATACCAGAAGAAAAGAAAACAAAATACATGTTGATGGGTTTTCATGCAAGTATATGAGCATTTAGAGTTTAGGGAAAGAGGTACTATGCTTCTCCCCCATGGCTCTAACCTCCTTCTTTTCTCCCCTCCTTTACCTCCTCCTTCTCTCCTCTTTGCCTCCTTCCCTGCTCCTAAACGTGTTCGATTTATTATTTATTATGCGAACTGGAAGATTTCACATCAACCAGAAAGTGTATGCCTCTTCACACAATACAATATGAAGCATATAGAACCACTTACTAAAGTAAGTGTGCATTCCAGAAAAGTCGAACCTGATCTATTTTAGATAGAACTTACAGAAAGTACAGGAAAGACAGAAAAATAGTTAAACAATACCATGAGGAACCAACCAGGAAAATCTAGAAGATGTCCTGTTATTTTAAAAGGGAGGAAGACAATTCTAGATTAAAAGAGACACAGTTTCCAATCTAAAAGTCAAATTAAACAATTCCATTTACGACAGCAGCAAAAAGAATAAAACACTCGTGAGTAGATTTAACAGAGGAAATGCAAAACTTGTACACTGACAACTGCAAGACATCACTGAAAGTAATTAAACTGAGTAAATGGAAAGATGTCCCACGTTCATAGACTAGAAGACTGACATTTGTTAGAATGAAAATGCTCTACAAACTGATCTGTAGATTCAGCAACATTAAAAATAGGATTTAAAAAGACTCCATCAAGAAGAAAAGCAGGTATGGCAGAGAATAGGGAAAATATCTGCCAATCACATATCTGACAAGGGTCTTGTGTTTATAATATGTAAGGAATACTTGAAATTTGATAATAAAAAGACAACCTGCCTGGCATGGTGGCACACACCTGTAATCCCAGCACTTGTGAGGCTGATGCAGGAGGATCACTGTGAGTTCAAAGCCACACTGGGCTACATAGTGAGTTTGGGGCCCAAGCTCGCTCTGCAGAGCCAGTTTCTCTCTCACTCTTCATTTTTCCTTTCTTGAATAAACTTTGCCACAGCTTAAAAAATAAAAACTACAATGAGACAACTCCTTGTTTGAACAGCTCATACATTACATGTACTTGAGATGGAAATTATTCATACGGTTTTATTGTTGATCTACTACATGGAATTGTGGATTTGGGGTTATGTAGGAAATGCCTTTGTATTTTAGAGGTACATTCTGAAGTATCTGGAGGTGAATTCTTTCATGAGATCTAAAACTAACGTGGGGTGATATCAAGAAAGATGAACTACAGCAAAACTGCTAACAGCTGTCACATCCAGTTAATGACTGTATGAGGGTTTGCTGTGACAATCTCTCTACATGTTTAACTTTATCGTAATAAAAAGTCAAAAAAAAGGGAGAAGATTTATGTCAAAATATACCTCTCTAGTTTTTCTTCAAAAATCAGGAGCTGTGCTTAAAATAGCTGTGTCTGTGATTCTATAGGCGGTCATCAGCGAGAGCCAGGAAGTGGCAGTCCCCGGCAGCAGTTTTAAGAAGGTCAGGTCCCCGTGTCTACCACCCTTTAGCAAGTGACACCTAAGCCTCCTACCTGCCGGTAAAGCGCATCACCCCTAATATTTCAGTTTGGAACATCAGGCTCCCACCCCTGCACCGCGCACTTACAGCTGTCCTAACCTGGCCCCGGCTTGAGGCTGCCTTAGCCTCATTTCTAAGCTCTCCTCCCTCCTCTTCGGCATTCTCAGTGACTCACTGATCCCAAAATACACCTGGCACACTCCAACCTCCAGGCCAGTGCACATCCTAGGTCTTACCTGGGATGACCTTGACCTCTGCTCCACCTGCCAACTTCCAACAGCAGCAGCTACCTGCAGGGAGCTCTCCCCAACCAACCCCGGGACGGTGAGTTGCTCTGGAACCTCCCACTTCCAGCTCCTTCCTCCTTCCCACTGACCACATCTAGTCCCCGTCCATGTTCAGTACCTGGCTGAGAGTCCCTGGAGAATGCTGACCCCGACGATCCACCACTGTGTGCCCAGCTTGCAAAAGGAAGCCCAGCAAAGGTCGGGTCACACTGAAGACTGTTCCTGAACCAGGCCTCCTGGCTTCAGCTCCCAGCTGTGGCTTCTTCACTTAGCTATATGATTTGTTTGAGGATCTTAATCTGTGCCTCAGTTTCCCATCTGTAAAATGAACTTGTAATCCTTCTGCCCAAGCCTTTCAAAATGCAGAGATTATAGGTGCACCTGGCTTACCCAACAGTTTTAAGGCAAATTCATTTAAAGATGAAGATTAACAAGGTAAGCGTAAGCGGGTGTACAGATGGAATAAGAATTGGGACTGTGTGCACAGGCGAGGAAAGGGCAGGAAAGATGCTGCAGCGACCAGGAGAGAAGGCAAGGCCCTCTATTTCCTTCTCAGGGAGGCTTAGATTTCTGCAGAGTGGAATCTGATTCACCATAGCAGCTTACACCTCCTGTTTGACTGAACAGGGAAATGAATCCCAGAAAGGTGAGACAACTTGCCTCAAGTCACACAGCTCACAAGAGGCTCTGGGATCGTTCCATCGCTGTGACAAGATAGACGAGAAAAATAGCTCAGAGGAGGAAAGGTTTATTTTGGCTCACGGTTTCAGAGGTTCTAACCCACAGTGAGGCCATCGCCAGGGGCCTGAGGTGAAGCAGAAACACCATGCCAGCAGGGCGCAGTGAAGGAAACATCATGGCTGCCCAGGCCCGGGGCAGCCAGGAAACAGAGAGAGGGAGAGGAAGGGGCTGGAGAAAAAACACACCCTGACATTCACCCGTCCTAGTCAGCCCAGCCTCCTAACAGCCCGCTCCGCTGTGGGCTCGTTAATGGATTAACCCATAGAGGCGGTCAGTGCTCTCATGAGCTGGTTATCTCTTGAGGCTCCCCTCAATTTTGTTGCCCTAGGGATAACCCTTCAACCCTGCGTGGGACATTTCGGATCCCAACCATCACAGAGACTGAACTCAAGATTCAAAGCAGAGCCTGCTCGGTGTCACAGCCTACACACAGGCGATGCACCACAGACTCCTGCACACGAGAGAAATTCAGACCCCAGCAACTTGCAAAACTAACTTTAGTCCCACTCTCAGTTTGGGAGCTTCCAGGGCCAGCCCAGGGTAGGGTGGGGTGGGATGGGGGAAACAGAGCAGGGATGGCATGGGAGGACAGAAGACGGACCAGTTCAGCGATGTCACCCCACTACAAACCCTGAGATACTCCAAACTTCACATGCCGGGGCAGCTGAGAACTCCCCAGGGATATCCCCTGCCCAGGCTGTGAGCAGGAACACAATGACGAAAACACTAGACAAGGACTGCAGCAGCTGACATTTACTGAGTGCTTGCGGGCCTGCAGCGTTTCACATACGTGGTCTGCTTTCCCTTCAGAAAAACACTCCAGGTAGATATCCCTACCCTCCTTTTAGAAATGAGGAACCGAGGTCTGCAGAGAAGCAAGCAAAAGGCTTAGTCACTCACTGTGCTCCTTCCAGAAGGGAGTCATTTATCAGGGGGTTGGTGTGACAACAAGAGAAGTCCAGGCACCTCCCCAAACTTCCCAGCTTCGCTCACCAGCCCAGCATCCATGACCTTAAAAGGCGTTACCAAAAGAGCTCTCAGCCACAAAATCAGAAGGTGTGGGTCTAACCCCCTCCGTCACTTAGTAACTGTGGCTATGCCTTGATCCCTTTCCTTGCCTATTTCACACCTTAGCAGTGAACAGGCTGGACTAGCTCCTGGGCCTGAATGGGTCTAGAGCAACACTGCCCAGAAATGATGGAATGGAAGTCACATATGTAAATTAAAGTCACTTTCTAGTAACCACATTCAAAAACATAAAAAGAATCAGATGAAATTAATTTCAATGATACATTTCCCCCAATCCAATAGATATAAAATATAATTCCAACATGTAATAAAGATTGTTAAAATCATAGATAGACTATACTCTTGGCACACAAAGTTTCTGAAGTCCAGTGCGTGTCTCACATCTCAGCTCAGACCAGCCACCTTTCAAGCGCTCTGGGGCCCCTGCCACAAGTGGCTACCATGCTGGACATCACAAGTCTAGGATCTTTTCTGATCTGCAGTCCGTTTTAAGGGAACAGTATGTCTCAGCTTTCTCCCTCTGGGAAACAAGTCCTGATCACAGACATTGCCCCTTGTCACAGGCGGTCACTAGAGCACTTGAAATGTGTCTGGTCCATGTGGAGATATGCTATGTGACACACACACTGGGCGTAGTGTAAGAACAGTATAAAGTAACCTATTCATACTTTCTAAAATACTGATTACACGCTAAAATTATTTCAGACTTACCGAGTTAGAGAAGACTATATTGTTGAAATTAATTTCACCTGCTTCTTCTTACTTGTTTCAATGTGTTTGCTGTTTAAAAAATCTCTAATTATATATGTGACTTCCTTTTGTTCCTTCCTTATCAGACAGTGTTGCTCTGGACTCACTGAGGCCCTTGGAGACAGCCTAACCCATGACGAGGGTCACATAACCCTAGGGCCAAGAGCTAGAGGCCAGGATGCAGTTCCTCCAGGCCCTAGGCAGCTGCTGGCTGCTGGGGGCGCTTTCTGCCCCTCTGCAGCCAGATCCCTCACAAAGCCCAGGAAAGGGAAGAACCTCTGAGGAAGACAGACAACCGAAATCCTGTGTTTCCTGCTAACCCAGAGACTCCCTTAATTGGAAATGCAGCTTGAGCTTGAAGAGGAGCCAGGCAGCTACTCCCCACATGGTACCAGCCCCGGGGCACACGGGCCTCAGCCCTCACACACAGGGCTCCAAATTTCTCCTATGCTCTGCTCACAGCAGCGCTGCGTCCCAGAGGCTGGATACCAATGTCTCACTCCCGCTCGGGGCCCACCGCAGGCCTTCTCAGTGAGAGCAGGACAACTTCCTGATTCAAGGGTCCTGGCATCAGCAGGAAAATCAAGGAGGGTAGGGAAAGCGGGGAGCAGGGAGAGGCAAGGTTTTGCCCCAAAAGGGAGAGCCCCTGGGGATAATCCCCACCCTCCTGGCTTCCACTTCCTCGCCTCTGCAATCAAACATGGGAGATGCTCATCAGGATAGCTTGCACTGCCAGCTGTGGTGGCAGATGCCTGTAATCCCAGCACTTGGGAGGCTGAGGCAGGAGGAGATCCATGAGTTCAAGCCTGGCCTGAACTACAGAGTGAAAGCCTGTCTCAAAAAAAAACCAAAAAATAAAAAATAAAAAAGGATGGTTTGTGCTGCTGGCTGTTTCATACCAGGCACTGTACAGGCATAGCTCATCTCCTCTTCTTAAGAACCCTACGAGCAAACAGGATCGCAGGGCCAAAGTGGTGAATTTGGGTGAGTTCACACTGCCAGTTAGTAGAAGAGCTATAACAGAGAACTAGAGGCTGGAGAGCAGATGCCCAATGGGTAACTAAGCTAAAAGCAGGGTAAAGAATGGCACCTCTGCTTTGTCTTACTTGTCTTAGTTATTACCTTAAAACTTCAGTCAGATCCCTGCTCTACTCTGCATACAGGCAAATTGATCGCTGAAGGACTGTCTTGTATTATGATGTTTATTAGCACTAAATTAACCCCCAACATTTCTCATCCTTCTTTGATATTAAAAGACACCAAGGTAAGAGTAACTAAAATCATTTTCAGGATTTGCAGGGACATCCAATTGACAGACTTTACAAAGTCCAACTCCAGAGCCCCTGAAGCAATGTCTAGAAGTCTCTCCAGTCACTGTCCTAAACCTACAGTCACCTCGGATGCCAAAAAAAAAAAGCAGAGCCTTGCAGACCACACCATGATAAGTGATCCCCTCCAAGCGGGAGCAATCACCCCATGACAGGAACTGAGGCGGCTCCCTACACAGTGGCTGTCATCTCATCTGAGAACTCATGGAGTTCTCTTCTCATCATGGAACTCCACTGTCCCAAAGCAATGACAGCTCACAAGCAACTCCTAGAAGCAATGCTGAGATGTTGCCTATCAACCAGACTGTGAATAGACCAGGATTACCCATGCTATGCAATCCCTCCAGCTATGCAAACTCCCATCCCTTGCTTTTGTTTCCCTTTTCTATAAAACCCAAAGCTTCTGTCAGCCCCTGAAAGACATCTCAGACCTCTTCATCAGGGCTTCTCAGTGTGGTCACGCTGATTTGTTATTGTTTGTTTGTTTCGTTTTTGAGACAGGGTCTTGCTTGAGACTGGTCTTGAACTCACTGTGTAGCCCAGGCTGGCTTTAAACTCCTGGAAATACCCCACTTCAGCTGTAGCAAAAAATGACACCCACCCCCAGCCAGTATACTTCAGTTTGTTAGTTGTCCAGGTGCTAGGTCCTGTTCCAGTTCTGGTTGCCCCTGTCTCTTAGAAACGGCTAGTCACTGTGATGTACACTGTTGGTCACTATGATATACATTATATAAATCAATCCACAACTGACAAGCCATTCTGTCTCTGTACTTCCTGCTTGCTTATCTCATATAAGTCCTAGACCACCAGAGATCAGGGCCTGACATTCTGGGAATGATCCTGATCAGTGCCCATCAACATAAATAAATCTGCCTCCAAATCCTGGGTGTCATTTTGGTGTCTCTGCTTGCTGTTGCACAGCCTCCCGAGTGCTGGAATTATAGGCATGTGCCACCAAACCTGGCTTTGATTCCTTGATTGATGTTATGGGATGAGGGGTGTTGTGGGACCCTCCGGGGCAGAGGCTTTTGCCCTAAAACTCCAATAGCATGGCCAGGCTTCCATTTCATGGCTGTCTGAATCCAGAGCCTAAATTCTTACCCAGCCCTCTCTGTGTGTCCCAGGATAGTACTGGCTTCTATCTGTTATGACCATACACATCAGTATAGTTACTAAAAATGGTCTTTTTATGGGCTTGGGGGTATGGTACAGTGGTAGAGTTCTTGCCTAGCATGTGTGAGGCCCTGCATTTATCAATCAATCAATCAAATAAAAATATTCTCTTTAGAAAAAAGAACAAATCTTACATATAGAAGAATTTCAGGCTGGGCGTGGTGGTATGCACCTGTATTCCCAGCACTTGGGAGGTTGAGGCAGGAGGATCACTGTGAGCTCAAGGTCAACCTGGGCTATAAAGTGAGTTCAAGGCCAGCTTGAGCTGTATAGTAAGACCTCGTCTTGAAAAAACAAAAAAGAATTTCAAATGATATATGTGGATTCCCCTTCTCCAAAAGATGAAGCTGAATCCCAGACTTTCTCTTCTTGATTGTAGACTTAATACCTGGACTCAAAAGATCAGAGTAGGGAGAGGGGAAAACAGTAACTTTACATCAGAGACTTCCGGAAGATGCCTCCTTAGTCACATGATCATAAGTAGTGAAAAGTCACATGGATTTCACATTCCCCAAGGTGATGTGACAGTGAGAAGGGTACTTCACTTCTGTGGTCTACTTCAAAACCTATAACCTCAGTCATTCAGACAAAAATGTCAGACAAATCCAAATAGAGGGACCAGTACTCCTTTAACACTGTCCTGGCCCAGAGAAACAAGGAAAGAGTGAGAAACTGTCAGGGATCGAGGTGACTAAGGAGACCTAACAATGCAATATGGGTTCCTGAAAGAGTAAATGGACATTAGTGGAAAAACCAGTACAGTCAGAACAAAGTCTATAGAGTTTAGTGAGAAGCAATGTGCTACTGTTGGTCTTGATGAATGTCATATGGTAATACAAAAAGTCAACATTAGTAATACAAAAGTCAACAAATGGAAGTCTATGGGAATTATCTGTACTATTCCTGCAACATTTTGTAAATCTAAAATTATTCCAATGTAAGTTTTATTTTTAAGAAGTGCTCCTTTTTTATTCATAAAACTATCCAAGACTACCTGATTATAAGCCTGGCTTTGCCCCTTAGTTCATTTGTATGGCTATAAAAAGTATCTGAGATTGGTAATTTATGAAGTATGATAAAAAAATAAGCTGAATGCTTAAATTTTTAAAAAAATTTCATTACACTGAAAGACACACTGACATTAACTGTATCCCCCCCCAGTATTCCACCTTGCTTTGAATATACTTATTGTTTTTGCCACTTTCTGAAGCAGTTCTAGAAGTCCTCTTCCATGAATGTCTTTTTTGTGAACACAAATCAATGTCCTAAATCAATTCAAAATGTTTACAGCAATTTCTGTCAAATAAAAACGTTATGGTATGTCCTCATTCACCTTATGCACCTGATGTAGGACCTTGCAGCTTCTGGCTTTTCCTCAAAGTCAAAATAATTATGAACGGTAAATGTTCTGAACTGACTTAGGACATTGAGGCAGCCACACACAAAAAAGACTTCCAGAAATTCTTCAGAACATGGCAAGAATAACAAGTGTGTTCAAAGCGAGGGGGAGTATTTTGAGGGAAATTAAAGGCAATGTGTCTTACTGTAACAATTTATTTGTCATTTAAACATTCACCATATTTTTCACTCACATCTTATACAACCAGCAGAAAGTTTTTGGCCTATGGTTGTGAAGATTGAGAAGGCTAAACTGAAAGCACCAGTAAGTTCAGTGTTTGGTGAGGCCATTTTCTTCTTCTGAGATGGTATCCTGAGTGCTGTAATCTCTGAAGAGGAGAAAGTCAAATAGGCAAAAGGGGTCTAAACTTACCATTTTATAGTGGCATTTATCCCACCCACAAGGGCATAGTCCTCCAGGCCTAATCACCTGGTAAAGGTCCCACCTCTTAATGCTGTTAAAATCAAAGTGAATTAAATTCCAACATGAGTTGGAAGGGGACAAACCATAGCAGCCTCAACCCAAGAAGTCTTAAGAAAATCACCCATAGCTTCTTTCTGCTTTTGATGTGACATTAACATTCATAGCAATTTAAAGCTCACAAAGTTCAGAGGTAGCAAAATGTACTGGTTAAAGCTGTGGAATCAGAAAGCTAAGGGCTGAAGCCTGGTTCCCCAGGTGGTCTTGAGCATATTACATTGTTCCTTTGTGCCTCAGTTTCTACAGCTGTCAAATACATGCATTAAATGCTGATAATAACTAGTAGTATTTCTTGAGCATGTGCTTGGTGTTCATCCTGCTCCCCCTTCAGGACTGCTTAGAGAGCTGCGACCGAGGAGAACTGTTCGGCCCACGTCAGCCCACGTCATGCTGTTTTCTGAGAGATCGCCTGCATTCAGTACAGAAGATGTTGAGATCCAGTCCACGCTGTACTTGGGACAACTTTTAAGTCCATCTCTGCCACAGAAAGCCCCTTGTGGTTGGCTGGCCTCTGGGAAGTCCACACTACTGCCCAAGGAGCTGCCCCACACTGCTTCCTGACCTTCCTACAACCGTGGGTCCTGAGAGTGCTCTCCATGAATGCCCTGCACATTGCTTCCCATCTTAGAATCTGCTGTCCGGAGAAGTACCCACAACAGGACCGAGGACCACTGGACTGCACTTCTTTCTCAAGTGTTCCACAGGTGAAACACTGAGGTTAGAGAAGAAAATTCAACTGGTCAAGGATTCACAACTAAATGATGACACCACACACAGAGGAAACGGAAACTCATACAGGCAAGCTGATTTACCCAAGGCACTGAGCGATCAAAGACAGTAATGCCGGGATTTGTCTCTAAGCCGCATCTACCAACTTTAGCCCAGGCTTTTTTTAAAGCCACCAAAAGGATCACTATAGGCAGTGGGATAGGTCACAGCCTTTCATCTCCTCACACCACTTTCCCTGCAGCTCACTCCAAATTTGTGAAATGAGAATAACAGTGATACTTAAGTGAGCAGCAAGAAGAGGAGGAGCAACCCAGACAGAGAAACCAGCATGAGCAAAAGCCTGCCGGCAGCAGGAACCAGAAAAGGGTGACAGAAGGCCAGGGTGATAACCAAAAAGGGGGAAAACCCAGGCCCAGGGTATGAATGGTAGAAAAGGGCATGGGGGCGGGGGACAATGGGAACCAGATTATGAGAGGCTACTCACTAACTGGGTGATTTTAGGCAGATTACCTTATTTTTCCAAGCTTCATTTAGTTGGCCTGTAACATAGCAATAAAGTAGTACCAATCCTAAAAGGTTGCTGAGGGGACTGAATGTGTCAGCGTTTGTAAACCAAATTTGCCATGCACACAGAAGATGTTACAAATGTTTGAAGACAAGAGTAGTACTTTATATGCAGTGGAATGAGAAGGCACAGAAGGATATGAATGCACATGACAGCGTGGATACTTAGCGGATGGGAGATTTTATGTACATATGGCTGGGGGGATGGGAAGGGGAGTGGCTGAGTGAATGGAAGTATGGTAGATTGTTAGATGGGAGTCTGGTTGGGCAGTGGAGGTGGCTGCATGATGGACGGGCGAATGCAGATGATGTACAGGGGATGGAAGTGTGGCTGGGTGATGAGGTGACTGGAAAAATGGAAGCAGATGGGTGAATGCATACATGGATGTATGTTATGGTGGGTAGCTGAGTAGATGGGGTCAGTGGAGTGAATGCATCTTATTGTGAATGAGTAATGGGTAGGTGGTTGAATGGATGTCTCAGTAAGTGGATGGGTAGCTGGGCAGGTGGATAGGTGGATAATTGGATGTTGGGTGAGTAAAAGGATGGAAAGGTAAATGAGTGTGAATGAGTAAATGGTTGTGGGGGATGGGTGGCTGTTTGGATGGATGTTAGACAGGTTGAGTTATTGGAGGTGGCTGGATGTTTGGAAGGGCTGGGTAGATGAAGTTGTCAGGTGGATGTTAGAAAAGTTACATGAATGAAGGGACTGGATGGGTGAATGAGTGCTTGACTGTGCAGCTGGGTATACAGATGAGTGGACCGCTGGCTGGGTAAACAAAAGGTGGAGGGGTGTCGAGACATGGTGGACAGTAGAAAGGCTGGGTGAATGTAAGAGGTCAGCACAGAGGCAGGAGGGACAATGGTTAGTGGCAGTGAGTGGATGGATGAGAGAATGGTGGGTGCATGGATGGGTACATGGATGGACCAACCAGAGACACCACTGCTGAAGCCCCTCCAATTAACCCCATAAAGGTCACAAGGGACTGTGGTGGACCATCTGGATGACTCTCCTTGAAAGAAGAGCAATTATCTCCATGTTGGCTGAGCCTGGCCCTATTTCTATGCACTGATATACACAGAGCTGACTAGGACTTTTCCTTATCTCTTCAATTGGTCTTAAGCAATGTAAATCGGTCCAGTCCAGGTGCTGATACGTAGTCTTTGAAGGAAAGGCAACAGAGCCGTGTTCTCTACTCCCCTAGCTCCCCGCAAAATATGTGTGAGCTGAGGCGGGATGGAGAGCCATGCTCCACGCTGTCGGCTGGGATCGAGCCTCTGATGAAGAGCCATGACATCCCAGGGCATAAAAGATAACACATCAGAGCTGAGGCACCAACCCCAAAGCATCACATACTACCTCAGATGTGTTATGCAGATTGTTCTTTCTGCATATCCTTCTCTCTGCATTTGCAGAGGTGATCTCAGGCCTCCTACCTAGCCCAGCTCACGGCACTCACCTACTTCCCGCCATTCTCATAGTCACTCATCCTCAAGCCACTCTCTTTTTCACAAATTAATAAAACCCAGGTTTGACCCTGGGTCAAGGCCTTTGTTCCCGTTAACCATCGTCGTAACCGGACTCAGGACCCGCTTGGCTCCCCACGCTTTTGGATATATAATTGCGTCTTTATTTACGCCGTGGGTTGCACTGTGAGTTCTAGAGTCGAATCAACTCGCTAGAATTCCAATAACTTTTCCATGGGATTACAAAAATAAACTTCCCGGCAGAGGGCCGGGAAGGGCTCTCTATCAGGGACCACTCCTAACGGTAAAGGAAGCAGAAACAGGCTGGAGATAAGGCCTATGAGGCTGCCTTGCTCGAGGACAACACACACGCGCGCGCGCACACACACATGCACACGCACACACGCACACACACACACCCATCCCCTCCACCCGCTCCTGAGCCTACCTGGAGGCGGCGATCTCTGCCTTCTGGCGCGCTATGGCGGCGGCGCGCTGGGCGCCCTCCACGCTGTGCTCCACCTTCTGGCGGACCTTGCTGCTCTTGAGCGGCAACACGCGGCGCTTGGTGCCCTTGACCAGCACGTTGTGGCGGTACTTGCCCTCCTCGCGGTGGCCGTCGGGCAGCGTGGTGCAGCCGTAGCCGTGGCGCAGGTTGTCCAGCCACTCGCCCTCGTAGCGGAGGCCGCTGGAGCGCTCGCTCACGCCGAAGCCCGAGCGCTTGTCGTTCTTCCACTCGCCCATGTAGGTCTCGGTGGTGGTGGCGTCGATGTCCGCCTCGAAGGGTGCGGCCTCGTCCGCGCCCTCGGCGCCCTCGCCCAGGCTGGCGGTGGAGGCCGCGTCGCTGGCGCCCGAGCTGAGGTCGCTCTTGAGGAAGCTGACGCGGCTGCGCTGGCTGCCCAGGGACGTGCGCG
>NW_004955445.1:13127045-13140774 GCF_000276665.1 Chinchilla lanigera | reverse complement strand
GCCAGGCCATCTGAGTGGCAGAGTACGCGTTATGGAGTCCTTGAGGTTACGAGTGTGCGAGAACACGAGCAGAGTGAGCGAGCCAGGGGAGTCTGTGTGATGGTGTGACTATTAACGACCAGAATGCGGCAGGGTCACAGGTGTGCAAGCAAGGAGCTTGTGAGTCCCGTCGTAAGTGTGTGAAGCTGCGTAATTGAGGTTCTGGGAATGGCTGAGGTTAAGGAGCTGTGCCAGCACTTGAGTGGACAAGCCAGAAGGAATTTGCCAAGGGCTCTGAATATTTCTGGGGAACATGCTGAGGTCACAAGTATGCAAGATGGAGCCAAAAGTGTGAGCCAGAGTGTTAAAGTATAAAGTCACCTGAGCAGACGAGGCACGGCGTGAATTTAAACATGTGTGCACAGTTTGGGTCACACTGAAGTGTGTGACTGCCAGAGCATGAGTGAGCAAGACAGGGTTGGATGGTAGCGTGACTGCGGGTGTGGGGGTGTGCGAGGCAGTCTGTGCACCGCGTGAGCACGGTGCAGTAGGAAGTAGCATAAAGTTACGAGAACATTTGAGGTCTCAGTTATACAAAGAGAGGTAGAACTGAATGAGAGTGAAAAACCATTAGAGGGTAAAGAGTGCAAAGTGGTGTGAACAGGCGAGGAGCTTTTACTACCTGAGGTTAAGTCGACGTGCACAGCTAAACAAGTGGGGGGATGTGAATGTGCAAGACCATGAACAGGTCAGACAGTGAATTTGCACAGTAGTGTGAGTGTTGGAAAGCATGAGATTGTGAGAGGGTGCATGATTACATGTGTAACAGACTCCAGCAGGCATACATGTCCGTGTCTTGACAGAATGAGATCATGAGTGTGCAGCATGTGTACAGGAGGGGAGTGCCCACGGTCCCGTGAAGGAGACATTATGGATGTTCATGAGGTTCTGAGCACACAGGGCCACCTGAGCCTCACAGCACAAAGTATATGAGCTGAGTGTGTGAGGTCGTGGGTGTTAGTGAAACTGAGACCACACAAGACCTTGCGCATGCAGGTCAGTGATGTGTGCGGGTCTTGCATGGACACAGGTACCTGAGCTTCCGGGAATAGGACATGTATGTTAGTGGCCACTCGGTCTCATGGGAGTAAAGAGGTAACATGGAAAGGAGCACAGACTCCCAATACTGCTTCTGACCTCACTACCTGTGTGACCTTGGGCAACTGCTTACCGTCTCTGTGCCTTAACATCTTCCTCTGTCAGGAATGACAGTTACCTTCTACCTCTTAGAGGTTTTTGAGGTTTAAATTCCCTAATATCTCTGAAAAACTAAAAGAAAAGATACGCATCTGATACTGTGATTCTACAAAGTCTTGCCAGCGTGAGGTCACCTGAGGTGTATGAACCAGCTGCAGAATGACGTCACACTGCTGCCCCAACCTACTGTGTGGTTCCTCCCAGGGCTCCATGCCAGCCATGCCCCTATTTTCCCTGGATAGCTACATCATCTGTTGTTTTTTCACTGCCCTGTATGCCCCAACGACCCCCTAAAACAGAGGTCAGCCTGGAGGTAGATGTCACACACCCACCCCTTTCAACACACACACACACACACACACACACACACACGCACACACACATGCCCCTGCTCCACCGTCTCCGTCTTCCTCCCACAGCAGTCCCTGAAAGCTGGCTCTCTCTGCCCCAGCAGGTAGAACAGCACAGAGACAGAACGTTCAGCCTTTGTTTTAAACAGACACTAGGGCCAGGGATATGGCTCAGTGGCACAGTGCCTGCTCAGCAAGCTTGAGGTCCTGAGTTTGATTCCCGGTACCGAAAACAAACAAACAAACACAATGATCCATTCCCTTGGCTACAAAAACTAAATGCCTTTGCTGTAGTTTGGATTGAGGGTCCCCCAAATATCTGTGAAGGCTTGGTCCCCAGCATGGAACATTGAAGAGGGCAGGGGGATCTTCAGATCTTTGGGGGTCCTCATTGGAGACTGTGGCCCCCCCTGGCACCTTCCTCTCTCTCTCCTCTCTCTCTCTCTCCCCAGCTTTGCTCCACCACAGACTCCCACCATGATGTGCTGCCTCGCCACAGGCCTAAAAAGCAACAGGGCCTACTGACCATGGACCAGAAACCATGGGCCGGAAACTTGTCGGCTCAACCCAACAAGCTGCTCTCCCCAGGCCTTTGCATGGGCTGTTCCCACCACCGGAAACTTTTCCTCCAAATCTGCTTCCCTCTGTTACCCAATGGGGCCTACCTGACCACCCATTTAAAACAACATTGCCCCCTGCACTCGCCACAGCCTCTCTTCCTGGTTGACTTTTTCCCCATAAGATGTATCCCCTCTAACATCCTTGTGACTTAGGTATTGCCTCTCTTGATTTTCTCCCCATGCCCAAACGGAAACTCCATGAGGGAAGGGGTCTACTCTCTTTTGTTCTCTGAGGGATCCCCAGAACCTGGAGCAGTGCCTGGCACCTGGGCTTGCTCTGTTAATCTCTGTCAAATGACTGGCGGAACTGTCTGGAGACTCTATCACATCGAGTGGCCCTGGGCAACTCCCTTCCTTTCCTATGACCTTTTTGCCCCAGCTGTCAATGACACAAGGGGTGAGACACTCTCTAGGGTGTAAGCTAACTCTGAGGTACTGGGCACTAGGGCACTGTGACTCTGGAGGTGATGCATATGCAGGTGTCTCACCCTGCCTGGTCCCTCCCAGCGCAGGCTACTCTAGCTCCGGGCCCCCCCACTATCCTGCCCGGGCCCTGTCTGTTTAAAAGCCCCGTGAAAGATGCATACAGCACCAAGGGCTCACTTTAGCCTTTCAACAGCGCTGTGAAATGAGTCCCTGATTATGCTTGAGTCCAGGAGAGGAAGCAGATGGTCTGAGAGTTAGGCACCTTGACCACGGAAGCAGGATCCAAACTGTCTTCTGCCAAGTCTCATGCTCAGAGCCAATGGTTCTTAATCTTGGTGCATGTTAGAAGCATCCCCTCAAATTTAAAAACTAGCTAATCCCTTAGTCTCACCAGCAGGAAGCCGGGTTAGTGGTGGGGAGGGTCCCTTGTGCCTCCAGCTCCTCTGTCCAGCGGGGAGGAGCAGCCAAGGGTGAGAGAGACCTCAACAATTCACTCCCGATAGTGGGCAGCCACAGTCACCTACTGTTTGCTGTTACACAGGCCAATGAGACTAGGGTGAGACCCTGGACAGGATCTCATGGAGGAAGATGAAAATAGCACCTCCCCTGGACCACCATAAGTTTGAAGTTACAGCCCTCACACCCAGGGTTTCGCCTCTCCCTTCTTTGCTTTGTTCTTCATATCAAATGTAATGCAACATATATTTTATTGCCCACCTCTCCCACTGGCACACAGGCTCTACAAAGACAGGGACCCCTCTCTGTTTGGTTCCCTGTGGTATCCTCAGTGCCTAGGCCAGTGTCATATAATAGTATTTGTGGGATAAATGAATGAACAGCATGCATTCCACAACTATTTATACCCTCTGCTGTATCCATCTGCACACAGCTCTGTGAAAACACCTGGAGAGGTGTTTGATGGTTCCAGCTTCACAGACAGGAAGAAACTAAGGCCCAGCAAGGATGAAGGACTCCCTGAAGATGACAGTGCACCTAAGCCTGGAGAGCTACAACTCCCATCTGTGTGTAGGGATGCTGCTCCCATTCTCAGAAGAAAGAAGAAAAACCATGAAAGGAGAAAGTGAACAAGAGTAGAGCAGAGATGGTCAGCTGAGGGGGGAAAGAGAGGACATATAATCTCTGGATTGGAGAAGTTTGTGATATTAAATCAATCAACCTGCCTTGAGCTGAAATTTGGCACGGGATGGGCTGACGTGGTCCCTTTAAGCCCAGGGAAAACTGAGATTGCAACAGAGAGCGGCTCTTGGCCCCCGCTTGAGGAGGAAACGGCCAGGCTATATCGGGAAACTTACAAACAGGTGGCAAGAGGCACCGACACCCAGGAGAGACTGGGAGTGACAATTCCCGGGAAGGGGGAGAAACCACGTATGGGGCCATGTCGCTCAGCCTGTCTCTAAGACCAGCCGGTCCTCCTGAGGGACAGGAGGAGCACAGCCAAAGAGGGAGAAGAGGAGGAGCCTTCCCATAGGCATCTGGCGGAGAGGGGCCCTTAGCAGAAGCAGTGCCTCATCTGACAGTGCTGGGCTGCCCCTCATTTGGCTTTGTGATTCCCATAGGCATCTCATTGTCTTCAGGGGAAAACCCAAGATCCCAGAAGCCTATGCTGCCTGGCCCTGGGGGGCAGGCCCTGTCTGCCTCTCCTGCCTCATCCTGAACTGTGCTCTAGTCATACTTGCCTTACCACCTCAGGGCCTTTGCACAGGCTTTCTCATTTTCTTTTTTTTTTTTTTTTCCTCTCATTTTCTTGATATGCTCTTCTCCCTCTCCCTCCACCCAGCTTCAGCTGAGTCAAGCTTCAACTTAAATGTGACTTTATCCAGGAAGATTTCTTGATCCCCATCCCTGCAGTATTGCCAGAAACAACCAACAGCAGTCCAGTCCCCTTCTTAGCACTTTCCCTGTGTGCAACTAAATAGTGATTACAGTCATTTGTCCATGGGAAATTTCCTTCCTGGCCCTGGCTCCCAAGAGGGAGGAAGCCATGTTAGTGTCTTCTTGCTGTGTCCCAGCAGCTCACATAGTTCCGGGGCCCAAAGAAGCCCTCAGTAAACACAGGGTGAACGTGTGACTGTCTTCCTCAGTGACATCTTTACATCCTTCAGTGGACAGGAAACATATCTCTTTTCGCCCGCGCGCAGCATGACCCAAGTGCTTAGCAGTGAGTGGCAGTGGCTACCAGCCGTGTTCAGATCTAGATCCAGCAGATAAAATCCTGGGAGTTACTGAGGTCCATATTTGAGACAGGTCAAGGCTGTGGCAACAATAAATATGTACTCCTGAAACAGAACCTTTGAATTTAATAAAGCCTAAATACAGCTGCCTTTCTTGGCTTAATATAGGATATAGCAATGTGGATTTTGGACCTGGGGCTGCAGCTCAGTGGTAGAGCAGTTGCCTAGCATGTACGGAGTCCAGGTGAGAGGTGATGGTCCAGGTCTTGAGTAGCGCACAGCAGGAAAAGTGATTGACTAAAGATAAATGAACTACATAAAGGGCACTGCTGCTGGCACACGGGTAGTGCTCCAGGAAGACTAGAAGACTAGCTGCTTTTTAAAGTATTTTATTTTATTTTATGTTTGTGCTGGGGATGGAACCCAGGGCCTTGCCCCTGCTAGGCAAGTGTTCTACCACTGAGCTATACCCACAACCCCCTAAAGCTAGCTTTTTGGCAGGTCAGCCTTTGCTCAGCAAAGCTGGCCCAGAAAGGATTAACTGTAAAGATGAAAAAGATCCAGGAAGGACAGAGAGAACTCAGAGGCACACAAGGAGACCAGCTCTAATTTTCAGACTTGGTTGCTATTGCTCGTTAGAAAGCACGCTTGGAATCTCTAGGTTTTGCTAGTACTCTCCGCTCGGGAAGGAGCCTCAGAGCTTTGTCCGGGGAGGAGGGAAATGTTCCACTCTGTTTACCTGTCCCTGCATCCCTAAACACACACTGCAGATAGTTTCTGGAAATTACATCTATGGGACAAAAGCCACCTTCCTGGTGAGAGATTATGATTTAATTGGCATGGACACTGGTACTTTGAAAGCACTAATATAATTTGATCGTGATTTGGGGCCCCCAAGGAATTAAAGCCATAGTCCATCCGCACAATGGTGCTTTTGGACATAGAGCAATCTTGGGGAGATGGGGTCAAGTGGGAAGTCCTTAGGTCACTGGGGGTGTGCCCTTGCGAGGGACTGTCAGGGCCCACCCTCTCTCTCTAAACTCAGCTCTACACACGTGCATATGCGTGCACACGTACACACACACATATACACACACACACACTCCCACCATAAAGTGTGGCCCCCAACCAGAAGCCAGATCAATGGTGCTGCACAACCTTGGACTTTGAACCTCCAAAGCTGTGAGCTAAAAAACAAACAAGAACAAACAAAAAATGTTTTTTCTTTATAAGTAGCCTGCCTCAGGTATTTCATTATAGTGATGACAAGTTGGCTAATAAGGCTGGGTGTGTGGCTTAGTGTTAGAGTGTTTGCTTAGCATGTGTGAGGCTCGGGGCTCCACCCATAGTACCAGAAGCAGGAAGGGAGGGGAGAGGAGTGTAGCTGACTAATATAAGCACCTCAGGTGATTCTAATATGCAGCCTGTGTTGAGAGCAGTAAATCTCTCTTCTGACGTCCAATTAACCAGCACACCACATCCCTGCTATAAAACCTGTTAGTGGATGCCCTTCACACATGGATGTTTGCAGGCAGTAGACTGTAAAATAAGTAATTGACTTAATATGTCTCAATAAAATATCTCAATAGTTATATATTGATTGCACACAGAAATGATAATATTCTGGATAATGGGTTAAATAAAATATATTATTAAAATTGATTTCACCTTTTAAAATGTATCTACTAAAATAAATTTAATGACATGTGTAGCTTACATTATATTTATATTGGAAAGTGCTGGTTTAAGTCATTTGGAGTTGGGTTTTCAGTTACTCGCAGATTAAAGGCAAAAAAAATCCCCAATCTTAACAGATGTTGGTACCATAATTATAATTTTACAGTTGGAAAAACTGAAAATAAGAATTTAAAGGACTCGCTCATGATGACACAATGTGACAGTTGTTGACGGCCACATCCAAGTGTCCTGACAAATGTTTGCCCCTCTAAAAATTTGAGAATACCCCTGCCAAAGTAAAGATTCGGAAGTTCCCACTCACACTTTAGCTCTGAAGAAAGCACCACCATTTCAGGAACCCAAGGGAGGCTGAAGAGATCTAGAATCTACCCTGAGACAGGAAAAAGACCCGTGTGCCATCTCCTGCTACAGAATGGTCATGGAGAAGATCACCCAATCCAGCCAGTGACACTTTCTATTTCTAGGAAACCATCTGAGGTTGGCCTGTCGCTGTCTGGGGAACTGAGCAGAGTGGAGAGAAAGGAACTAGGAAGGGCTCCTTTCCAGGGGTCCCCATGGGCTCTGGATGTCCTTACCAAACAGTCCAGTCCCTCGACAGCCTACCCTACCTCGCCTTACCAGCCTCGTCTCCCTCTCCTCTCAAGCCAGTGTCAGTGCTGTGTCCTCCGAGCACCACTTCCCCTCCTGCACACTCTCACTGCCTGAGACGTTTGTCACTTCTTTCCTCCTCCCTTGTTTGTGTCTTGCCTATTCTGTCTAACACCTTGATTGTTCCTCAAGTCCTCCTCTGTAATCCCAGAAGTTAACACAAGACTCTGGGACAGGCCCAAGGAAATGTCATCAACCAATTTTAGCAGGGTTTAAGATGGAGCATGGCAGGTATGGAGTGAGCACCAGAAGGTCCACAGGTCACTGGCTCTCATCCAAAGCGCACCAAGGTCAGAGCAAGTCAACCAGCCATACATATTGTGGTGAACACACAGGCCCATACCAGTGATACCATATAGATGCTCCTAAGCCAGTGGTGGCAAACCTACGGCATGCATGCCAAAGCCAGCTGTTTGCTATCACTGAAAGTTCTGGAAAATTCACCATCCCTGTCCTAAGCAGAGGGGACTAATCTAGTTTTGGCTGTAACCTACCTTGATACAGACTATGAACCCAGCATGCCAGAGAAGCAGGTCAGGGCAGAGATATCAGTGGGGGAAGCAAAAATAATGGAAATTGCATAGGCTTTGGAAACAAGTAGATACTGAATATCTCTTTAGTTTGCCCATTTCCATGGGGTGCAGAGTTGGACTGAGATTTCATGCAGGGGATTTGGCAGAGAACTTCCAGGAATGCCCATGAGGGAGGAGTAGGATTTGGCAGTGGAAGACATTGGATATCACCAACAGAGGCCTCAGCTGATGCCATGGGATCTCTTGAGTTGGTATAATCCTTCACAGTCATCTGACATCACGGCACAGAGCCAGGTCTCTGTATGGCTGAACTGGCTATTGATGAGCTAACTCCCATCGACAGAGGGCAATGCCCAGCAGAGAGGTGTTGGCATCTCACACTCCTGGCAGTTAGGGAAAAGAGGACCTGGGTCCTGAGGGGTGTAACCAAGAAGCTACCCTCCCTTTCTCTCTATCTATCTATCTATCTATCTATCTATCTATCTATCTATCTATCTCTCTCTCTCTCTCTGAATCTCTGGATTCTGCTGTTTCTGGAACCCAAAATGCTCCATTCCCACTGTCAAACCTTTGCATTTGTTGTTCCTTCTGCCCACCATGGTATGGTCTCCCCTACCACTCAGTGAAGCCATAGTCATCCTTCAAATCTCAACATCACTTCCTCAAGGAAGCTGTCTCTGATTACTACATCGGGACAGGTTCTCCTGTGATCAGCTCATCAATTCTACTTTCCCTTGAAAGTAGACTTGTCCCACCTTGTAACTAAGTAACTTATTACAGCAGATCTCTGCAGTAAGAAATCAACCTCACTCCCCACAGCATGCCCCACACGCAGCACAATGACTAACACAGAGACAGCACTCAGCAGATACTGTCAAATGAATTAAGGTGCACATGGTCTTAGACAAGTTGTCTGAGTTCATCTCCTCACCATAAAGTGAGCATAGCAAGATCCCTTTGTAGGGCTTCTGTGAATTACATGAGTTACCTACCAAAGATTTTCAGTTCTCTGCAGAAGTTGGCTTTCTTCAGTCCATGGGAAAGCCCTGTAGGGTGACTGCTCTCCAAGTTGGCCTGAGGCTAAAGGGTTTCCCAGGCTATGAGACTTTCTGTGCTAACACCAGGACAGTTCCAGACAAACTAAGAAGGTTGGTCACCCTAAGTTTGGTGAGAAGGCCTTTTCATATTAGCACAATATTTGGTGATATATTGGTGAACTAGCTCTTCAGGTAAAACAAACCTTGGCCTATAGCAGCAGCCAATTTCTACCACACGAATACTCCCACTCTGGCTGGTCAAGTTGCCAAGGGTTGAAGAGATAATTTGAAAACTTCCTGAAAATATAACAGTGGGTTCTTATGAGCCAGGAGGGGCAGGTCTCAGTATCCCTTATTAGTATGGACTGTCATGTTCCTAATGTCTGCAGATGTGAAACACAGATGTTAACAACCTCAACTGTGGAAGTGAAAACCTAGTTGGTGTGCAGCTTGGAGAACATCTGGTCCAAGGGGACAAGTAATCTGTTATATGGACCACCCCTTCCCCATCCTGTGTCCACGACAGACATTGCTAATTGATCATACTGCTAACTCCGAATACAACCTCAGTCTCCTTGCACCATGTCTCCAGGTATCCACAGCCAGAAAGTTAGTGTTGCGTGTGAGAGAAAGTCAATCCACCTTTAAGAGTGTAGTCCAGTTCTTATTATGTAGATGAGAAGCTTAGGCTCAGAAAGACAGAGAGACCTACCCAAGGTTACACTGCAGGCAGTAGCTCATCTGGGACTAGAGAACAGATTCCTTGTCTCACCTGCTTTCTCTGTCCTGCTTTGCCTTGAGGAGCTGAGTAGTATTCAGAATGGGAATGAAGAAAGGGAGAGCCACTTGAGGTTCTGAGCCTAGATCCTGGAAAACATCCCCAAGCTCCTTTTGCACTTTTGAGGGTTCTTATCATGTCTACATATATTGTTTGTGCCAGGCGTGGTAACGCACACCTGTAATCCCAGCACTCAGGAGGTGGAGGTAGGAAGATGGCCAGCGAGTTTGAGGACAGCCTGGGCTATGCAGTGAGCTCAAGGCCAGCCTATCTACATAGTGAGACCCTGTCTCAAAAAAACCCAAATAAATAAATATTATTTGTGAGTTGGGAAGGGAGAACTTTTTTTAAATTACAAAAGTCATATACTCATTTGCAAAAAACTTCAAACAGATGGGAATACGAAAGAAAAGACCTCTGCACTGTCTCCCCACAGATGACCGTGGTTAACAACGCAGGTCCCACCAGGCCTTCCTCTACTCACAGATGTGTACATTTCACTGGTAGACTAAGAGGTCTGCCGTTTATCACTACCATCACTTCATCTCTGAGAACTGGCACATAGTAGACACTCAATACCTAGCAGCCAAAGAATTAGGTTCCTTTCCCTAATGAGAACAGGTAGGCCTACCTCCATTGCACTTCATCGCATGCTCTCATAAATTAATTTAATAGTCCCTTTGATGAGCGTCTGGACTGCATTATGTTTTCCCATTACAATCCCAGGGCCTTGCTCTCTGGCTCGCCTGTGAGGCTGGCACCAAAGTCCCTTCCCTTGGCTTCCAAATGCTGCCGTCTGTCAAAGCTCCACAGTCTCTGGTTTCCTGGGATCACCGAGAGACAACCCAAAGTGGAGGAGCTGGCGGCATTTGTGACAGCTCTTGGGAGCAGGGTCAGGTTGCAGCGGGTGGATGACAAGTCCTCTTAACCTGCAGGCTCCACCACCCCCACATCCAGAGTCTGCTGCCCCGGATGACACTCCACAGTTCACACAAGAAGCTGAGGATTAACCGGGTGACATCGCCCGGGTGCTGACAGCCGGGCTGCGGCCTGAGTGGAAGCCCCATTGCCAGGCCCTAGGTAAGCTCAGCTTCCCAGTGGCTACCAGCAGCTCCAAGGGTCTTGGAAACCAGAACCCACTGGGTGTGTGGAGGCAAAAGGGGTCAAGCTGAGAGGGTCTGCTTTCGGAAGAGGCTCCCCCCATCTATGTACAGGGCTGCCACTACCCTGGGGCCCACAGGCCTGTCCAATAGACATGTCTCAATGTGGCGTCCTATACTAGACACCTGACTTCCCTCCTTAAACCCTCATCCCATCTCCGTTCACCGCATCGACATTCTTCCATAGCTCACACCAAAACTCAGGACCATCCTTGACCCCCTTCCTCTCGCTCCTCCTATCCAATCTATCAGCAAAGTGTACCACTACTTCCTTCAAATATCTTTTCTCACCATCTTGATGGCTGCAAGACAGAGGTCCAAGCCACCACAATCTCTCACCTATATTATTCCAAGAAACTCGCAATTGATGTCAACACAGTCCCTACACCAGCCCTGGTCTCTTTTAGACACAGTGCCTTAAGGAACCCATTAAATGAAGGACTCCCTTTAAACCAGTCCAGTCCTGTTACTTTTATGGTCCCCATTTTTCTCAGGATAAAAGCCAAAAGTTTACTATGGCCTACACGGTGTTGTACAAAATACCCTTCTGCATGCCTTCTTGGCAGGGATATTATGTAGATGATTTCATATCCCTCTCTGTATGTTCCACTGTCTGACTGTCCTGCCAGGGAAGATGTTAAATTTGACTGTGTGGTTAAGAAGGTATGCGCTGAGGATTCCAACTTAATTAAAAATGAAAGCAGTGAGAGCTTGATGCATGCCAGACAGCATACCTTGCAGGCTGCATCTGCCTAAGGCCTGGGCAAGTGGCCCCCACTCCACACCAAGGGCAGCAGTGTGCAGCCACCGAAAGCTTGAACACCTGCAGGCACAAGGTGCTCTCACTGACTGTCAGAGAAGCATTCCAGAGTCATCCCCCATGCCTCTGGATTGTGCTGGGCACACACCTGGACTGCCCCTTAAATAGGGAGTGCAAGTCACACGGGAGTGAGGAGCCCCAGACCTCACTGCCCACCTTCTCTGGGGCCCCAGCTTGGAAAGGGGTAGGAGGGAACAAAGACATCCCTCTGGTCCATTGCAGGACGCAAGCCTGCCCCCCTCACCCCATCGTCTCAGCCAGAGCCCTCAGAAAAAGAGACTGGACATTCCTGCCCAGGGTGTGGCGGGTAAGGGCTGGTCCAGAGAACAGCTGCTAGGGGCCTGGAATTAGCAGGTCCTGGAAACAAGCAAGCTTCATGAATTCCAAGGGCCTGCCTTGGTTGGGACGTGTCTATAGAGATTTGTTCAGCAGGACACATGAATCACAGAAACAAGGCCACGGAGAGGAAAGACTGTGTCTACTTTCCCGTCTTGCTGAGGGGCAGCTCTGCTCCCCCGGGGTTTCCAGATAATGCCAAGAAGCTGCTGAGACAGCAACAGGCCCACTGTCATGCTGATCCCTCGCTGTGAACTGGGACATGGGATTTTCGAGATGAGGTTAAATTATGCTGATTCTACATTCGAAATGGAATCATGCCTGGCATGGGTTCCATCCATGCTGGCAGGACACGAGGAGAACTAAGCAAATCAACATCTTGGCTTATTAACTGTTTCAAAGTCAAGTTTCTGGGCTCAAATATTATCCCAAAGTCAAGGACAGCTATAGTTCAGGCCATTCTACATTAATTTACCTTTAAGGGTAGGAAGAAAATACAGAAAGGATAAAATACATCTTGTCATTTTCTACATGCCAAGCATTATGCTACATGCTGTATAGGTATGATCTCATTTTCATTGTCTCAATCATATTTTGAGAGAGATTTTAACACCTCTCGTGGGAAAAAGAAAATATTTGGCCAGGTCTGCCTACTTAAGAAGTGGCAGAACTGGAATTTGAACCTCCATCTGGCCACTTTAAGGTCCCAAGTGCTTAAGTACCATGTGTCTCCCTTTAATAATATCATATTCTTGTAGGACTTTCACATTTTATTTTTAATACAAAAACGCCCCACTAGAACTAAGAAATTGAGTAAGCTAAAATCATTCAAAGTTGATATTATATTTCTATAAACTAGCAATGAACGATAAGTAAAATGAAGTCTAAGATGCCATTTACAAAATCATAAAAGATAGCAAAAGATGAATGAGTCACTGAAAACTCCAAAGCACTGCTGAGTGACATTAAATAAATAAGGATCTATACCATGTTCATGGATCAAAAGACTCACTGCTACTAAGATATCCCTTCTCCCAAGCCGATCTACAGAACTAATGCCACTGTAATCAAAACCCCAGAAGGCCTGTTCATTTTAGTAAGAAACTGACAAGCTGATTTTATAATGTATATGGAAATAGAAGTAACCTAGAATATTGAACCTAGAACAAGAAGAGCAAAGTTGGAAGATTTTCTCTCTCTGATTTTAAGGCTTACTATAAAGCCACCATAATGAAGACAGTGTAATATTGGTACAAAAATAAATAGACCAACAGAAAAGATATTCCTCTAGAGAGCAAATAAATAAATAAATAAATATGTACTGCTGGACACTGGTGCTAGTCTCTTGGTCCTTCTTTTCAATCCTGGCCTTCCTTCCAGCCATCACACCTCAGTGAAAGGAGTCACTGGTGAGGAGGTCATCCACTATTTTTCACAACCCTTAGGCTGTAACTACTTGTTAGATCTTTCTTGCATATCTTTGTTTTACTGAGAAACCACTTAGAGGATACCAACATGTATTACAGCAGCCACTGATAATTTCCTACCAATCTGTCCATAACTCTGTAATGTTTGGATTGTTCCTATGTTATCTCGTAAATGGATGTATGTTTATTACTATGTGTTTTCAACAACAACCATTGAAAATAGTCAATGATTATTTAATTGGTCACTCATGTATAGCTCTATTTATTTTCTCTAGAAGAAACTATAGTACAACAACCATTGATAATTTCCTACCATTTTTGTCTGTAACTCACTATTACTTGTCTATTTGTTTTCCTGAGAAACTATCTTGAAGATAACAATAGGTAAAATAACAACCATTGATAATGTCCTACCACTTGGTCTGTCACTCAGTAAATCCCCCTATTACTATGTTATCCTTCTTTCAT
>NW_004955445.1:13016753-13126945 GCF_000276665.1 Chinchilla lanigera | reverse complement strand
ATAAATAGACCAACAGAAAAGATATTCCTCTAGAGAGCAAATAAATAAATAAATATGTACTGCTGGACACTGGTGCTAGTCTCTCGGTCCTTCTTTTCAATCCTAGCTTTCCTTCTAGCCATCACAACTCAGTGAAAGGAGTCACTGATGAGGAGGTAATATGCTATTTTTCACAACCCTTAGGCTGTAACTACTTGTTAGATCTTTCTTGCATATCTTTGTTTTACTGAGAAACCACTTAGAAGATACCAACATGTATTACAGCAGCCACTGATAATTTCCTACCCATCTGTCCATAACTCTGTAATGTTTGGATTATTCCTATGCTATCTTGTAAATAGATGTATGTTTATTACTATGTGTTTTCAACAACAACCATTGAAAATAGTCAATGATTATTTAATTGATCACTCATGTATAGCTCTATTTATTTTCTGTAGAAGAAACTATAGTACAACAACCATTGATAGTTTCCTACCATTTTTGTCTGTAACTCACTATTACTTGTCTATTTGTTTTCCTGAGAAACTATCTTGAAGATAACAACAGGTAAAATAACAACCATTGATAATGTCCTACCACTTTGTCTGTAATTCAGTAAATCCCCCTATTACTATGTTATCCTTCTTTCACTGTTTAAAATAAATAAATAAATAAGTAAATAAATATGGAGTTAGCTTCCTTCAAGCTCATCTCTATGAGGAACACATCACAGGTTGAGAAAATGTGACACCAAGTACTCCTCAGCCCTCTGTCATGGAGCAATCACTGAGCTCCCATGTTCAGAGTCCATTGGATTAAAATGAGCCTAAGTCATTAGCTTTGGCAGAGGAAATAATTCGGACCCAGTTGTGAGAGGTAAACATAAAAGTCTTATCTTTTCAAAATATGATGGTAACAATAAAAGCATGAACACATGCAAACTCTGTTCCAAGAGATTTATACATATCAGTGCATCATTTAAATCTCTCAACGAGATAAGAGTAAGGGAGAAAGTGGCCAAAACTGGATATAGGAAGAGAAATGTTGTTTTATGATGATTTGTTTCCATTTTTGTATAGGTATGGAATTACAATGTAAAACACCTATTTTTAAAATTTTTGTTTGTCAAATTGGTTTCTTTGTTTTGAGACAAGGTCTCACTATGTAGTCCAGGCTGGCCTTGAACTCATGGTGATCCTCCTGCCTCAGCCTCCCGAGTGCTGGGATTATAGGCATGCAACACCATACCTGGTAATGAAATACTTATTTAATAGTGGGTTTGCAATCATAAAAGTTTGAAAGTACACGAGAGAGGCCTTTTTTGTGTTTTGTTTTGTTTTGTTTTTTGAGATTAAGTCTCACTATCTAGTTCAGGCTGGCCTCGAACTCACTGTGTAGACCAGGCTGGCCTCAAACTAATCCTTACCCTCCCAAGTGCTGGGATTACAGGCATGTGCCACCACACCCAGCCACAAGAAAGTTTTAAAAAGCCTAAGTAATGTAAAGCACATAAAATTCTTAGCATAGAGCCTAGTGATAGTGAGGACTGAGTAAAAGATAGATGCAATTATTACTATCATGAAGGTAAACTTCATGGGTGTTCAACCTTCATGGGTGTTCAACCTGTATAGGTACAGAAGGATTGGTACTAATGTTCTCCTGTCATCATCTTGAAATTTTTTTTCAGTTCTGGGGATTGAAACCAGGGTTTTAGCCCTGAGAAACAGCCCCACCCCTTTTTCATTTTTTGTTATTTTGAGACAGGTATTGCTAAGTCTTTAAATTGTCCAGGCTGGACTTGAACTTGTGATCCTCCTGCCTCAGCCTCCCAGAGCACTAGGACTACAGGTATGCACCACCACTCCTAGGTACCATCTTAAAATTCTTAAATGATTTTGAAGAATGAGCCCACATTTGCATTTGCACTGGGTCCTACAAATTATGTAGACAATCCTGACTATTTTGTATCATTGTATATTATTTATTAAAGCTCTTATTTATATTACAAAAGATTTAATTAGTATTTGTTCCATCTGTTCCTCTTACTAACTTGATCAGTCTCAGTTTCCTCATCTGTAAAATAGGGGTAGCAACAATACAGTACTTCCCCATAGAGTTGTTGCAAAAGTTTAAATACAGCCAATATAAACTACCAAGAACAGTGCCCAGCACATAGTAAGCACTTCTAAAATACTAACTGTATTAGTATTAGCCTTATGGAAAAGAATCCATCTTGGGCCCAGTTTTTCCATTGAATCTTTTGATTACTGCATTAATCAATGGTTCTGGATGTTTGAGCCTGAGCTTACTAATCCAATGACTCTCTGAGAAAATATCTCTCAGGAAAAACCACAGGTAGTCTGTGCACAGACGCACACTTCTTGTGCGCTGTATAGGGCATGTATGGGCCTCTGAGGTCAAGATCAGGAAGCTCAGAAAACAAGGATCACAAATGGCCCTTCTAGTGCTGGAATCTATGAGTCTTGCTGGTGGAAACAGCCCGGCAGCCATGCAGCACGTTACCCCTTCAGGGCTGGGGTATGTGTGTGCGAGCTTTAAGTCAGCAGCTATTTTTAGCTTTGCTTTATATGGCCAGGGGAGGACTGAGGGCTAAAGGATGTGGAGGCTGCCCAGAGGCTCACAGCAGGGTTTGGGAGGCCAGAGCCCATGTACCTGACTGTACTACTCCTCCCCATGCCAGAGGTGGAATGTTTAACACCCAGCTGAAGCAAGGGCTTGGAGGGAAAGGAAGGTCTATGGAGGTAGAAATGGCAGTAGCTTCAAACAAGATGCCAGGTCAGGTCACTTTACTTTTTCTTATTTGTTTGCTTTCTTTTGTTTAGTTTTGGTTTTGGTTTTTTGAGACAGGGTCTCACTTTGTATTTCAGACTAGCCTTGAACTATGTAGCCCAGGGTGGCCTCGAACTCACAGCTATCTATGAGGCACTGCACCCGGCCCTGACGTCATTTTATTTTTATTTATTTATTTATTTATTTCCGGTACTGGGAATAGAACTCACAACCTCGCACTTGCCAGGCAGGCGCTGTGCCACTGAGCTAAATGAAGTCGTTTTAGAACAGTAATTTTCAAATGTTCTGACAGGACTTCTGGTCGGAAATACATTTTACATCACAACACACTTAAACACAGATGTGTTTAAACATACACACATGCACACACACCCTCAATGTCTCAGGAAACAATACTTTATCTTAATCTCTGTGAAAACTCTGATAGCTCCTATAATATTCTGTTGCTTTCCTTCCATCTTGAAAAAGGTAGGTCCTGACCCACTAAGTTGAGTTCACTGCCTACCCCTGGCTGGGCACCTGCAGTGGGGGAATCCTGCCATTTTGCTTGGCTTGGAGCAGGTAGTCACCTGTAATGCTTGGTCTCAAGGCCAGGTGGGCAGCAGAGAATGCGTGTCAACATTTGGGAAGCAAATGAGTCTGACAGTGCTCTCTTGTGCTTCCTTAGTCTCTTGTCTGCCCCTGCCCAGCCCCCTGTGCTGTCCTGCATGCGGTTTCCTGTGAGATTCCCAGTGAAGTCAGGGGCCATTTGGGGCCATTTCTACACCTCCCGGTGTAGAACTGTGCTGGTTTGATAATAATCATGTGCTATGTATTTGTTAAATGAATTAACCACAGGTAATAGCAATAATAGAAATTGCCATTTGCCTGGCATTCATTTATCCTGTGAGAGATCTTATGAGAGATTAGGAGAAGTTCATTTTATGGATGAGGAAATGAAGACTAAAAGAGATTACAGAGCCCAGTGACCAACTCCCAACCCCTCCCAATCGCAGGATCTTATTTGTTCACATTTCTCTCAGTGCTACTCAGGATAGGGCAAAGGGCAGATCCTTAACAAACCCTAGGGGACTGATGACAGGTTGATTAAAGAGATTTTCCAAAGCAGTGGCCACATCTAATTTTGGAGAGTTACACCTCATATGTGGCTTGGGAGAGAGAATCTATGAGGTTTCCAGGGCCCCTAGATATGGGGCCATCTCACTTGGGAGGAGCCTGGGTCTCTGACAAGCCAGGGTAGCAGGTCTTCTAGTTACCTGGCCTCACAGGCTCCTGGCACACCTGTGATCAAACTCAAAGCTTGTGTAGCCAGGCACGGTACTGCATGCCTCCAATCTCAGCTACTTAGGAAGCTGAGGCAGGAGGACTGC
The DNA here is from genome assembly GCF_000276665.1 of Chinchilla lanigera. Lineage (NCBI taxonomy): Eukaryota > Metazoa > Chordata > Mammalia > Rodentia > Chinchillidae > Chinchilla > Chinchilla lanigera. Next base: position 13,122,782 of record NW_004955445.1, on the reverse strand, counting down.
AGGTTTGAGTCCAGTCTGGGCAATTTACAAAGATCCTGTCTTGGTAAAATAAAATGTAAAAAGAGTTGGGGGGTGTAGCTAAGTAGCAGAGCACTTGCCTAGCATGTACAAAGCCCTGGGTTCACCTCTAGTACTTGAGGGTAAAAAACAGGTCCTTACCCACAATTCCAACTTGCAGTCCTGTCTGTACCCCTCATCCGCTCAGGGTTCCTGCTATCCCGGCGGTCTTGCTGCTCCTCAAGTACGCCAAGCCTGGTCCTGGATCTCCATTCTGCCTGAAAGGCTTTCCTTCCTCTCTAGTCTTCCCCATCTTGCTCTGAGACTGCCCCATCTAAAAACTCCTCCCTCTCTACTTTTTTATTATAGTGCTAGAAACTTCTGGAACTTATATAAACAAAGAGTAACTGGAATATATGGTGAATGCTTGAATTTTAAAAAAAGACACATTGCATTACCCATCTCAAAATACTCCTCATCCCAAACACACTTATTTCACCAGTCTTGTCACTTTCTGAAGCAGTTCTAGAAGTCCTCTTTCATGGGTGTCTTTACAGGGTTTGATAAAAAAATACGGTGAATGCTGCTGCTGAGTGACATCTAACAGAAAGCGGGCTCAGGAAAACATTACTGGGGGCCCTCATCCACCTAACCACCAGATCTGGCACCATACAGCTTCTGGCACCTCCCCAAAGTCAAGATGACCATGAAAGGTAAACATGTGGAATTGATTTAGGACAACAAAGCAGCCACAACAGTGCAACTGAAGACATTCATGTGAAAGGACTTCTAAAACTGCTTTAGAAGGTGACAGGAACAGTGGGGTAAAGCGTATGAGAAGGAAGGAGGAGTGTTATGAGGGAGACCAAGGACAAGGCGTCTTTTACTATAATAAATTTTAAAACAATTTTAGTATTCACCATTTTTTTTACTTTTTATCATATTGTATACGAGTGCTTTCTGGTTTATTTCTGTCTTTTCCACTAAACAGGAGGTTATACTCACTACTCCAGTACCTAGCCCTTATTATGGGACAGTACCTGGAATAGAGTAGGAGCTCAGTCATACTAGCTGCATGAATGAGTGAATGAGTGAAGAGTGAATGGGTTTTCCTCCTCTTAGACAGTTTGGATCAACCCATCGGTTCGCATGCTCACATCAGCCCAGCAATGTGTGTCCCTGTGACTCATACCCAGTGTCCCCAGACTCGCATGAGTGAGTGTTGGTTCACCTGCTTTGGAGAGAAAGAAGGGAAGGACCACTGGCCGTGTCTACCATGTGCTGCTTTGCGTACATAGCTGACACGTCCTAAGCACTCGAGGATCATCTCCATGCTACAGCTAGAGAAACTGAGGCCCGCTCTCTGCTGTGTTTTCAGTGGCACCCTGGCCAGCACAACCATCTGGTGAGCTGAACTGCACCACACCGGAGAGGGTCAGCAAGCGGCTCAAAGTCACCAAACTAAGAAACGACGGAGCCAGAATTTGTCTTCGCACTGTCCAATTCCAGCCAGTGCTCAGTAGCTGCCACAGGAGCTCCCAGAAACTCAACAGACGCAGCCCAGACACACCGAAGGGCCAGTCCTCCCCAGACCCCAACACACCCTCAGCTAAGCTGCTCGCCAGGTGCCAGAGGACCTTGGTTTCAGCCAACCTTGCAGCCTGAGGGCTTCTGATGCTTCTTCCTGCCCCCTGCCCCATTCCCAGAATGCCCACCTCCTATATTCTACCATAAAGAGGGGGGCCAGTGACAAAAATAATGTTCTACATGTGCCTTCTGTTGCCCAATAGAATTGGTTTTTAACTAGCCAGTTTTGAGTCATGCAGCACATTACAAAGATGCCACAGAGTTATTCTGTGCCAGAAAGAATCCAATGACCATTAAAAGCAGGAGCAACATATCTGTTTTAAATTTTTTGAAACAGGCTTTGCTGTGGAGCTCAGGCTGGCCTCAAACTCCCTATGCAGCCCAGGCTGGCCTAGAACTCATGACCCTCCTGCCTCAGCTTCCCCAGGACTAACAAACCTCTGTGAAGAATTGGAAGATAATGCTTTCGGCTTTGTTGGGCCACACACCAAACTAAGGACATCACATAGGGAATACCATGTAATTTTCTTTTTTTCTATCTTTCTTTCTTTCATTCATTCTTTGGTACCAGAAATCAAACTCAGGACCTCGAGCTTGCCAGGCAGGCGCTGTGCCTCTGAGCTATATCCCTAGCCCTACCATGTAATTTTCACATGTCACCAAAAGTTCTCCTTTTGCCTTTCTTTTTTTTTTCAAACAATTAAAAATGTAAAACCATTCTCAGCTCCCAAGCTGTACAGAATACGCAGCAGGCCATTTTGACCCATGATCTAGTTTGTTAGCCCCTGATTTAAATTAATACTTTTCTGCCAGGTGTGGTGGCACAGGCTTGTAATCTCAGCACCAGGGAGGCTGAGGCAGGAGGATTGCTGTGAGTTTGAGGCCAGCCTGGGCTGCCTACGAGCTCAAGACCAGCCTGAACTATGTGGTGCAACCTTCTCTCAAAAAACAAAAGTAAAAAAATAAATACTTTTTTTTTTGAGACCAGGTCCCTCTGTGTTGCCTAGGTGGGATTCAAGCTCCCAGACCCAAGTCATTCTCCTGCCTCAGCCTCCCAAGTATCCCAGATTATAGGCATGAATCACTATACCCCTAATGCAATACTTTTAAAACTAACATGCTAAGATCTGCCTGATGAGCTTGTTAAATCAGTTTTCTGGGCCCTCACTCAGAGATTCTGATTCAGAAAAGTCTGGGTGGGGTCCCTGAACTTGCACTTTTGTCCGGAGGACAGATAATGCCGTGGCTGCCTCTCTGCTAGCTACATGGCGAGCAGCATGCGTGCTCTAAGGCACGCCACGTTACGGCTGAGGAAACTCCAGCAGGTGAGGCAGCGACTGCCCCGCCACTGTCCGGGACTGCTGTGCTGTAGAAAACTCTGTGTTTTCTTAACTCGTGGTTATGCTCATGCTTCCGAGCCTCTGTACAAACTTCCTGCCGCACGGAGTCATTCCCCCACTGCCATTCTCACAATCACATCTTCACATCCAGATCTCGCTCAAGTCTCACCTCCTTTAAAGTTTTCCCTACCCTCCCCAAACCCGGCTGCAGCTCTCTGCACATATTTGTGTAGAATGCCTGCACGCTGAACTTTGAAGCCAGGGGCTGCGTTGCTCCTCGTACAGTGCCTGGCAAATAGGAGGTACCACGGAAATATGCACCAAAAGAAAGAGTGCATGTGTGAGCGGGTGGATGGGTGGGCGGGCGAATGAGTGAACATGCCTCATGATCTACTGCTTGAAAACAATTTTTATGGCAAAGTTGAGGACAGACCCAAATTCTGCTAGAATACAAGCTATGGAGTCTATTCTACAGCTATTTACACACGGTGGGTGCAGACAGTAGCTACATTTTATTGAGTGTGTATCGAGTGTATAGTATGTGGCAAGCCTTATACTAAGTACTCCTGCCCTTTACTGGCCCTATCTTTACTAACAAGAAAACGGATGTTCAGAGAGGTAGAACAGCTTGCCCGAAGCCACACAGCAAATCGTATCATAGCTTATCTGCTTCTATGCCAGCTGCCCTGCGCTTCCCACCCTCCCCTCAGTGTCCCTCCCGCTGTGGCCCCACCCAGCCCTGCAGGCCCCAGGCCGGGCTCACCTCCATCTGCGTAGGTCTCGGTGCCATAGCCATCCTGCAGACCATTGTTCCAAGTGCCCTCGTACTTGGCACCGCTGCTGGAGCTCTGTCGGGTTCCGTAGCGTCCCTTGAAGCCATGCGTCCACTCCCCCTTGTAGAGCCAGCGCCCCTTGGTCTCTATGCCTAGCCCATGCCGTTTGCCCTGGCTCCAGTATCCCTCGAAGGTGTTTCCGCTGGGCCAGGTGTAGACGCCCGCCACTTCAAAGCCAAAGTTCCAGGAGCCCGAGTATTCGCCCTGGCCCTTGGGGCCGGTGCACAGTCCGTGCCCGTGGGCCTTCCCCCCCTCCCAGCCCCCACAGTACGCCCCGCCATCGTCAAAGTCAAAGCGGCCCCCGCTCATCTCATCCTCACCCCCGACCACCTCCCTGTCCTCCAGCGTGGGTGCAGGGCCCGTCCAGGAAAACTGACACTGTCCAGGCACCCTCGGGCCGAGCCCCCAGACTCACCACCGCGCCCCTGGAGGAGGGAAGCAAGAGGCTAGCAGAGGCTGAAAGAGCCCAGAAGCCAGGTCAGCACTGGGGGCGCTGGCGAGAGCCATGCCTGGGGACCCCCCTCAGTCAGCCAGAGGAAGGCTGCCGCTGCTGAAGGAAGCAGGCAGGAAAGATTCAAAAGTCCCCACAGGGCGTCCCAAGTCTGGCTTCCGTGGAGTCCGAGGGAAAACGCTGTGATCCCTTTAAGAAGCACAGTGAAAAGTGTTGGGTAGAGGGGTCCCGGTATCCAACAGGGGCCGCTTCCCCAGTGGCAGCCCCAGCCCAGGCCGAATCCCCCAAGGCAGCCCCTGGCCCCCTTCCCTCCACCCCGGTGGGTGTGCGGTCCCTGATCTCCCTGCCGCTGCCCCGCCCCTTCTCCAGCTCTGCCCTCCTCCTGGGACAGAAAGGTCAGTGTTGCCCTAACAAGGCCATTGGATCTCACAAGCTGCTCCCAAAATAACCCCCTGGGCAGCCAAGCCTCCCTCAAAGCAGGAGGGAGGGGTGTTTCAAACTGAGCTGTGGCTGCAGACCCAGGCAGGGGCTGCGGGGCAGAGGAAGTAAGCCGAGAGCTGGATGTAGGCAGCCCAGGCCACCTTCGCGTCCTCCCTTCCCATGGCAGGAGCTGCCTTCCACTCTCAGTGTCCTCTGATCTGCGGACAGGGAGAAGGTAGGGGACACCAAGTCCAGCACCCCTGGACACTTCAACTCCCCCAGCAGCACAGGCTGGCAAACCTCAGACGCCCCCGCCACTCTCACTTCCCATCGGGGATCCCTGGGGCTCCAGCATCACTGCCAACCCCATCAAGGAAGCGGGCGACCTAAAGAGAAAAGAAGCGGACACAGTTTCCCATTTGCTTTTGACTGCAGAGGGAAGCTCAGGGGGACAGGTGAGGTTCTGGCCACAGAGCCTGAAAAGTACAGCAAATCTGAGACAGCTCATGCACAACCTGGGGCCTCTCCACCCCTCGAATCCGGGAAGAATTCAGGGCGAAAAGCATGGGCTGCTTCCTTCCTTGCTCCCCAGAGGGCAAACGCTGTCCTGAAGGAGAGGAGGCTGTCCCCTTTTTATTCCCGAGACACAGCATTTCAGGTTGTGTTGGAATGAGGTCCACGAAGAAATACTCAAGGATCAAGGCTCGTGACTTCTGTTAAAACTTCCTTTTCAAACTCTCTTTGCTCTAGTGTCCTCAGAGCCCGAGGCCTGACGTCAGAAAGCTCTTGGGACAGGGTCAAGAGCTAAGGGCCTGGGTGGATTCCCAGCACTCAGGTTCCCACCAAACTCCTGTAGAAAGAACAAATAAATCTCTGGGACCAAAAGCTGTGTCTGAGCTAATGATTGCAAATTCCAACCAAGCCTAGGGGTAACAATACAGAGTATCTCTGGGAAAGGTAAGGGCCTCCAAGGTTAGGAAGCTCTGTGTGTGTGTGTGTGTGTGTGTGTGTGTGTGTGTGTGTAAGAGAAAGACAGAAAGAGACAGAGAGAGAAAGAGAGACAGACAGAGAGAGAGGAGGGGTAGATGGGTTGGGGTAGAAATCACCAAAAAAAAAGCGAAGCCACCAGAGACTAGAGTCATTAGACTATTATCTGACTTCAAACATATCTGACTTACTTCTAAATCCCATGGCGATGAGGCCACATAAAGTCCCAGCAAAACGTTCGTTCTTATTTCAGAACCGGGCAGAAAATGTTCTCCCCTTTCTACCCCACTGATTACCAGTTCTTAGGACTTGGTTCTTCATGTACACAGCCCTGTACCTTGAAGAGCCGCTTCGGAGTCTGCATTTCACCACCTGGAGGAAACTTCAGTCTCCTCAAAGCAAGTAACAGTGAATAAAGGTGGTCATCCAACCCAGCAGCCTGGCCCTTGGCCAGGACAACAGTTTGCTCCCCAAGAATCACCTCGAAGGACACCTCAGTGCTGCCTCCAGGGGGCTCTGCATTCTCCCTGCCCCCTGATGATTTGGAGCGACAAATTGCTGTCAAGGGAAGATGGAAGAGCGTTCCAACTAGAAGGGAGTGTGAATCTCCTCAGTTCTCTACCCACTGTGACTAAGGGCCAGGCCAAGCCCCGCAGTGGTGTTCTAAGGCCAAGTGTGACCTCTGGAACAGCTCCGGCCAAGTAAATGTAGCCGCCATTCATCCAAAGCAGCTCCGTGTGAAGGATCCCTCCGGGTATGTACACATGAGTCTCCTCCAGAGAATGTAAAAACCTAAACAGATTCCAGAGCTATGTGATCAGACTGTCCTGGGAGGGGACCTGGGTCATTGCATCCTTTCTCAAAGCTCCCCAGATAAATCTTGTCCCTAGTTAAAAACTACTTAAGTTTTCAAATAACGCGAGTTTCTTAATAGCATTTATAAATTGCAGATCCATTTGGATCTGAATGGAACCAACCAGGAGACGAAAGTCCCTGGGAAGCCCCGGCTTTCTCAGCTAGGCTCAGGGGCTCAGAATATTGGATATTGGTCATTATCCAACCATGTGCTCAACAGCTCTACATATATCATAAGCATCTCAGACGTGACAAAACACAACCGCTGTGTCAGTTTTGGAGTTAGATATGTGTTCAAATCCAAGCTCCACCCCTCATTACCAACTGATTTTTGTAAACATTTAGGTGAAATTCAGATTGCTAAATTTGGCCCTGGCATTACCAGCGCAGCGGACAAAATCATCACTTATTCCGTCCTGTCCCTAATCTTGGCATTTCTGGGAAAGGGGGCCCTCTTGTGGCCATATGTGCATTACAACAGATTGTCTTTAGAAAAATAGTTCTTGTAACAAAATGGAATTTACTAAAGCTGAATTGAAGTTTAAATAGTGTTGAAAGGTAGTTTTCACACTCTCTCTTCTTCCCGGGCTGTTTTTTCACTCTCTGGTTCTGTTTTGGTCAGAGGTATTCACTTCCTCCCGCTGTTACCTCCTTGACATTTTAAGCGGCGCTGCTTCCCGGGGACCCCAAGGAGAAGGAACAGAGAGTCCCGAGCAGAAGACGACTGTGCCCAGGTCTGCCTAAGTTCCGAGCCCCTGAGCCTAGCTGAGGAAGCCAGGGCTTCCCAGGGACTTTCGTCTCCTGGTTGGTTCAGCTGGTTCAGACCCCACAGGCTGGCTCCTTCCCCGAATCCTGAATCACTTGAGGCAGGAATTTTCTTCTTCCCAAAGAACACACAGCACCTCCTCTTGGGTGGAGCCTGGCTTCCCTGTCTGCACACAGTGGACACCGCCTCTGTCAGCAGCCTAAGCAGCAGAGGACTCCCTTCCGGAAAGACTTTCTCGATTGATTTCTAGGACGGACTCTCCCGTGGTTCTGCCCTTGTCTCACTGGTTCCTTCTCAGTGCATGAACTCTGTACCTCAGAAATGTCCAGAGCTTAGTCCTCTGGCTTCATTTTTCCAAACAAGCTGTTACTATGTTGTCCAGGCTGGCCTTGAACTCATGAGCTCAAGTATCCTCCTGCCTCAAGTATCCTCCTGCCTCAGCTTCCTGAGTAGCCAGGACTCCAGCTGCAGGCCGCCACTGACCTCCTCCAACTTCTAGGCAGTGACTTCACTGCCTTGGTGATCTTCCATATCAGGGCTTTAAAAACATTCACGTCCTGATGGCTCATATATTGGTCTCCCTGGTATGTCATTATCCAACCATGTGCTCAACAGCTCTACATATATCATAAGCATCTCAGATGTGACAGAACACAACTAAACTCATTTCCCCTCCCAATAACTCCCAGCTTCTTAAAAGCTTTGGTGTCATCCTTAATTCCTTTCTCACACCTTGTATCCAACCCACCAGTAAATCCCTTCAGCTCTACCTTCAAAATAATTCCCAAATACATAATGGTTCCTGCACTAAGCGTCCAGCCACCAAAAGCCACTGCCTGGTCCAAAGCAAGCCTCCCAACAGCTCTACTTCCCTCCTCTGTCTACACTCAGCACTAGGGAGGCTGAGGCAGGAGGAAAGGAAGTTCGAGGCCAGCCTTGTCTACGTAGTGAGTTCAAGGCCAGATCTTGTCTTATAGCAACATCTTTTCTCAAAAAGTCTAGTCTCTCTTCCTTGCTCACTCCCTAATTAGCTCTTTAGCTCACTCTTAAGAGCCAAAGCCCTTAAAACCCCCGACCAGGCCCTCCACGTCTGGTCCCACCAGTACCCTTCTGACCACAACTGTTAACTGTAATTTTTTTGTTTCCTTCTGCCAAAATTGCACTCCCCCAGAGGTCCACGCAGCTCACTCCCTCACTTCCTCCAGATCTCTGCTCAGAAGCCACCTTATCAGAAGATTCTCTGATGACAGAAGCGTCAAATAAAATAGAAGCCCCAGGCCCCTACCCTATCTTCTAGTCCTTCCCCCTACTACTTGTATGCCCATCACCTTTCTCCACTGACAGGAATATTGCTCTGCTTACTTTTCTATTGCTGGTACCTAGTGTGCCTGGTGTAATGCGCACACTCCAGAGAGATTTGAATGAGAGGATGTATGTTCACTGAAGAGTGAACTAAAAGCAGGTAGAACTCAGGATAGCACCCTTCAGAACATGAGTATAATTTAAACAATCCCTCAGTCCACAAACTGAGTCCATTTTGTACAATGCATCAAAAGTAAATCACATCCACAAATGAAAGTCAAATGTTCTAATGAGATATTAATATTTAAGTTGGCCCAGTTTGGTCTGAGAATTTTACCTTTTGATAAAAATTTGAGTGGGATATTAGTAACCTACAATGTATCTCCACAAACCTGGAATGTCTAAACTTTCATCCTAGTAGATTTCTTCAGCAGGTTACTAGGTCATTGGAACTTTGATCTTTTCAATCCGTACACCCTAATGACTTCGTATTAAAGGATAGTACCTCTTTTCATTCTCTGGTGATTTTTCTCAATATATACTAATTACCAGACAAGGGCTTACTGACTTAACTGTTCTAAATTGTATTTGAATCAAGTAGCTCATTACTTAATTACAAGTAACTCTCCAGTATAAAAAAAGACAGAGAATGCTAGTTGTGGAGGTACGGATAGGGTAGTAGCTTTTCAATCAGCTTAAATGGACTCTGATAATTGAGAGGGTGGTCTAGGAACCCCCGGGAGTTCTGAGGCCCTTTTAAGAAATCTGACAGGGTCAACTAATTTCATGGCACCAAGACATTGTTCATTCTAAGTGTACAATGGAGTCTGCTGGAGATGATGTGATATCCTGAGTCAATGCAGGAGCAGATACAAGTATTTCTTCTGACACCAAACCTTAACAGACACTTGCAAAAATGTAAAACAATGTCACCCTTCCCATTTAATATTTGTTTCAGAAAAGCTACTTTTCATTTTAAAATGTTATTTGTTAGCTTATAACCAGTTATTCCTGTTTTGTAAATTTCTTAGCTATAATTTCTAATCTGGCAAATACTGAGCTATACTCCATGTAAAGTCTCTGGAATGCTGAATTTTAAGTGTAAAGAAAAGTTAGAGAATTGTTGCCTTTTACATACAAAGTAGTGTACCATCACCACAAAAAAATCTGTCAATTACAGTTTTTAGGGCCATGATGGCTTTTTGCTCCCTTTTGCTCTTACCACAGCCTTCAGGTGCTTCTAGATCCATACTAGAAACTAGCAAGGGGCCCGTGGTACACACCTATAATCCCAGCACCCGGATCACTGCGAGTTCCAGGCCAGCCTGGGCTACAAAATGAGTTCCAGGCCAGCTGAACTGCATAGTGAAACCCTGTCTCAAAGACAAAAGAAAAAGAAACCAAGCATCTAGAAGGGTCTTCCACACTTCCTACCTGTCCCAAGTATAAATCACCAGTGACCCCAGTCACGAATCAACTATGCAGTCAATGAGATGTTTCAGCAAATACTAAGGGCTTATTTCATAATCTTAACAAGACAAATTTTCTATTACTATTATGTTAACATGCCTAGATATTTTCACTGAATTTTGTGGGCATGCTTAGGATGGTGTGAATTAAAATACAAATTATGTGGCATATACAACATTCATGTTGCAACCACCTGAAAAAGCTAAGGCTAAGAACTCATCCTCCAGCTGAAATAAGCACTTTTTTAAAAACAAACTTTGGAGGGCATTTAGGGAGGGCTGACTAGAAATGCAGTAGGATACAGCATGTAAAAAAATTCTCTTGAGTCTGTGCAGTTCAAAGAGCTAATAAACATTTACAGCATTTGAAACTGAGGTATGAGACATAGACTACAACCGATCACAAGAAATAGGCCTTAAATAAAAATGTCAGAGAGGGACAAGATGCATGTAGTTTCAAATACTATACTTCCTCCTTCCAACTGACACCGCTTTATTTGAGAAACTGCACAGCATGTCTCAGGAGGAAAAGCACCAGCAGGGGTTTATTTAGTGATGGTCAGTGACTCTCAAACACCACAGGGAGGCCAGCTAGTTTATTCAAACTGAATCTAAACCTCAGATCTCCAGCTTAACATAAAATACTTTTAATACCACCAATTCCACGTTAAATCAGAGATGGTTCAAATCAGTCTTACAAGTTCTAATATTCTGAGCTGGCAACTACAACATGACAAATGTTTGACCCAGTCATAAAACTACATTTGATTTTCCTTGGCTACCAAATCTTAAACAGATCTCAAAAAATTCCTGTTTTACAAAGCCTTAATCATTAAAACCCACTGCTGCCGGTCTCCAGTAATTGTTTCTTCATCCCCCAGGAACACTTCTAGATGAGAGGCATTTTCTCTAATCTGCTTGCCTGGGTATGTAAGAACTCAGAAAGTAAATTTAAAGAATGAAGTTTAATTAAGATGCCAAGAAAAGTTTTTATTGCAAGCACAGTGAGCAGAAAGAGATGTCTTCTCACAAAGTGGCCACAAAGTCTGCCATTAACTAAATCTCTTTGACAACCCTTCATTGGTTTAAAGCACACAAATTAGCTTCTGGCTATCAAGTGTACATCATTTCTGCCATGTGAGACATTTTCTTGGGAATATACAAGTAATACTCCATGTAGCCTGATAGGTCCTCAATGGTCACATCATCCACATAGACTCGAGCTTGCTCAGAGCAGGAGCGGGGAGAGCCAGACAGAGTTCTCGTGTGCAGCGACTGAGAATAGTCCTCTAGTGTGGAAATTCGTTCTGGGACCAGGGGAGGGACATTCTGCAAGCCTGAAAAGGAATACACTTCCATGTCATGCCACCTTTTACACTGGCACTCCTTGCCTACACAGGCACACTGCTTGCCCTGGTTTAACTTGGAAACAGATCGAAAGTCAGAGAGATCATTGGCCTTGAGAGTTGCTTGAGAGACTTGGGTAGCATCAGAGGAGTCTTCGGTCTTAATTTCCAATGGGAGCCTGGGAACCGAAGTTCCCAAAGGCTCAACAACTGCCCCTGTATGATTAGCATCAAGAGAAGTAGAGCATTCTCCCACACTGAACTCTTTAGGGGTTGAAACTCCCAGCCCGTTGCTGCCATCAGGTGTGTCAGTCTGGCTTTTATGCTTGAGCTGACTGCTGGAAGGAGATGCTATTGTACTGCAATGTATGAACTTTGGAGGATGAAGGACAGGAGACTTAGAACGTCGACGACGCTGGGTTCTCACGGCTCCTCGGGAAGACTTCCTTGTAGACCTGAAAGAGAAAAATACACAAGAAAAAATATACAAAATAAGATGTTGGGATACACAGCCTTCCCAATAGATTCCTCATGATAGTTGGAAAAGTACCACCCCTCAGCTTTGTAAGTTTAACGTCACAAACTGCCCCCGAAGACATGTACCTGCCTCCATTTGCAAGCTGCCTGTTTGTTTAGTGTCTAAAAACTTCAATACCCCCTTATTAGAAGCTATAAAAACAAGAAAGAAAACTGAGTAACTTGAGCACAATATCTGGTATGAAATACTTGCCTGGTCTCTCATCCTGGGACTGAGATCCTTTGACCAGTGGGGTGTGGAAGAAGAACCCTGCAGATACACACTGTTGCTGTAAAGCCTAATGCATTCTAAGCCTGAATGTAACTGCAGTACAGGGTAAGCTAATGCTATGAATAGCCATTTTGCCAGTATCAGATTTATGATTAATTTATCATTGGTAACAGCCAACAAACAAAAAAGGATTTAGACTTCACATATTAGGAATTAGATACAGTATATAACTAATTATAAAACATTTAAATAAAAGAAACTAAAATTAGCTGGGCATAGTTAAATATGTCTGTATACCTAGCTACCCTGGAGGTTGAGGCAGGAGGATCATGAGTTCAAGGCAAGCCTGTACAACTTAGGAAGACATTATCTCAAAATAAAAAAGGCTGGGGATGTAGCTTAGGGTGAAGGCCCTGGGTTCAATATTTAGTACTACAAAATGAATAAAAAAAATTGTATTTTGAATTAAACTAAATGGACAGCCTAAATAGAATACAGAGAGCTAAGAATTACTGAACTGGAAGATAAATCTGATTTATAACACATATCTGCAAACAGCTGCTTGTGGGTCAGATCTGGTCCCTCTACTTGGTTTGGGGAGGGGTGTTAGGGATTAAACTGAGGGCCCTGCCTATGCTAAGCACATGCTGTACCACTAAGCTACACCCTGAGCACCCCAACCTATTTCTGTACAGCTTTCAGACACTGCTCCAATGGTCTATCACGAAGAGTTATGGAGACCAATCTGGGATCCAGGCCTCTTCTCCCTTCCATTCCCCCTTGCCTGCTTTCCAGCCAATGGACATGCCATGCCACTGTCCAGGGCCCAGAGTGGCAACCACTTACATGTTGGCACCACTTGCTGGGCATCAAGAGTTAGAATCTCAATTCAAGACTCCAACTAATGCCAGGATATCTGGAAGACAGAAGGGTATGCTGCAATCTGGTTCTCAAGGAGCTAGCGCACTAGCATACAACCTGATCTACCCATTCCACCAAGCTCTCTCCCCCCGGCTATTTCATCCTGAGACTCATTCAGCAACTGAACTCCAAGTGTGTATCTTAGCTAGCAGGGCCCACCACAAGGAACAGCAGTTTTCTCCCTTATATAAATAAGGACCTATGAAATATCTTTGCACTTTGTCTTTTGGTCTCTAAAATCTAAAATATTTACTATGCAATCCTTTTAAAAAATAGCCTATTCGCCCCTGACTTAAAAGATAGTAGAGAGAAGGATTTAGAAAAAACGTAAAAGCAGCCAAGAGTAACAGAATAGTGAGTAAGTCTAGAGTCTCAATGAAGCACAAGTGAGTTTTTTGAAGATAATGGCTGAAAAATTATCTGAATTGATCAGTGAGAATCTACAGATACAGGAAACCTGGAAAAGGATAAATAAAAAGAAATCCACATCTTAGTATGGTGAAGAAACTGTAGAATATAAAAAACAAAATAGATCTTAAAAGCACTGATAAGATAGATTTCCAGAAAAGTAAATTCATGGTAAGTCTTCTAAGACCAACACAATTAAACAGACAATGAATAGATCTTCAAGTGCTAAAGAAAATATTGCCAATCTAGAAGTGTGATATCAGTTATATCAAGTCTATCTTTAAAAAAACAAAGATGAAGCCAGGTATAGTGGTACCTATCTGTAATTCCTCGTACTTTTAAGAGGCAAAAGCCTCATCAGTTCAAGCTCAGCTTTGGCAACTTAGTGAAGACACTGTCTCAAAATAAAAAACACAGTGTGAAGGCCCTGGGTTCAATCCCCCCGTACTGCCAAAAAAAAAAACCCCAAAAAACCAAAAAAACAAAAGAAGGGGAGAGAGGGGAGGAGGAAGGGGAGGGGCAGGGGAGGAGGAGGAAGAGGAAGAAGAAAAAACTACAAGACCAAAATGACCAAAAAAAGTGTATTTACTAATAGGACATGAAACATGAACTGTAGAAAATAGTTTATTTAATTAACTTATGAGTAAAGCAGCTAGCTAAGGAAGGGTCTGAAATAGAGCTGAGTGACCAACTGTACTGATAAAAGAATTAAAATAAGACTAGATACTGAAAAGCTAGGGGTGGTAGCTCCCAGCACTCAGGAGACTGAGGTAGGAAGATCACCTGAGTCCAGGCTAGGAAACATAGTGAGTTCAAGGACAGCCTGAATTACCTAAGGCTTATCTCAAAAAAACTTAAAAAGAAAAGTAACAGTAGTTCACTTTGGGCAGAGAATGAACTTCCTTGGGCAATATGGGATGCAACCCACTCCCTACTAAAGAGTTGTGGACACTCTACTAAGCTCCGGAGGTTCCATTTTTTTTTTTTTTTTTTTTGTCTTTTTGAGACAGGGTTTTGTTGTGCAGTTCAGGCTGGCCCCAACTCACTTTGTAGGCCAGACTGGCCTTAAATTCCCAGGGATCCTCCAGCCTCACCCTCCCTGTATAGGGACTGAGGTGTGTGCCACCACACCTGGCTGCCCCTGCTTTCTGAGGAATTTAATAGCAAACTTCCTCAGGTAACAAGGAATACAGCCCCTCCATACTAAAGGGAGATACAGCCCCTCCCTACTGAACTGAGTTCTGATGAATTTAAAATGCAAAATAACCAATTTTTTTTCTCTAAAATCCCCCAGCTACCTACCTGTTGAACTGGTGTAGAAGCCCGAGTTCCAATTGGTTGTTTACTTTTTTAGCTTTTTTCAGACAGGGGTCTTGTTATGTAGTTGAGGCTGGCCTTGAACTCACTATACAGCCCAGGATGGGATTACAGGTATCTGTCACCACACCCAGCCCAATTTGTCATTTTAAATCCACAAAGCCACCTGTGATCTGGTTCTAAACAACTGAGCAATTCCTGTGCTGTTTATCTAAAATTAGCCCTGTACTGAGAAGCCATGCAGCCCTGCCCACCCACTCTACTCAGAAAATCCAAGAGCTACTCTTATTTCTAGTTAAATTCTCCAGCCTCCTTCCTTTGGCTCATAACTTTCTTGATGCTGTGAGACAATAAACTCTGAGCATCTGACATCTAACAGTTTGGAAGTTATTTTTCCTGCTACAGTATCATATAACTCCAGGAGGCACTATTTGTTTTGCCATGCTGAGAATCAAACCTTGTATATGCTAGTATTATAGACAGCTAAATTAGATAGAGATATTATAGGCAGTCAACAAGGATAGCCCTTCAAGGGAGTTAGCACAAAAGATAGGAACACATCAAAACTGTTGTCGGAGGCCTATCTAAAGATTAAAGCCATTGGAGCTGGGGGTATAGCTCAGCAGCACAGCGCCTGCCTGGCAAGCACAAGGTCCAGATAAACAGAAATTGAGGTTGGCACCACTCTTTTGATATTTCCCATATAAACAGACCATTATCTCATTAGGGATGGGCCATCTTCTATCCACTAAGACTAAGACTACTAAAACCAAGACTATAGATTATTGACCAAGGTTAATGATGTCACCTATATGCCCTTGTTCCTACTAGATCAATATTAGCTCAGCAGCTATGCTTATAATCTTATTGGTTGTTATAGTTTGGCCCACTTTATACTCACCTTCTGATTTTGTTCTGTAACTCTCTCAGAAAAGGGCTCTGTAGCATCCCACTTTTGGGTCCTCTCCTATCTCTTCCCATAAATTTTCCTACTCTTAATCTCCGCCATTCCTTAGAATTCATTCTTTGATTTCAGGGAACTTGATGTATCTGACATATAGCAGGTTGCGAGTTATTTCTTTCCCCTATATCACTAGGAAGTGCTCTACAACTGGACTGCACCAGCAGCTCTAGGGACACTGCTGACATGTACTGTATGTGGATTACGTGATGTGGAAAGCCTGTTTAATATAAAAGATTATTCACTAAAGGAACTATTTTAATAAAGAAAGAGGATACATACTACATGAAAGGTTGAGGATGTAAGAATAATGAGCAGAGAAACTTTTAAGTATGTAGATAAATATAAATAAACACTGCTTAATAGCAATAAAGCCTAATTTCTGATATTAAAAGTAACAGAAATGAAATATCGGGCAACTACACCATGGAAGCCATGCAATCAGAACAAAAGAGTTCTAAAGAAGAGGTTTGTAATATTAACTTTTGTTTTTGCTAAAAGCATACGTCAAGTTGGAAGTTTTCTGAGAGCTTGTTTGGAGGTTTTAGGAGGGAAGCACAGCTACTTGTGTACCCTCACCGAGAAAATGGTCCTCCTCCATTGAGGGTAGTTGTCCTTTTCAATGAAGTATGCAGCTTTGGGAAGGACATACAGGAAGCAAGAGGAAGGAAAAGGACACATCTCTAGCCAGCTAGATCAGCTGAATCAACCCTGGCAATCAATGGGGGGAGCAGATGTCACAGCTAGATCACCTTCACACCTGGGAGTGGTTTTTATTAAAAGCAGCACTCTGGAAGGGTAAGGCAAGAGGATCAGGCTCAAGCTCACCTAAGTAACTCAGGAAGTCTTGAAATTAAAAAAGGGAGGGGGGATAGGGATGCAGCTCTGTTTAAGGTCCTAGGTTCAATCCCTGGCTTGTTCGCTCACTCGCTCCCTCCCTCTCACATACACAGTAAAATTTCAAGGCCAACTACTAAAAGAATGAATAGAATCAATATACAATTTCTAAACCAGTATAAGGAAAAATGGCAGAGGGGAAAAAGTAAATAAAACATTTCAAGTAATTTTTTTAAAGAGAGCAAGGAAGGTTAAAAGAAAAAGGAACAAAAGGAAAAAGAACAAAACAAAGTAAAACAGTGAAGTCCAAATAACACCAATAATCAAAATAAATGTAAAGCACTCAACAGCTAAGCAGATCCCAGTGATCAGACTGAATAAAACGGAACAAAACAGAACCAAGCGATATTATTTACATAAGACACATCTAAAATTTAAAAGCACAGAATGGTTGAAATAGCAAAAGACGTACCATGCAAACACTAAAAGAAAACTGGATTAGCTATATTAATTCCAGACAAAAACCATATACTGTAATACCTCAGTTTACAAATGCTTCTGTTTGCAACAATTCAGTTTATAAACAAAAGCATTTGGCAAAATTTTGCTTCCATTTGCAAACTCCCTACTAGGTGACAAACATTACCACAGTCATCTTCCCCCCGAAACACAAACACAGCTATCTTCCCCAAAAATGATATATTAAATTCATAAACTGAGGTACCACTGTAATGGTTTTATAAAAACTACATAATAAAAGTTCCAATTCCTCAGGAATATTCTAAACTTGAATGAACTTAATAAAATAATCCCAAAATACATAAAGCAAAAACTTAAGAGTAAAGCAGACAAACTCATTCCTGTGCAGGAGATTTCAACATGTTTCCCAATTACTAACAGGTCAGTGACCAAAAAAAGAAACAAACTTTCAAAGTTTCACCCTATAAACCCAAATATCCCCTCCCCACTTTTGTGTTACGAGAGATTGAACCCAGGACCTCATTCATGCTAGTCAAGGGTTCTACCTCTGAAGCCCTTTGCCCTTTTGAATTCTGAGAAAAGATCTCTGTAAATTGCCTTTTTTGGCCTCATTCTGCTGGGGCCATCATCCTGGTGAGTAGCTGAGATTACAAGGATATGCAGCCACGCTCAGCCTCATACACCAAATTTAAAAGTCTGAAGGAATACACAACTCAAGAACAGTTAAAGAAGAAGCATTCTTCTCAAATATACACACATTTATAGAACTGACACTGAACCAGCCATAAAGTCTCAGCAAATTTATGAGTGAGAAGAATGAGTCCTTCTCTTAATTGCTATATGTTGGGTTCTATATCATGGCATACTCTTTTTTTTTTTTTCCTAGATGCTCAAGAAAATAATCTAATAGTATTTTAAGGTACTGGGATAAAAATAATATCAATAAGAAGCTCTTACCCATGCCAGCTGTCTTTAGAGGGACATGTAGTTTTAGGTTTGGTATCATCTACTGCTGCTCTGACTGACGCTCTAACACTTGTGCCTTCTCCAACAGACAGTGATGCAATGGACCTGAAGACAAGAACACAAGTTTACTGGTTTTTTTTCCTTTTTTTTTTGAGACGGTCTCACTATGCAGTTCAGGCTGGCCTTGAGCTCACTTTGCAGCCCAGGCTCGTCTCGAACTTGCAACAATCCTCTTGCCTCAGCCTCCCGAGTGCTGGGGATTACAGCAGTGTGCCATGACGCCTGGCAAAAATTTATCTGGCATTTTTGTTTTTTTGGTACCGGGAATTGAACTCATGACCTCAGGCTTGCCAGGCAAGCGCTTAAGCCACTGAGCTATACCCCTGCCCCTACAAGTTTACTGTTATAGAAAATTGTAAATGAGAACATATTGCTCTAACTCAAATATCACTTTTAGCAGTATCTTTATTTTTAATAATTTATAGTTCTCAAAAATGCATCAGATTTTAGTATAAATTTTCCTCCTAACCTAAATTTAGAAGATTCGTAAAGCCCACGGTTGCAAAATCACAAGCCAAAGAATGACTCTTAAGTATAGACAGCAACAAGATATAAATAGACTTTTAGGCTGTTTATCTGGGGCAGATCAGGCCTCACTTTCAGACAGAATGCTAACGACACTGACCATTTATTTTATATAGGCAAATAAGAGCTGTGGGAACTAAGTTTAAGAGCAAAACCTTTAGGAGTTCAATCCAACTTTAAAATGAGTACATATTTAAATAGTATACAACTTTCAAAAATATTCTAATTTTAGCAAATTAATAAATGTAAATATTCAGAGTTAAATCTTTAGTCTAGAAGTATACAGGTAATACAGTTTCCAGTAAAGAGCATTAATAAAAGAAAAACAGAACTATCCATAATCTTACAACCTGGAAACTACCAATATTCATATTTTGATCTAAATTCTTCCAGATTTAATACATAGAAAGACATACACCAATACAACACATACACAAAAGTACACCTGGCTCCTACTGCACATGCTATGATACTAATAAAAATCTTTTAGAAAAAAATTCATCTAAATTAAAAAGATGTTCACTGAAACATAACAAAGTAAAAAGTAACTGGCAATATCCTAAATATCCAAGAAAAAAAAAACTGTATTACATAAATACACATCTATATGAGAATCTGTTAAAAATTACTTATACGTAAGAACTTTTAATGATAAGAGAGCATGCTTATAATTTCAGGAGAAAACAACATGTAATACCTATACATATGTTACAATCTCATCTAAAAAAAATATATGGTATGTATAGATAATAAAATACATTATGGTTAATGACCTTTAACTGTTTATCCTTTTTTTGTTTTTGTTAATTTTTCTCTAAAATACATGTATTATTTTAGTCAAATATAAAGGATTATGTTGTTTTCTAATGAATATATAGATATTTGTCCTGGTAAGACAAACACCTTAGGAATCAAAACCTGTTGAGCAGGATCATGCTAAATTCTTGGCAAGGCTTGGTTCATTTTATGAGTCAGTCCCTCAGAAGTCCATTTATGAATTAGCAACAAAACGAAACTACAAATGTAGGTGCACTATACAAGTCTTACTCTGCTTAGTCATGCTAAAGATGCACCCTTTCTGTTCTTACTTGGCTTTTTCCAATGTCCTCCAGGGCTCTTTCTCCTTCTGTAATTTTGCTCCGAGGTGGATCACATACTACAAATATACAATTTTCACCCATGTATTGTACAGGTACTTTGAAGATACTTTATAATGGACCAAGTAGTTTTTAGTAGCACTAAAATGGTTTAATTTTACATTCAAATTTCTTACAATATCAGCAAAGAAATCTGTTTATCAAGAATTACTTACATTAAGTTAACAAACTAAGAGGCTTGTATTTAGACCTGTGTGCGTATTCATAGTATTTTCCTGCTTTTTAAAGTTACTTGTTTATCAGAAATCACAAAAGAATACACTTCAAACACAATCTAGATCTACTTTTCTGCTTCATTTCCATTTCACCAAATAGCTTATCAAAGTATTGACAGAAATGGCAAGGGGGAAACCTGCCACTGTTTTCACTGGAGAAAACAATGGAAAAATGTTACCTTTTCAAAGTATCATGGAAGCAATTGTCAACTTTTTAACATCTACAGTAAAGTGCAAATCTATTAACATAAACCTCATTTGTTAGGTCAAAAATAGTGCTAGCAGTAGGCAGATAGCTAGTATTGAGGGCCCAGTGAATAACAAATGTCAGTGATTATAATTACTACTTGTTGTAGAGACTTCTAGTCAGGTTCCAGTGTTTGGTTTCCATTCATAAAAATAAAAATTCTTATATCCAATGAAATTGTGAGATTTCTTCTGGCTGGGGTGACGAACTGGGGCAAGAAAAGGCTTGCAAAGAACATTTTGCAAAGGGTGAAATATTAACATTCAGACAGCAGCTGGTCTGCAGGTGCTCTAATTAGTTTGACCAAAGGGTCCAAGATTATTGATCTCAGTGACAGAACCCTACTGAATAAAGGTTTCCATAGTGATAGACTCAGCAAGCAGAAACCATGAAATCAACAATGTCTTCATAGATTTTTATTGGACCAATTCACTTTTGGTGAAAAATACTCTGATTCCCTTGAGAAGTATGAGGTCATCCCTGATGCATACTGCTTCACAATCTTTGAAGTGGGTTACCTCCACAAAGCTAAAGAAAACCAAAACGCTCAACCTTAAGAGTACAAATGAGCTGCTGCTTTCAAATTTAACAGAAAGGTTTCTTTTTAAAGTAAAATGATGTTGTGCAGAATTTGGTAGAATCTCACACTATTAGCATTTATATCTGTGAATGATCAGGAATATAAAGATGAGAAGCTCACTAAAGGAAAAGAACCAGTTAAATCTAGTAAACAACTTCAAATAATATATTACATATTTAATTACCCTGAGGCATCCACTCTTAATTTCTTGAAAGCAGTTTGTAGACTCTCCTCCTCTCCATCCTTGGCTTCGGATTTCATTGTGAAAGTTTTTACACTACTATAGATGTTCCCGTTAATACTAAAAAATAAAAAAAATTTCTTTTAAAGATAAAAATAAGATGAGAAAAATGAAAAGAAGTAGCATCAGAAGTACATCCTTTATTTAAAAAAATCTATATTCTTGGAGATGTAGCTCAATGGCATAGCACTTTCCTAATATACAGGGTCCGGGGTTCAATTTCTAGCACTACCAAAAACAAAACAAAAAACCCCATCTACATTACTGATACCATTACTATAGAAAATGTTTATGCATTACAACAGAATTTAAATTGTCCAGATGCTTGATACCAACACCCTAGTACACAGTTTTCAAAACTAGATCACTTTAAATGTAGCTGTGGTGGTGGCATACACCTGCAATGCCAGCACTTGGGAGGCAAGGCTGAGGCAGGATTAGGAGTTTGAGGGCAGTCTGGACTACATAGTGAGACCCTATCTCAAAACTAATTAAAAACAAAACAAAACAAAACAAAACTATGTTTTACTGTACTTTTTAAGCAAGGTTTCGTGTAAAATCACCACAGTTGTAGATATCTATGGACAAACTGATCTTTACATCAGAAAAATGAGAGAAAAGTTGAAGCAAAAGCACTTTAATGTTTTAAAATGCTACTTCTCTGGTTTAACCGTAACAATTCCAGTTAAGTATAACTTCATGTCACACGATAGCCATTTCCCTAAAGCAATCTTGACCCAGATATTAATATGCATGCAGACATATTTGAGAACAAGACATTATCATTGTAAAATGGATTAGAAACTTAAATCAGTGATTACTGATCATTCCATATTCTACTTATAACTTGATACTTTTGTTAGGTAGCTTTAAATATTATTGAATAAAAAAATAAATGAACTATACTGGCAACTCAAAAAGCTAAAGATAGAACTTTTCTTTAGTCAAAGGCTAAAAAAGCAGGAAGTAAAAAACAAACTACTGTTCTATAGCAGTGCCTTTTTTTTCTTGTTGGTTTTGTGAAACAGGGTCTCACTATGTAGTTCAGGCTGGCCTCTGGCCTTGAACTCACAGCAATCCTCCTGCCTCAGTCTCCCAAGTGCTGGGATTACATGTATGTGGCACCACATCTGGCTACAGTGCCTTTAAATAATCTCCTTTTAACTAGTTCGATTAACCCAAGTTCTCCATTTCTTTTATCTTGATTTGTATAGGTAGACAAAAAAAGAGGGATGGAAGCCCAACCAAAACAAGTCTGCCAATAAACTCTTGAAATCTAGTCTCCCAAAGTTAGTACCAAATCTTGAAAAACAACAAAAACGTAAAGCAGTATCCAGAAAGAAAAAAAGTTTTGAAAAGAATTTGGATGTATCTACCTCTTATTTCTAACCTGATATCCCCGACCCCACCCCACCCCCACCCGAGGCACAAAGCCTCTCTACCAATCCTAGTATTCTCTCTGATTCCTTATCTGGTCATTTCCCAGGGGTGAATTAAATGTTATTGTTAGATCTCTACCATTCTAAAGGTCAAGTGTCATAATACACCAAACGAAACCACAAAGCGTCACAAAGCAGTGGCATAGAGCAGTAAGGAATCAAGACTCTTTTTACTCATTCACTTCTTTATGTGTAGAAATTAAGGTATTTTAGACAAATCTCTCTGGCGAAAACTGAAAACAGTCTCAAAAGAGTAGCTAGCTTCCACCTCAATTTCAGGAGACAAAAAATATAAACACACTCTCCATATATATTTGACGGTTTATTTAACCAGTACAAAAGTATGAAGGAAACATCCATATAATTCCGTATTTGACTGATCTCTAATTCTCTTTTTTTTTCTTTTCTTTTTTTGTCTTTTTTGAGACAGGGTCTCACTATGCAGTTCAGGCTGGCCTTGAGCTCACTTTGTAGCCCAGGCTGGTCTCGAACTCATTACGATCCTCCTGCCTCAGCTTCCCAAGGGCTGGGATTACAGGCGTGCGCCACCACGCCCGGCTCTAATTCTCAATTTAGAGTGGGATCCTCCCAAATACACAATGTCCTTTACTACCGTGGGGGGCAGTGCGCAATGCTCACATATTCTTAAGTTCCACAGTATCTAAATATATCTGAACCCTCCATAGCATCTAAAAGGGTGCTACCAAAGGTTGTAAATAAATTCCTCCTGCTGCCAGGACTAAAAGTTTGAGCTATAGTTCTCAGTCACTTTATGACCAAAGGCAGCCTGTGGGCCCTTAGAGAATTAGTACATTATCTAGGCCAGTCTCTTCAACCCCCAAGACCCCACACAAACCCTCTTTTGGGCTTCGGTAGAAATCAGTCAGTATTTAACTACACATAACATCTAAGTATATACTCCTAAATTGTACAGGCAAAAATTCATCCCTTCCACAAATATTTATATAAGTCCTACCATGCATGTCCTTGGCATTAGACTGGATGCTACACATAGGACTGCTAGGCATAGACGGGTGAACTTGACACACAGGGGGCCTGGGATCTCCACTCTCTAAAGACTAGAACATCTTTCCTGTCCTCTAGTAACTTACAATATAACACTACGCTAAGATGCTGTGCATGTAGATAAATAACTTTTAATTATACAGTGCTGACTTAATAGCTGAGCAGGTGACCATTTTAGGTGTTAATATAAACTTAACATTCTTGTTGACATACTAAAAGACTATCATCTAAAAACCAAGACCGACCAAAATAAAAATCTAGATACAGATTAAAACTTTAGCAACGAAGTCCTGTCTAAACTATTCTCGAATTTCCAGCATTTTAAATCTTCACCTTTTTCTTCGGTTACTCTAACTCAGAGCAAGGCGTCCCAGGCATGCTCTTAAGAGCTAGACCAGAACATGTTTGTAATTAGGTTTATTTATGCTTCTCTGTATTCTTAGTTTCCCATTTACTCACAGCCAAGAGTTATACAACTAGCTCTGTGCTACAAATACAACTGGTTTGCCCTTCTTCATTAGTATTAAATTTGAGGGAGACATTTCTGCCGTTTTCACAGAAGTGACTTCATGGACAATCCCCAAAGATAGCAAACTTGTAAGGATTTATCAGAAGTAAACCGCCTCGGATTTCCCCCCAAACTTTTAAAAACGACAGATAAATTTCATGGAAGTTCCTCCATCAAAGGGGAAATTCCTTGTTTTCTTCGACCAAACAGCATGTATCACAATCTTGTTTACACCTCTGCATTTTAACCAAGACCTCCGTCAATCTCCAGCCTAACTCCCCATTTCCAGGACCCGAGAACAAACACCGCGGGACCCGCACGAGTTGGTCATCACGACCTTAAAAGCTTTCGAAACTTTCCCAGACCGCAGGAAGTGTGGGGCCTGAGGGAGAAAACCCTGTCCAACAACTCTCCACAAGACCAGGCCCCCAGGACAGAAACACACGCGCACCTCTCCGCACGCAACTGCAGTCGCACGGCTCCCAGTTAATTCTTTTCAACCGGAATCCGGGTCCGCGGCGGTTGAACAGGATGGGGAGAATGAATGGGCAGGGCCGGGTGGGCTGGGAGCGCCGAGCCAAGGCCGCCCGGTCTCCGGCTGGAAAGCTGCTCTCAACAGACTCCTCGAGCCAAAACGAGCGGCCCGAGCAGGGCGGAGGCGCAAGCGCGGGGGACCGGAGCCGGGCGAGGGGGCGGCCCACGAGAATGCGGACCGCAGAGGAGCGGGAAAAGGCGGGAAGGGGCAAAGGACGGCCGAGGAGGTCGGAAAGGGGAAGCGACGGCTGGGCGGGAGAGCGCAGAGGCGCCGGGCGGGGGCCGCGGGCGGGCAGGAAGGCGGGAAGCGGCGAGAGCGCCGAGCTCGCGCAGGTCCAGGCCACGGCGGACGAGGGGCCGCGAAAGGCCCAGGCTCAGGCCGGCCCAGGCAGTCGGCGCCGGGAGACGACGACGCGACGAGAGCGGGCGGGCCCGAGGGAAGCCTCCCGCGCCCGAGCCCGAGCCTGAGGCCCGAACGCGAAGCAGCTGTCTCTCCTTATTGCGTCAGGGCACCTACCTCCTCGCAGCTGGGGCACTCCGGCGACCCAATCCCGTCAGTTCAGACCGTCTCTCCCCGACCGCCGCGCCGGACTGACCCGGATCCAAACCCGCGGGGGGCGGCCCGCGCCTGTGAACTCGCACTGCGCCTGCGTCACTCAGGCACGCGCCCCGCCTCCTACTCATGCTCCTCCCACAACAGTGACTCCGCAGCCCGGCAGGCGGCGGTTGCGCAGGCGCAGAGCGCTGACCGCGCCTCTGGGACGCCCAGGCCCCGCCCCACTCCGAAGCACGTGCGCCTGATGTCATTTCCTGTTATTCTTTGCGCTCCCTTTTCCCTCCTCCTGGGGTTGAAACCGGCATTTGGGGCGTGCCTGCTTCCTCTTCTGTCAGGTGAGTGGGTGGTATTCTTCGCAGTCGCAGATCCGCCTCCGCTTAGCCCGGGTCTCCTGGTACCCTGTTCGCCACGTGGAGTCGCCGAGGCAACTGGATTTCGCCGGGGTGAGGCGGGGTGCGGGAGTTTTAGTGCCCACCGAGACCCTTCGGGCGCTTGGCAGAGCTTGATGCTGGGATCTGGACAGCCTGGGCAGCGCCTAGGCTCAGAGCTCAGCCCTCTCCTCCTGGGGAATCTTCCGGGGCCGGGATAGAAGCGACGACGTGTGGGAATTAAGGAGGCCGTGGACGAGAGGCCAGAATTGGAATTGAATTGCCTTCGCTTTTGGTGTCCCTGTTGTTTGACTTGAGGCAACTGCTTTTTCCTCTGCGCCTCAGTTTCTTGATGTAGCGAGTGAGAAAGCTGGGCGGTAACAGCGAATGCGGTGTTTCCCGGCTTGGACTCTAGAGAGTGTAGTGAGAAATACAGACCCTCTTGCCAGAGAAGTGCACGTAGACACCAAATTTTGCAAAAGCGGTTTAGGCGGTTTATCCAAATCGGTGGGTTTAGGGATCATTTCATCTTTATGATTCTGGTGGTTGCTCGGATAGCAAGCAGAAAATGGGTTAACAGCAGCACCTGCCACCGCCTCCACTGCCTCTGTCGCTGCACTGGTTCTGCAGTTCTAGCTAGCGAGGCCTCTCCTCACCTGCCACTCCTCAGCTCCCCATCTCAAAACCTCATGGGAAAAATGGCTTTCCTCAATAGAGTTGTTTCTGGCCCAGCCCTGCAATGAGGCCTTTGCCCTGAACCCAAACGGGCCCCTCCCACCCGCGTTCGCCAGTACCGTAGGTGTAGGTGGCTGAAGTTAGTTGAGCTACACTGTATTTAACTACAGCCAACCAGTGGAATACTTGGACCATGTCTGGAGCTGAAATCTACAGTTCACTGTACAAACAGTCCCCAACTTAGGTGTTTTTTACTTTAGGATATTGTGAAAACGATAGGCATTCAGTAGAAACTGTGCTTCAGAGTTTGAATTTTGATCCCCCACCTTGAGCTCAAAATACGCCATAGGATAGGTGCTAGGCAAGGGAAGCAGTCAGTCCCTGTGTTCACAAGGGTAAACCCATACTCTCCAGAATACTGTATTAAAAGCAGTTTTGACTTACGATGTGTTCAACTTATGGTGCATTTCTTGGTATGTGACCCCACTGTAAGTTGAGCATTTGTATAAGGTTGTTAAACATAAAGTATGTAGTGTACCCAGGGTAAAAACATTTAAATTTTCCCCTTGTTCATACCAGAAGCTCAATAACTGACAGCTAATGGCGGGGGAAAAAACCTGTTGTAACCTGATGATGCTCATAATACTGGCTACCCTCTACAGAGCAGCAGTTATGTACATTTTCTCTCATTTAATATTCCTCTGACTTTACACATTGTACAGATGAGGATGATTGTTCCAGCTTCCGTTGTTCTGTGCCACACAGTACTAGTAAGTCAGGGTTTAAACTGTCAAAAACCTGTGAATCCACAGCTGCTCTTCTCAGCATCCCTTGAAAAGAAAAAGGAAATGTGCGTTTTTTCCCTTCAGAATTGCCAAGTGAATTGCATCAAGATGTGTTTTTGAGCTACCATTCCAAACTATTGCTTGAGGTAAAACTTCATACATCCCTGAAGTCAAGGACGCTATCTTGATTACTATTGAATTTCTAGAGATTGACACAATTCCTCAATACAGTTGCTCAATACAATTTTGATGATTTCTCATTTCACCTTATTTTTACTCCTTACAACATTAAATGCTAAAAACCTAAAAATTGCAGTGCTCCTTTTACATAAGTACATCTCCACAGAGTTAAATGCTTTCTGGGAACGTGACTCATTACCCAGGGAGTGCTTGGAAGGTAAGAACCTCTTGGGAACACGGTTCACTCACACTCATGAGGTAATCTCAAGTTTCAAGTTATATATAGGACTGGCTCTTCGTGTGAGACATCTTGACTTGGAATACTACAAAATATATGATCTGAGTGAACAAAAAACTGGCCTTCCTTGTGCACCAACATCTTTTTAGCCACGGAAAAAACCTGGAACTTGTATGTGGCTCTTATATTCAGGAAATTCATTTGGTATTAACATAATACATATAGTAATGCCATTTAATAAAAAGGCTGTATGGTAGGTATAATACTTCTTAGCAATGCAAACTCGTTTTTATCTGTCTTATAAGTGACTAAACGGGATTTAAGTCCATAAAGGACACTGCAAAACAATTTATAGGAGGATAACCCGTTATTTTAAAAAGTAACTTTGAAAAAGGCAAGTTCAGAGTCATAAAATATTTATTTCCCCTAGGCCAGACTCAGTTAAATATCACATGCTTCCCCCTGTATGAAAAACCTAAAATATAAGTAAAGGAGAATTGGTAGGAAACCCGAAGATAGACATTTGGAGATAGGGAAGAGAATTAGGGGAGAGAAAAGGAATAGTAGAATGGGATAAAAGGATTGAAGATGAACAAGTTATGTTATATGCATGCATGAAATTTCCCAAAACAAGGTTACTAATCCGTAATCGAAAAACAAACTAATGTAAATGTGTATATACATATAACAAAAAGTTTATTTCTCTAATGGTATGGCTACCATCTTGTAATCTAAAAAAGTAGTCTTATATTTTAAGGCTCAATTAAATTAATTTATTCCTTACCTTGATACAGTTTTTAAAATGACCGCTAAGTGTAATGATGGGCACCTATAGTCTCACTCCTTGGGAGGCCAAACTAGGAGGATCGCCATGAGTTTGAGGCCTGCCTGGGCTTGTGAGTTCAAGGTCAGCCCAAACAAACCTATGTCTCATAGATTCATAGGTAGGTAGATAGATGACTAGGGTAAAAGGTAGCAATAACTAATCATTAGTGTCTTGATTGGCAAGTGTTACCTCTTTTAATCTTCAAAATCAACTTGTAAATAAGTACTTTTACTGTGTCCTTTTTATAACTGAGCAAACTAAGGCTCAGAAAAAATAGATAATTTGTTCAAGTTTACACGGCTTGTAAGTGGCAGAATGAGAATTCAAAACTAGGTGATCTAGCCAGGTGTGCTGGTGCACATCTGTAATCCCAGCACTCAGGAGGCTGAGGCAGGAGGATCATTGCAAGTTCGAGACCAGCCTGGGCTACAAAGTGAGCTCAAGGCCAGTCTGAACTGCATAGTGAGACCCTGTCTCAAAAAGACCGAAAAAAAAACCACAAAAAAACAAAAAGCCCACCAAATTAGGTGATCTGGCTCTATACTCTCCATCCTGATAAATGTTACACTACTTTTCTTACCTTTCCCATCCTCTGTGGTCACCTAACTAGACCAAGGATACCTACTTTCACCTGGGAAACACCCCTAGGCTTGAGGAGGTTGGCTGCCCAGGTCTGGACTGTGCTCCACCTATATACTGTACTTGTCTTGCATGTCTTTGAACCCACCAGACATTCCTTGCTCAGATCTTTTGCATTTGATATAGCCTCTACTGGAACATTGCTTATCCACAACTTGTATCTTAATTCAAGTCCCTGCCTGTATCATTTCCCGGAGGGCCTTCCCCAGCTATCCCAGCAGCTTCTTTCACTCTGTATCCCTTTTCCCTGTGTTATTTTTCCATTTAGTATTTATCATAATCTGTCATTGTATATTAATTATCAGGTCCCCTGGCTAAGAAAGAAGCTACATGAAGATAGATTCCTTATCTCTTCTTTTTTGTTTGGGTTTTTTGTTTTGTTTTTTGAGACAGTGTCTCAACAGACAGCTGTGTAATTCTAATTGGCCTTGAACTCCCTAGGTAGCCTTGGCTGGCCTTGAATTCACATCGATCCTCCTGCCTCAGCCTTCTCAGTGCTGGGATTACAAGTGTGTGCCACCATGCCCATATCTTCTATCACTGCTTTTTCATTGAATCTAAGGTGCATATTTTCCCACAAATTAGTACTCAGAAAACCTGGATATATCTTGTAATTGGCAGTGTGTCCTGGTTTAATTGGTAGTATTTTTCTTTTTAAATTGCATTTCCAGTAAATGATAAGCCTCTAAAAATGACAGTCTTAGAGTGGGTGAAAATACAATGTATCCCTACAGCCCAAATTCTTGGGTAACACATAGTTGGCATGCAATAATTACTGGCCAAAGGAATTGAATGTTTGCTATGTGTCAAAACTATTTAAATATTTTTAAACCCCGTAATTATCCTGTTATGAAATACTTCATGTTACCAAGGCAGTGTGGTAATGAGGGCTGAGTGTATGCAGTTTTGGATGGCTGCAGGAGCCGAGAGAGCTGTGCCAGTCTACGTGGTAGCATGTCAGGGCGCCTCTTGTGTCCTTAGTTCTACTTACTCTTTCCACAGACCTAGCTTGTTGCTTGTCCAGTGTTATGCAGGCCCTCATGAGGAGTTCATGGCTCACTGGACAGCCACAAAATCTGCAGAGGCACATCATGTCTGTTGAATTCAGCTCTAGCAAAAGCTTCTAGGAAGAGAGTTTGAAAATCTGGCTGTGGGAAAGGAGGATGGAACCAGGACTGGAGAGTCGTGAGACCAAGCCAGTCCTGAAAGAAAATCATGTTAAAGAGCTTGGATTTTTGTCCTGAGGGTCATGAATGATTTCCATGGTGGTGATGTGCTGTTTCACAGTTAACATCACTCTGGAAGCCTCTTAGAAAGTAGGCGGGGAGGTGAGGTGGGGGTAAGTAGGCCAATTAAAGATTCTTGAAATAATGTTGAGGGAGGCCAGATCTGAAATCACAGCTGAAGGGTATGGAAGCAACAGGCTCTTCAGAGACCAGGAAGACTGAGCATTTCTGGAGAGAGGTGTCTGACTTGAGTAGAGCCAGGGGGTCCCCCATTCACTACGGGAGGAAGCTGGGGAGTAGAAGGAGTTTGGGGTATAAGGAATATAAAGTGCAGGTGAAAGTAGGAGTCAGGTTATGGATTTTAGGATGATTACTTTGGTTTCAGCACAGGCTGACGCTGTGAGGCAGGCTTAGAAAAGCAGTGGTCCAACAAACGGTAGTTTGGAGAGCAAGTTAACTGCAAAGTTGTATAGATCAGGCTTTGGGAAGACAAAGGAAAGCATGTGAACAGGAGGGGCAGCGAGGGAATGTCCACAGTGGCATTTGGCTTTTTAGTTTGACAACTACGTGGATGATGTTACCTGTCTCTAAAATGTGTTGAATTCAGTTGACAGGGAACTGAGGAAAATAATACTTAATAATAGCGGCTAATAATTGATAGCTTTTACAGTGTACCAGGAAACTCATTTTAATTCACAAAACAATCCTGTGAGATTATCATCTTCATTTTCCTGATGAGGAAACTGAAACAAAGATGAGTTAAGCAACTTGCCTGAGGTTTAGAGCAAGAAGGTGACAGAACTGGAATCTGAACACAGGCAATCTGTGCTTTCTCTTGATGACATGTTTCTGCATGACAAGCTCAGTTTGAACATTCTGAATTTCTAGGATCAGTGGGTAGCCATGCAGAGGTTCCCAGAGGTGGGAAAATATGTGAGTCTGAAGCTCAAACAGGAGATTGAGACTAGACCTAGAGATTGTGGAGATAGCAGTGGGTGTCTAAAAGATAGGGTGAGGGCTCCCAAGGACAGGGAGTAATAGAGAAGTGAGGGGAAACCTGGGAGGCATATATTCCCATCTGCAAACTAATCAGTTGGCATCTGATTTATAGATCACTAGACAACATTTTTTTGGAGGTGAGGGGAGTTTTATTGGAAATAAGACTAACTCCTGGGTTTTCTAGGAGGGGTCTTGAGTTGGTGACCACATGGCCTCTCGATCCTGAGCTAATTATAGATAAGCAGAGGACAGGAATTGCTCATTTGTTTAGTGGCCACCTATGACAGGTAGCTCTGTGGATTCAAAATGACCAATGGGAATTCAGGCTTCTAATTTAGTTCTTCAACATTAGTGTTTAAAAGAAACTGGGATTTTAGAGAAAACTGACAGTTTTGCATTTTAAGTTCCTCAGAGCTCAGAAGCTTAGTAGGGAGGGGCTGTACCTCCCTTTAGTAGAGAGTGGGCTGCACCCCATATTCCCCAAAGAAGTTCATTCTTGGTCCAAAGACTTAGTTCACTCTATTCTTATTTTAGTTCTTATCAATGTGGTTGCTCACCCAGCTCTTACCTCAGGTTCTTTCCCTAGTTAGGTGCCTTATTCATAAGCTAAATAAACTACTCTTTACATTTCTCCTCTCTGAAGAAGTATCCTTAACTGCCATTAAGGAAAAAGGGTCAAAGACCAAATCTGGCTTTTTCAAGCTGAGAAAGGTTGGTGTAGGGAAGACAGCAGTCTGGGATTTTTTTCAGAAAGCTGATCTAAGGAGCATTTGATGGAAGTCATGTTGGAGTTCAGCAGTCATAGACTGTCTTCAGAGGGTTGATCTAGTGGACTTCAGTAAAAGGGGTCTGGCACATTTATCATTAGTTCCATCTGCATGACCATTTGGAGTTTGACAGCCTTTAGGCAAGAAGAAACATTTTAATGCATGGCTCAAGCATAGGAAGCAGAGTGAAAGACAGATTGGGATGAATAAGAGAAAGAACCAAGTTTAGACAGTGTTTTTTAAGAAATTGGAGTAGAAATCATAACTAGCTGGGTCTTAGACCTGCCTGCTCATGGAGGTTATCTTTAATAGCTTTTGTATTGTCTTAAGGTCTTCTTTTACCTCGTGTTATTTATCCAAAGACAACAGGTTTCATTTACTAGCACACAGCCATAAGAGGATGGAGACCTCTGCGGTTTTGAAGGACAATTTCAGCTAAGGAATTTAAAGATTCTTGCTGAGATTCTATAGCTGCCTCTATGTCTTCCTAGCCTCATTGAACCATAATAGTAATAAGATACATAGCTGGAGACTTGCAGCAGGACCAAGGTAGTAATTGGAGCCCTTCCTTTCATATCTAGCCTATATTACTATTATTCTTTTATGTATCTTTGTGGTTATACTTTCCTGCTGGGTGTTTAAGACCAAGTTAAAGTGAGACATGTCAATCAAAATTAACCTGTGTCTATATCAAGGTCCGTTAATGCTCTTCAGGAGTTACTTTTAGGACCACGTGTAGAGCCTCTTAGCTCCTCTGTCAGTGTCCTCTGCTAGGATGAGTCATGAGTCTCACAGGATGAGTCCTTGCTTGACCAGGTGGCTTCTCTTGGAAGCATGGGAGACATTTCCCTTATTGATAACCCTCCTTTTAGCACAATATACATTGGTTGACTCCTGACCTCTCAGATCTGACGATCTTTCTGCTTGGGAGGTTGGGTGACTCACCCGCGTGGTAGGATCTTTTTAGCATCCATATCCTCAGTCGTTGTTGACCTTGGAGGGCCAGGGCCAAAATGTTGGCTGTTCTCTTAGCCTAATTGGATTTTTTAGCTTTGATCTTTAAGCCTCAGTTGTGGAATACCCAGGAGATCAGTTATAGTAGTATTGAAGTGGGAGAAGTAGGTTGAACTATCATGATTGTGTGAATATCAAGCACTTCAAAATATAAAATATGGCCAGAGAACTGTTATTTCTTTACCAAACATGGTTATCTTAGATGTCAGATTTCTGTAAGATGTTAAAATATAGTTATAAAGCTTTACAGGGAAAATTTGAGATCAACGGCAGTGCAACATTTTAGCATATCATGATATTATTATATTAGAACCATGAGAATTTTAACTCTAAAAATACATCTAAATTCCCATTTTAGTATAAAATAACTTTCTACTCAGTTGTCTTTATCTGATTGCAAGATAGTAAATGACATAAAGAAACTGTTACCTAAATTTGTTATCTTTTAATAGACTGCCATTTAAAGTAGAATGTACTTGTTTATAGATGCACTGTCCAAGTTATTAATGTCAGCTGGGTGTGTGGTGGCACACACCTGTAACCCCAGCACTTGGGAGGCTGAGGCAGGAGGATTTCTCTGAGTTGCAGACCATCCTGAACTGCATACTGAAACCCTGTCTCAAAGAGACACAAACAAAAAAACCAACTTATTAATGCCTAGATTATAATCATTAAAGTGATATTGTCTGGACCGCACAGTGTTTACATAGCTCTGTTATAATTCAGTTATATTGACATTGTCTGGACTTCACAGTTTTTAGGTACCTCTTCTTAACTGTTACGACACATTATATAACAACCACACAAGTGTAAGCCTGAAAAGTAGCCATATCATCTGGCTGTCTCATACTGAATTGGCCTACACTTTTCATCACAAGTAGTTGGAACACAGTAAGGGAAAGTCAGGTGCTTGAGGTTGAAAAAGTTTACCACCATAAACAACTTTAGCCCGGAAATCACCAGTATGATAAGATGTTTCTTACGTTTTGCATCCTTAAAACCTGTACACTTGGGAAATACGAATACATTTAAAATACCATAAGGTTAGCGATAATTAGTTTCACAGCTCTGTAGAAATCTTTGTATATATTTACTTAGTTTTTACTCTTAGAGCAAAATTTAGGCTCCTTTAACAGGTGTATAAGGTATAACTACTGACAAAAAGGAGATCTTTAGCCCTCTAATAAATTTAGGAAACTGTTAATGACCACAAATAGACTTATTACCCGATATGTAAGTATTTCATTTATAAAATACTTGTTTAATCAGAGCCACTAGATGTATATCAAGTTTTAAATGGCAGGATGAAATTTAAAGACATGCTAAATTTTTATTTTACAGCAGTACCTCAGTTCATGACTTAATTTGTTAGGGCATGAAGCCCTAAGTTTGACCTCCAGCATCACAGAAAACAAAAACCTGTAACTGGTGACTGTTGATTCCTTCAGCTGTTGATTTGAGCAACAGGGCTTTTTACCAGCATCTTGGTTTTGCAGGGAAGAGGCAAAGGGTAGGGAAATTAGGATTAGCTGCTTATACAAAGTATAAATAGTGAATGGTATGACCTAAATGGTGAATGTTTAGTAGTTTATTTCAGTAAAAGACATTGCCATTAATCTCCTCAAAATACTTTTGCTTTCTTGGAACACACTTATGATTTTTGCCACTTTCTGAAGCAGTTTCGGAAGCTCGTTTATGTCCTTGTGGTTGTCTTGATTTCATGGTCATTTTAATTTAGAGGGAAAGAGCCAGAAGTTTCATGGTGCCAGATCTGGTGGATGAAGTCAGGCAAAAATGGTCTTACACTGGTACCTCGGTTCATGAACTTGGTTCTTTCCACGATTCTGGTCACAAACTGAGTTGGGCGAGCACCAAATCAAAGTTCAGTGTTGACCTTATAAGGAGATTTCATTTGGTTCTTGTCCAGTTCAGTTTATGACCAGAATTATGGTGAGAATTGAGTTCATGAACCAAGGCATCACTGTATTTGATAGAAATTTTGGTTAGCGTTTTGAATCAATTCAGGAGATCCATCTGGGCATGGTGGTGCACACACCTATAATCCCAACACTCAGGAGGCTGAGGTAGGAGGATTGCTGTGAGGTTGAGGCCAGCCTGGACTACAAAGTGAGTTCAAGGCCAGCGTGAACTGCATAGTGAGACCCTGTCTCACAAAACAAAAACCAAACAAACACAAAAGTTCAGGACGTCCAGGCAGCTACAAAAAGACACTTACGAAAGAAAACTTCCAGAACTGCTTTAAAAAGTAACAGAATGACAAGATAAATGTGTTCAAAGAAGAGGGTAATATTTTAAGGGGGGTTAATAATATTGTTAGACCCAGATGTGGTGATGCATGCATATAGTCCCAGCAATTGGGAGGCTTTGGCAGGAGTGTCATAAGTTTAAGGCCAGCTGGGGCTACATAATGTATTCAAGGCTACCCTGAATTACATATCAAGATACTGTCTCCAAAACATAAAATAATAATAATTTTTAAAATTTTTATTTAAACATTCATCATACATGCCTATCCATCTTTTCATTCTGTTCATAGCCCCAAAGCTACTGTAGTCTGTAAATTTTTTTTTTAGTCTGTAATTTTTATAGCTACTTTCCTGAAATGCTGAGAACAGACTAGGGAATGGAGGAGAATTTTGTGATGCCTTTGCAAATGACTTGGCCTCACACCTGTGTGCTGGCTCAACTAAACTAGCCTCACCTGGAGTTTCAGGACTCTACTTAATTCTTAGAGCTTCTGAAGGGGCCTTTTCCTGGTAGCTACCAATGGCCAGCAGAGGGTGCCCTAGGATCGCAATTTGAAGGAGTCAAAGCCTCATGAATCCATGCCTTCTTACTCAAATTTTTTTATTCATTTGAACTTTGCAGGTTATGTGGTAACATAAGGAAGGTTTAAAGTAGGAAAATAGAATCAAGAAGTAAAGCTGTAGAAGAAAAGAGAGTCTAGTGTGGTGGAGCCTGCATGGTAATATTTGATAGGGGCTTCGAGGTGCTGGTAATATGTCTTGATCTGATACTGGTTCTAATAGAAATGTACCCAGTTTGTAAAACTCCATCAAATGGTAATGTGTATGTACAGTTTTCAGAGTGTATATTTAAACTCCAATAAAAAATTTTTTAAATCTTTGAAATAAACTCTGTGTATGCCATAAGATAGGTATTGGGTTAGAGTAAGCTGAGCTTTTTTTCTCCTATAATTCTTAGCCCTATCTGAGTAACCAGACCTGCTGAGAATGTCACAAACCCTAGGAGCTTCTGCAGCAGCAGAAGAAAAATGAGCAAAAGATACAAAACATTGGTTTAGAGAAAAGGAAATAGAAATGATCCTAAAACATACGGAAAGATGCTCAGCTTTGCCAGGTGCGTGTGGCATGTGCCTGTAATCCCAGCACTCTTGGAGGCTGCAACAAGATCACAAGTTTGAGCCCATACCTAGGCCAGTTTAGCAGCATAGAAAGACCCAGTCTCAAAGTAAAATTTAAAAGGGCTCAGGATGTAGCTTAGTACAGAATCCCTGGGTCCAGTCCCCAGTGTCTGTCTCTCTGTCTCTCTGTCTCTCTGTCTTGGTTGTTTTTCTCTCGTTGCTGGGACAAAATACCTGATGCCTAAAATTAAGGAAGGAAAGGTTTATTTTACTTACAGTTTGTGGAGGTTTTAGTCCATACTTGGCAGGTTACAAGGCAGAGTGGCACATGGCAGAGGGCTACAGCTCGTGGTGGCAGAACACAGCAAAAACAAGCACCAAAAGGGAGGAATGGCCGCAAGCAGTCTCTTCGTCTCCCTTACATATGCAAACTTCCACCCCAGGGCGGGTGTAGCTCTCACACCCATAATCATTCAAACTCTAAAAGCCTGCCCCATGACCGCATGAGGCTTTGGGGGGACACACAGACACAAACCATAACACTCACTCTCTCTCACACACACACACACAGCTCAACCTCAGTCTTCAAAAGATTGAGGTTATTGTGGCACTGTGGCCGGCATCTGTAATCCCGGTAATCAGGAAGCTGAAGCAGGGAGGATCACGAGTTTGAGACTTGCTTGGACAGCTTAGCAAGATCCTGACCTAAACCCCTCCTCTCCCACAAAAAAGGATAAGTGCTTATTGAAAGTGTACTAAGATAACTTTTTTTTTTTTTTTGGAGACAGGGTCTCACTATGTAGTTCATATTGGCCTTGAACTCACTGTGTCACCTAGGCTGGTCTCAGACTCATAGTGATCCTCCTGCTTCAGCCTCCCAAGAGCTGGGATTACATGCATGCGCCACCATGTCTAGCAAAGATAACCATTTTGAATCTATCAGATTGGCCAAAATCTCAAAGCTTGACAACACACATGGGAATGGGGCTGGAGGAGGAGGTTGACAACAGCAACAAAAAAATCAGAACACAAGATAACGACAGGAACTCTGGCCCCTGATCTTGCCCCACACCATCCTTGGAAACCCATTTCTCAGTTTCTTACCTATTTCTCCAGTATTTCTTTATACAAGTACAAGGGATACGAATACATATTCTTAGCTGTCTGTCTTGCTTTTTTCACTGACACTCTTTCCTCATTACACAGAGAGCTTCCTCCAGGTTTTTCCAGTGACACAGTATCTCAGTGTGGATGGCCAAAACTTACCTGCTCTGCCCCTGGCAGAGATGGACATCTGAGTAGTTTCCAGTCTTCTGTTTATAACCATTACTGAGATGAATAACCTTTTACCTCATGTCATCTATGAGATAGATTGATAGCCTAGTAATTCTGATATTTCCAAATCAATAGGACTGCATTTCACAATCCCACCAGCGATGTCTGAAAGGGGTAGGATTATGAAATGCCTCCCTCTTGATTGCCGTTTTGAGACAAGGTCTTGCTATACAAGTCAGGTTGGCCTTGAACTCATTATGTGGCCCAAGCTGGCTTTGAACTTAGTGGTAATCCTCCTGTCTCAGCCTCTTGAGTTCTGGATTACAGGTGTACACCCCCACGCCTGGTGGCGTGTTCTGATTTTTGAAATATACCAAAAACCTGTGCAAAACAAAACAATTTAAAGAGACCCTGCTGTAAATCCTGTGCTCAGAGCCTTTGGGCATTCATGCTTCCGATAACTGCCCCATTTAGAATGGCTGGGTTGCTTTGTCACAGTGCTGGGGGCTGAACCCAGAGCCTTGTGCTACACACACACCCCTAGCCCTGGATTTGGTTTTAAAACATGAATTAACTTGTGTCTTAGAGGTCTTAGCTGATTCTACACGTGACAGGTTTCTGCTTTAGCCGAACTCCAGGAATTCTTGTGTGTGTTCTAAACCAGGCTTCCTTCTTCACTGTTGACACCCAACCATAATTTTTCAAAGTATTATATATATTTCATATATATATGAAATACTACATCTACATAATTCATATGTATGTGTGTAAATGAAATGCTACATCTACATTTTCAGTAGAGACATTTTTCATTTGTTAAGATTAGTTTTAGTTGGCATACATCAGTACTCGGGGAAACCTGGGTAGAAAGGGGGCTTCTTTGTGAGGTTGGCCCAAGGGAAAAAAGAGCAGTTTTCACCAGAAAGATGTGCCAGTGTCCACCAAGTCCTTGTGTAGGAGTTCTTGTTCAACGTCTCCACATCCTCCCTCCTCTGAGACCAGTCCCTGCTGACATCACTTGAATCCCCACTTTCCTACCTTTTCAGGAAACTCATGCTGTTTTATCTGTACTCCATGTCTTCTCTCATCTTTTGGCGTTTTTGTTTGTTTGGGGAAGGGTGGTTTTATTTTTGTAGGTCTTAACTGGATTTTGCTTGCTTTTTTTTTTTAACATTTTCTTTTACTTTTTTTTTGGTACTGGGAATCAAACTCAGGACCTTGTGCTTGCCAGGCAGACACTGTGCCACTGAGCTATATCCCTGGCCCCTTAATTGGTTTATATGTGATTTCAGAATGGGGCAGCAGTGTGGCCTAAAAATGGTTCAGAGTGCCCTGCTCTGCCAGGTAAGCAGGCTTTATTTATAGCCATAGGGCTTCTTGCATCTTTTAAAAAATGAAAAAAAATTTTAAAAAATCAAAATCCAACCTCGCAAAGAAGTGTCTTTTCTACCCAGGTTTCCCCAAGTACCAAGAATACAGATGTGTGCCAATTAAAACTAATCTTTAGGCCAGGCATGGTGGCACACACTTGTAATCCCAGCACTCAGGAGGCTGAATCAGGAGGATTACTGTGAGTTTGAGGCCAGCCTGGGCTACACAGTGAGTTCAAGGGCAGCCTGAACTGCATAGTGAAACCCTGTCTCAAAAAGACAAAAATAAATAAATAAATAAAACTAACCTTTTTTTTTTTTTTTTTTTTTGTACTGGGAATCGAACTCAGGACCTTGCAGTTGCCAGGTGGCACTGTGCCACTGAGCTATATCCCCAGCCTCTAAAACTAATTTTAACCAAAAAAAAAAAATACGTCTGTATTGAAAATGTAGGAGATGTAAAGAAGAAATTCACATGCTCTTTGGCCCCAGCTCTCAAAGGATGACCACTGTCAGAATTTCATCATAGTGTTGTAGAGGGCTGAAGAGCTAGACTGGCCCTGTTAGAAGGTCCACCTCCAGATGCCTAACCCTCTGTGACCTTAGACACACTGCCCAAGCCCCTGTGCCTGTTTACTCTTCTGAAAAATGAGGATAATAATAAAGCCTACCTTGAGGGCTTGGAGAGATTGAAATGAGCCAAGTGACTGAACACTGCCTGGCTTGTGGCTCCAATGAGTGTTGGCTACTGCTGTAATTATCATTATTATTGTTATCTTAAATGTGTATATGTTAATCGCCGATAAACTATAGCAGTGTCTTATATCCTGCTCTTTTCAGTTGACACTACGAGTATTTCATGTCACAAAATATTCCTCGAAACATTATTTTAATGGTTGTATAGTAGTCTGTCTAAATATATCCCTAAATTATTCTGTGCTTAACAATTCCTCTACTTTTGCAATAATGAACTGTTGAGTTGAAACCCTTCGTGTCAGTATATACATAGAAGAACATGTGCATGTGTACATCTCTGTCCTCATCTGACGATGAGGCTGATTATTTTCTTAGACTAGAGGTTTATACCTGGAGCTCCTGGGTGACAAGGTACGTGCTGTTTCCAATGTCTGATGCACACTGAAAACTTGACTGATGGGACAGCTAACCAACTGTGTGCACGCTGAGCAGTGGACACAATGCAGCCAACTCACCACGCTGTCTCACAGTGAGATGCACTTTCTTAGGCACTCTCGCTGCCATTTCTTTACAAGCTGGGTTTTGCCACATTTCACTGGGATAGTGGGAGTTAGTCCTGTGTTAGTCTCATATTAATGCATTAACAGAGCAGCTGTATGACACATGAACCTGCTTCCCACCTAGTGTGTCTTCCTGTGGGTGGAATATAATCTGTGGTGCCGGTTTTTCTTGTTTCTCTAGTCTCACTGCCCTAAGATGTTCAACACTGAGGTATCTCTCTGCTGACAGCTCAGATCCGAAAGCCCAGTAACAGTTCTAAAGAAATCTGACTGGGATAAGGACAATCTGATTGTCGACCAGATCAGATTTTTTCCATTCAATATTCTCTTACTTGCGGTTATCCTGCTAGTGTTATTCTAACTTCCAAGAATGAGAGCTAGAGTTTTAATTTGTAAAAATAAAACCAGCTAGTATTGTAACATGCTTTATATTTTTAAAGGGAGAAACACACATGCACACGCGCACACACACACACACACACACACACACACACACAACCTGGCCTGGCTCCTGCATTCAGTTCTGGAAGGCAGGCTGCTTATGTTCAAGTGAGCTCCTAGAGGAGAAGCTGCCATGGAGTGGGAGCAACATTGTCCCTTGCAAGTTCTTGGTCTTTATGCTGCTTTGAGAAAAGGACAGCCAGAGGGACACAGATGACTTCAGGAAAGAATACCAGCTTTGTGTTGTGGAAGAAAAGCTGAGAGGAATTGAGGGAGCAGAGGCCTCGGACAGGATGGGTGTGAGTCCTTAGGTTTTCAGTCAAGGGCTAGACCTGTCCCCATTACCTGGAGGTGGCAGTGGGAAGAATGGCAGCCTGGGACTCAGCGAGCTAGTCCTTCCCTCCGTCTCTCCAGAACCACCGCTTCCAGTGGGCCTTGGAGTCTCAGGTCCCCGGCTGCAAATGGAAATAACTTACCTCTCTCTGCCAGCTTAGAATTGCTTTGGAGGGCTGGTGAAATGGTTCGTGTGAGGCTGAGAACATCACAGTGTGGAGTACTGGGGATGCATTAAGCTGGGTGTACTAACTACAGGGAGGGGGGCAGGACTCTAGTGAGATTTCTGCTCTTTTCCTCTGATTTTCCTTTTCTACCTTATATTTTCATTATTATACAGCATTCTTGGAAGATTACATACATGGTGATAAACTCGAGATGAAAAATTCCATGTGCTTCCCTGTGCTCCTCTAGCTTATTCTGTGAGGGGGTCAGGCAGAGCTGTTGTGGCTTTGTATTCCTCTTTCCAAGTTTCAAAAAGACCAAAACTCATACATGTTCCTGTGTATCTACATCTTCAATACATACACACGCATGCTTCTGTTCGTACAGTTTTGTTCTTTAAATTTTAAAAAATACCTTCACATACTGCACCTTGCTTGCGCTCTTTAGTAATTGTATCTTGCAGAATTCTGTCCATCAGAGTTCTCCAATTTTTTTTATGTCTGGTCATTTTGCATCTCCAATTACCTACCAATGTCATTCATTTTGAAAATTAAAATAATAAAAATGGTGCAGTAAAACGCTTCTGAAGTTTTTATTCTGAAGTGAAGTTGCTGCTGAAACAAATTTTACTATTTGCCAGATACACCAAGCAGCCAGATTCCACTCCCATCCGACTTGTTTGAGTGCACGCTTGCCTACAGCAGCTCTCAGCTGGAGGAAGCATCTGGCAATGCCTGGAGAGAGTTCTTGGTTGCTGCAATCTGGATGCTAAGCCCCTGCAATAAATAAGGCAATGCCCCACAACAGAGAATCCAGTAGATAGGGCCAGTATTGAAAATCCTAGCCAGAGCTAGATATGGTCATTCTTTTTATTTATTTTTCTTCCTGCTTTTGTTTTTTGAAACAGGGTTTCATGATGTCATTCAGGCTGACCTTGCATGCTCTGTGTAACCCAGTGTCGTTCTTTTTTAATCTTGCCAATCTGGTAGTTTGAAAAACGATACGCAATGTTATTTTATGCCTCTCTAAGATAATGGAATTATTTTTACTTTTTAATGTATTACTTGTTATAATGAACATGCATTCTTTTTGTAATGCTTTCAAAAAGCTATTAAAGGTTTAAAATTCTGCACCTCTTTGACTATTCTTTGCAGTCTGTTCTTAAAATCTGATCACGTAAATGCCTGCTTTTTCCCCTTGCAAGGTTTAGAAAGAAGTCCTCAGTATGGGTCTTGAGGGGCTGGGGATTTAGCTCAGCGGCAAAAGCGCTTGCCTGGCAAGCGCAAGATCGTGAGTTCGGTTCCCAGTACCGGAGAAAAACCAAAAAAAAAAAGTATGGGTCTTGAGCCAGCACTGCTTCTAGTTCAAGTCTCCCTTGCTCTAGCCCTCAGAGCTTATCTGTTGCTCTTCCAGAGCACCTTTTTTCTTCCAGTGCCCAACCAGACCCAGGAGCCGGCGCTCAGAATCATCTCAGCCCAAAACTATACCCACCACAGACCAGGACTCCAAGCCAGAATGGACCGTGGCTGACCTCAGGGAACTGGGAATACCCACCACAGACTTATCTGCCCAGACACCAGATAAAGATCTTACACTCATTTCCCGCTTTGGAAGCTGAGATCCAGTCACCCCATGAATATCCTGAGCTCTGACAGCTGAGCTGAGTCCTCTGATCCCTGCCCAGAGTCTGGAGCTGCTGGCACAGGTCCTGGTGGAGCACGATCGTGCTCACACTCTGTGATCTCCCCTCCAGGTCATGAGCATGGAGCAAGAGTGGGGCCCTGTCCTCACCTGCCCAGCACAGCCGAGCTCCTAGGGCTGCCCTTCCACCTGGCCCAGAGCAAGCTAGAGCCAGCCTCGAGGAAGTGCCCTGGAAAAATATGGGGAAATGACCTGAATGTTCCCAAGGAAATGTCCCAGAATGCCATAGCCCTGCCTTTGCCAATGCCACGGAGCAGAATCAACCCACAGCAGCTTTCAAAGTGGGCAGATGTCTCCTGGCCCTGGTGCCAGTGACAGGACTTCTGCCAGCAGTTCTGTGCATCTGATCTGCAGCCCAGTGTGCTTTTCCCAGAAAGCAAACATGTGGAGGTGGCCTGGTCTGACAGCTCTCTCCATTATCTTGAATCCGCACTAACCAGGCCAGTAGAGTGGAGTGTCCAGGATGCATGAAACATGTCAAGATGCTTGAGACGTCCTGCCATTGCTGACTTAGAGGACAGCAAGAGGCTGTCAGTGTGAAGGACCTGAGTGCTGGTCCAGCCTACAACCAGATAGGTCACTCGGCCTCCTTGGCCCTCAGCTTTCTCACTAATTGGTTTTTTGCAACAATTGTGTTCTCAATGTGCAATTTTCTCAAAAACTGCCAACTAGATAAAGCTGGCTAAAATGAGTTTAGAGTTTGGAATAAATTTAGAGTTTGGAATAAATCCAGTTTTTGTGTGTTAATTTTTATTTGTAAGTAATAGATGCTCATTAACAGTGGAGGGGAGATAGAGCCAAGCAAAAAGCAGTTCATAAAGAGCACCCATAATTCCACCCACCTAGACACTATGCTGTTGGTATTCCTTGGTTGAATTCTTCCAGATAGGTGTTTCTTCACCTGAATTGGATGTGCTTTAGAGGAAGGGAGCCCTTGGACCCACTAAAATTGTGGGCTTAGGTTTTATAGCTCAATCAATTCTCAGGTTCCTGACCTCCTCCAAATAAGAAACATTGGCTTGGTATTTTGTGTTTCTTTGTTTGTTTTGGCAGTGCTGGGAATCAAATCCGGGGCTTTCTACACACTAAGCAAATACTCTACTGCTCAGCCATATCCCCAGCCTTGTCTTAGATATTTTTAGGTGC
This sequence comes from Chinchilla lanigera, assembly GCF_000276665.1. NCBI lineage: Eukaryota > Metazoa > Chordata > Mammalia > Rodentia > Chinchillidae > Chinchilla > Chinchilla lanigera. Next base: position 13,078,914 of record NW_004955445.1, on the reverse strand, counting down.
ATATATTAAACTTATTTTTAGATGGGATCTTACCATAGGGGGTTCTTTTGGAACCAGCTATTTTTACCTACTAATATATGACCTTGTTTCTTAGTACTCTTGGACAATTTCTGTTTCACTGCTTAGCTAAACTTGATTTAACAACCCCTTTGTGGGCTATTCAGGATATTTTTGTTGTTTTCCTGTTACAAGGAATGTAAAGTAGATAAGCTGGGGGAAGAAGGAACTAATGAGAAAACAAGAAGAAAAACATGGAAAACATAAACACCGGAGAAAAATGCTTTAAAGGGCACAAAAACAAACTGAGTTATCCTACAGTGCACAGGAATTATGAGTAAAAAACAAGGGATTAATGCTCATTTTCAGCCCATTATATTTAAGTCAACAAATACGTATTGGGCAGCTGTTGTTACCCAGTACCAGGTGCTGTGGATCTGACAGGCAGCCCAGCCGCTGGCCTCACAGAGCTTTGGAATGAGAAAGCAACATGCAGCTGTTTCATACAGACATGATAGTTTGAGTTTAGTCAGCCTGACTTGACTGACCAACTCTGCATTGGTAGCGCCCTGAGTTACCAGGCTCCCTGTACCCTTCTGGCTCACCACGTTCCCCCTGCCTTTGAAGAGGCTGCATGTTTCAGCCTCCAGTGAAGGCCAACTTCAAGCTCACATCCAACACAGTGCTTGTACTGAATGCCTCTGAATGAGGTCATTCAACTCTTCAGTCTCTTCTGGAAGCAAGAAGCATGTTACTGTCTGACTCAGCCCTATCCTGCTTGTCTGAAACTTTTCCTTATCCAACTGCTACCCACTCCATGTCTTCCTCTGATTGGTTCAGAACCTCACAGAGCAAGTCTGTCATTTTCTACAGCCTGCAGATTTAAGGCCATTTAGACCTTCTTTGCGTGTTAGTTTTTATTTGGCCCCACAATCTGCTCTTTCAGTGTGCGATGACCTTCCCCAGCAGGAAGGGCCTATGAGCCCCTGTAGGTTCATCAAACCAAGCACATGCATAGACCATTCCGCAGAGAACTTGTGGACAGATGGCCACAGCATGGGGCAGCAAGATCCTCCAGACCTTTGAGGACAGACTATGCTGGTGACACTGGAAAAGGCTGTACAGCTTCCAGGAGTGGTCAGGGATGGAGAGGAAGATGGGCCAGCCATGGTTGGGGGACCTAATCGTCTGTCCTTCCAAAACAAGCCACTGTGCCTTAGAGCAAAGTTTCTAGCGCAGGAGAGTGTGCTGATCCCTTGGGAATGGGGCTGGCCAGTGGATTCCATCCAGTAGATCTTGAGCAGAGCCTGAGACTGTAGATCTAATCAGGAGCTTCCATAGCATGAATTCTGTCTCAGTTACTTTTCACATTGCTGAGATAAAATACCCAGCACCCAAAATTAAAGGAGGAAGGGTTTATTTGGCTCACAGTTTGGAGAGGTTTCAGTCCATAATTGGCTGGTTCCAAGTAGGGTCGCCTGGCAGAGGGGCGTCACAGAAGAGAAACAGTTCATAGTGGGCAGAAGGTAGCAGAGCAAGGGAAAAGACAAGTCTCTTGCTGTCCCTTATATTGTATCCAGGTTATTGGGTCACCAAACCAATCATTGGGCAAGATGCAGACAAACTCTGCCAGGCCATAACACACATTATGGAGTCCAACAGCTAATACTTCTTCCCAGCAGAAACCTCTGAGCCTGTCTTTACTGGCAGGATTTTTATCAGCCTTTTAATCTTCTGAACTCTGACCAGAATCTCCCATACAGTAAAGTCTAGGGTGTTCTTGCTCCACTTTTTTAGCTGGCATATCTGACCCTTTCCTAACTCTTCCCCTTCCCACAAGCTGGTTCTCTTGAATCACATGGTTAGGTACAGTCACAACTATGACCTCTCTTCTCTAGTACCTAATTTGTCTTAGTTACTTTTCTGATTGCTGAGACAAAATACCCAACACCTAAAGTTAAAGGAGGAAAGGTTTATTTGGCTCACAGTTTGGAGAGGTTTTAGTCCATAATCAGCTGGTTCCAAGGCTTTGAAAGTAGTGTCACCTTTGAGAATTAGAACTACCCCCAAGAATTGGAATCAGTGTTCTGGAAACAAGAATCAAGATGCTCTAGAAATGTGGAATGGAGACTTTAGAGAGATGGAGAATTTAATTGTCTCAGTCTTCATTACCTTGTTTAAAATGATAGGCTTGGGCTGGAAATATAGCTCAGTGATGGAGCACTTGCCTAACTTGTACAAGGCTCTGATTTCAGTTCTACACACTGCTAAAGAAAAGAAAAGGAAAGCAAAAGGAGAGGGAAAGGGAAAAAAGAAAAGAAAAAAGAGGATATCACATAAATCTTAGAGTGAGACATTGTGTAAGAACTAGCTCTGTCCCTTCACATGCCAAGGTAATGGGGGAATGGTGATCTTCATTTTCTTGCAAAACTTTGGGTCTTGAGGGGCACCACATCTTTTACACCCTCTTTGGAGACACCTCTTATGCCCATCCTTAAATCATATGAGGCTTCCTGGTTTGGAATCATAATAAATGTAGGTGCATCTTTGCATATTTGGACTTTTGTATCTAACATTAGTTCTTTTAAAGAGCTCTCATCCTAAACAACTATCCTATTGATACCAGTGGGAGAGTTTGACTTAGAAAGTAAGCATTTTAGTAAGCATTCTCCCAAGAAAAAGAGTTCTTCCTCTGCTGCTCCTCCCCAGCTCCGCTGCATCTTTTCTTCATCCCAGCCACAGCACTGACGATGCTGCAATGTAACTGTCCAGGTTCCCCATGGACACACAAGCAATTCAGTGGGAAAGAAATCAAAATGACTTTTAAACATTTGAAAGGTTGGTCAATTCACTTATAATTAATGAAATTCAAGAAAAGAATGCCAGCTGAGAAATGCAGAAGAAAGAACAAACTTAGAAAATCATCAACCCCCAATCAATGACTTAGTCAAGGCTATCAGTGGTTACGGGCATAGATATCTAAAGGTGCTAGCCCCAGAGGAAAACTGGACATTTACTAGGGAGAGATATGTTGCCACCTTAACCCCATGTTCAAACTTGACTTTATCAATAGTGGGACACCAAGACCCTGTGTGTACTCCTGATGGGAGGTAACTTGATCCACACAGCACCACCAGGAGGTATCCAGTCAATTCTTACCCCCATAATGTTTAACCCATCCTAGTTTATAAGAAATAATAGGGATGGAGGCGGGGGGTGTAGCTCAGTGGTAGAGTGCTTGACTAGCATGTTCAAGGCTAAAGGACACACACTAAAGGAATCAGATAAATCTTAGAGTGGGACATCGTGTAAGAACTGGCTCTGTCTCTTCAGGCACCAAGATCATGGGGGAAAAAGAGTGAAGACCATTCTAGATTTAAAAACTTAAGAGGTGTGACAAAAAATTTATGTACTCCTTCATTGAATCCTGGTCAAAATCAACTATAAATGCATTTCTGACAAAGCTAGGGAAATGTGAAAATGAACTAGATTATTAGGGCTATTTGTTTGGTTTTGGTAGTACTGCAGATTGAACCCAGGGCCTTTGCACTGAACCACATCCTAGACTTTTTTATTTTTTGTTTTGAGAAAAAGTCTCACTAAATCACTGAGTTGCACAGGCTGTGTTAGAGCTTGTGATTTGCCTGCCTCAGCCTCTCAGAGTGCTGGCATTACAGGTGTGTGCCACCATTCTTGGTGTTATTGTTTGATTTTAAAGTGTTTTATGTATGAAAATGACCTGTGTTAGATATAAACTTTTCTAGTACTTTATAACATATCTAAGTGAAATATTTAGTTTGAGAAATAGTGTGATGGCTGTAATTTATTTCAAAATACTATGCTTCCCCAGTTAAACAAATATGGCAAAGTTTAATAATGATTATGTCTAACTGATGGGTATATGAGCGTGTGTTAGGTATTTTCTTAGCTTCGTCATATGTTGGAAAGATGAAAAAAAAATGAAAGACTCCATTTTTTACCCATAGATTTGCAAAGAAAAACATGTTTAAAATTTTGTTGTGTTGGGCTGGGAATGTACCTCAGTGGTATAAGACTTGCCTAGCATGGTGGAAGCCCAGTTAGATTACCAGCACTACAAAAGACAAAAAAACAAAATAATTAAAAATATGCTGTGTTGGCATATGCTGTGTGGGGAAATAGCCATTTTCCTAGATACTTAGTGGGAGCATTAATTGGGACCTCTGACAGAGATATGTCCTTTGACCCAGCAGTGCCACATCTAGGAATTTAACATACAGATTATACTCAGATGTGTTCAAATATATGAATAAGTCACCACAGCTTTATTTTTGTAACAAAATACTAGAAACAGCATATATGTTTGTCACACACCTGTAATGCCAGCACTCTGGGAAGCTGAGGCAGGAAAGGAGTTGTGTTAATTTTTGTGGTTCATCCATATAGCAATTTTGCTAGAAAGTATGGGCTAGATCTTTTGTCAGGAAACTCTGAGATATATTTTTAAGTGAACAATGCAATACAGAGTGTCTATCTCCATATCTCTGGGGCGTAGCAGAGTGCCTAGCCACATTGGTCCATAGTTAACATTAGTCAAGGGACTGGATACACATATGAAATGATTGCTATGAGTCAAGCTCTCTGGAAGCAGTCAGGTTCAAGATAAAGAAAGAGGCCAGATTTTGCACCTCTATCAAATAACTAAGGTCATGCTTCCTTGAATTCATATATTTGCATTTTTCCCTGAAGATGCACTATGTCTTTGTAAATTATTGAACAAGATACTCTGAAGAGAAAGAAGAAAAAATTGTCATAAAAGAGTAACAAAGAGAATTTGTTGAACCAATGTGAGAACTATGGCTTAATAGAAAATGTATCTCCAAGCTTCCTGGCAGGCAAGGTAAAAAAGGGAAGCCCCTGACTCACAGAACTTCTGTTACCCAGTAGAAGGAAGGACACTAATTTCTTATGAGCCATACTTACAGCCTGCGAAGTGATGTGCTCAGGTGTCGCTGCCTGAGGATATCCAGTCAACAATGGACCACATATGTGGTGGTGGTCCCATAAATGCTTCCTCACAACGATGTTATAGCCACCTTGGTTTGTGTGAGTACACTCTGACAGGACTGCACAATAGCAGTATTGCCTAAAGGTACATTTCTCAGAACTTACCCCCTTTCCATCTACTGTCTCAAGAACTGTACTTGTTCAACGGTAGATTAAAACATGGTCATTTAGTAAGGGAAGCTTGGGTGTACTAAGGAACTTCATGTAAAGTTTGCATGAATTTTTAGGGTCACCCAAGCCAAAGACATTGTAAGCTGTCTTTGGACTGCTCTGACTGTCTCAGTTTCCTGGGTAAAGGTATGACCTTGGACCAGACACATCTCTGGGCTTCTTCATCCCCATCGGGGGAAAGTGATTATTGTGCAGATAAAATGAGATGATGCATGTAGATTGCTCTGGAAGATAAACGCTTTTGCTATGCTGTTTACATTATCATCATGTCAAGACTTTATGGCTACAAAAACACAGACTCTGGAGCCAGATTGCCGAGGTCTGCATCTCAGCTCCACCACTTAGCAGCTGGGTGACCTTGGGTAAGGTCACTTAGTCTCTGTGCCTTAGTTTCCTCCTCGGTAAAATGCAGGCTAAATGGCTGAGAGCTATAGAGCCCAGAGAGCAGGGCCCCGGGCACCTAGTATGTGCTTTGTGCTTATTAAATAAAGTATGCCTTGTTCTCTTCTACCCTTTGAGGCCCTTCAGGAAAAAGGAAAATGATAGCCTCAGAGAAGACCGGCTATTTCTGACACTAATTTTGAAGGGACTGGGTCCCTGTAATGTCAGTTATCCTAGGAGGAGTTTGCTTAGAGGAGGAGAGGTGCGTGTGTTTGTAATGGTGGAGTCCGCGGCAGGTGACAGCGGTAGACGCTCTGGGGGGCGCGGCCCACTCGCGGCTCCCCGCTCCTCCCGGGAGCCGCAGCGAGGTGGAGCGGCGCGGGTGGGGTGGGAGGAGCGCGGAGCTCCCGGGATCCCCTCGCCCCCTCCCCCACCGCCCAGTGAGTAATGACATTCGCGGGGAAGGGGGGAGGGAAAGAGAGGGACAGGCTCGGCGAGGCCATGTGATGCTGGGCGAGAGAGCCGCCGCCGCCGCCGCCGGAGCCGCCTTCTTCCTCCTCGGATCGCGGCCGCCATGGCGACCCCCAACAACCTGACCCCCACCAATTGCAGCTGGTGGCCCATCTCGGCGCTGGAGAGCGATGCGGCCAAGCCGGCCGAGGCCCCCGACGCGTCCGAGGCGGCCAGCCCCGCCCATTGGCCCAAGGAGAGCCTGGTTCTGTACCACTGGACCCAGTCCTTCAGCTCGCAGAAGGTAGAGCCGCGCGGGGCGCCGAGGCCGAGGGACCCGGGGTCTGGGGGCCTGCGCCCCGGGCAGGAGTCGGAACGGCCCTGCCTGGGCCCCAGAGCAGAGCATCCATTCCGCCTTGTTCCCTCCCAGGAAGACCCGGTGCGTGGGGGGCTTGGAAAAGAGACAAAGGCAAGGGGAAGGGAAGGGACGCTGTCGGGAAGGCGCAGCATGGGGCGTGGGGGGCGGGTGCCGCCGGAGGGAGGAGAAGCGCTCCCTAGGGTCCGACTTGCAGCCTTGCCTTCTGCTGTTGTCCGGGACACGGCAGGCCCCCCAGGTCACAGCTCCATGCCCCTCTGTTCTGGCTGGGCCCTTCTCTGGCTGGGGCTGGGAATGTCTGTCCCCAGCTGTGCCCCCTTCGCCTTGTCTGGAAGCGAGAAGGAAGGAATTAACACATCACCTCAGGCCAGCCCCACCAGCCCATCAGACCTGCTGTTTTGCGCTGAAAGCACAGCCCGGCTGCGGACCCTCAAACCCTTCGGGCCCAGGGGAGCGGGGGAGGAGAGGGGCGTTGGAAATCAGCCTGGTGCTGAGTTCCCGCTTCCTGCGAGTGGGGCCAGGGACTGACCGCCTGTAAGACCGGGCACCTCTAAGGAACAGTGTCCCACCCTGTCCTTTCTTCGGGCATGAGTTCAGCACCATGGCCAGAGCCAGAGGCGGTCCTGCTGGGGCCAAAGCCGCACCACCGCTGGACCCCAGCCTTTTCCCCTTCTTGGAAGAACCTTTGTTCCATTCGTTTTCCAGAGGGAAAGACAGATTCCGTGCAAAGAAAGGCTTTGAAACCTAAAGACTTAGTTTTGAGTGTTGGTCCAGGCTGCTTCATTGTGCGGAAAATAGGATAATGCTAGTGATAGTAGCCGCCTGGAGTTCCAGCCCTCTCAAGAGGGCTGCAAATGTTGAAAGGGTAGCAGAATGTGGTGTTCCAAAGAGCCCCTACTCACACCTGAGCATGCATTAGAATCACCGGTGCTCCCATTTAAGCCTCCGCCTGCTGGATTCGGCCCCAGAGGTCCTACTTCCATGGCCTGGTCCAGACACTGGCTCTCCAACAGGCCACTGGGTGATGCTGAGGAAACTGGGCCACTGGCCACCAGGGGAGTAGCCCAGTCTAGGGAGCCATCTTCCCCCTCACTCACTGTGGAGCTATGGACAGGTCACTTTGCCTCTCCAGACCCTCAGTGGTAAAATCTGTGCAATGGGACCTTCCTGTGCAGTCACTTCCTCAGAGGGCCATTATGAAGGTGAAATGACACCGTACACAAAAAGCGCTGCTGCTAGTGCCTGGAGAGGGCCTCAGCTGTGATCATGATGGTGTTATGTCATGAAAGTGCTAGGTAGTTGGGCTGGAGTGCAGCTTAGCATGGAGCTCATGGTTAGCATGTGCAAGACCCTGAATTCAATCCCCAGTGTGTGCACTTGCACATGCTTGCACATGCGTACATGCACACACACACAATGCTAAGTAACCAAGGGCCAGCATCACCCAAGGTCATCCTGGGACTCATCCATAATTCTGCACATGCTTGCTGACCTCCTGCTGTATGCCAGGCCCCATGTAAGACACTGGGCATTTGCAAATGAATCAGACCAAGCTCCAAATTCTAGAACCTCCTTCCATCCAGGCCTTGAAGAATCAGGCCCCAGTGGCTGGGCCTGGACAGAGCTCAGGAGGAAGGCATCTCCCATCCCCATCCCCTGAGGGAGCCTCCTGCTCTTCCTTTACAGAACATTTCCTCTTCAGTCTGAGCTCAGGGCTTGAGTGGCCCTATAGTCAGAGATGGAACCACCCACTGCACCCCTATATTTGATTGTGTTTTCACCAAGCTCTCACTGTAACCTACTTTTGGCTGTATCTCCACAAGCTAGCCTGAACATCCTCCTACCTCCCTTGCCTGGGTCTCCAATGCCTGGGTCTTCCCTGCTGGGAGCCCATGGTGAATTCCAGAAGCAGTGCCACCTGGCAAAAAAGACATAGACTCAGTGCTCAACGTGGGCCTGGGTTCGAGTCTTATCTTTGCTGCTTACTGGATGAGTGACCTAGGATAAGATACTTCATCTATCTGAGCCTCATCACCTTATCTGGAAAAGGGGACTTTGCATTCTTCCCTGCTTAATTCCTGGGGAGTTTAGAAGACACAGGCATATATTAAGTACCTGGCATGCAGTAGAAACTCAGAAGGCAAGGGCCTTGCCCTCCCTGTACCTTAAAGGGCCTTGCTTGCACACATACAGGCTCCCCATTGTGAGAAGCTCATCCTTAATGGCACATGAGCTATTAATAACAGTAAATAGCTCACCTGCAGGTGAGATGGCTGTGCACTAGGCCATTCCAGGCTCAGAGGGCAGCAGGATGGTGCAGGGGTCCAGAGCCGCAACTCTGGGGACAGAAAGGCTGGGTTTCAAGTTTGGCTCTCATCGACCAGCTGGGTCATCCTGCACAAGTAGCTTAAACTTTCCTGCTTCTGTTACCCAATCTGTAATTGAGACTTATGATGCCATCTTCTGGACAGAGGATTCACAGAAGGACACTTGCAGATCATTTAGAACAGCACACAGTGCACAGGATGTGCTCAGTAAGTGTCAGTGAGCCCATGGCCACATGTGGTGTCTTCATCTCTCCAAGGTCTCGCTTTTCTTTGCAGTAATGGCAGTGCCTTTCCTGACCAGAGGCTGTGCGGGTTGAATGAAGTCATGCCCAGTCACATGCCAAGGGTCACACTTCACACCGCAGCACCTGAACAGTGAATTTTCAAGCACCATCACAGGTGTAAGTTTGGGGCCACTAGGTTTGCAGGAGGCTCCAAGGTGTAGAGTAATGTGAGTGTGCTTCCTGCCTCGGCCTTCTCTGCCTCCAGGGGCAGCAGTAAGGTTGAGAGGGACAAAGATGCAGGGAGTCCAGAGAACAATGGGCTGGGGATATAGCTCAGTGGTACAAGTGCCCGCCTGCCAAGTGCAAGGTCCTGAGTTCGATCCCCGGGACAAAAAAAACCGACTTGAATTCTAAAGAGAACAAGATTATAGTCCAGGCAGTCCCACTAACTAGCTGTGTGATCCGATCCACTCTGCTCTTCCTCAGTGGGAAAATGCACTAAAAGCCAGGCATAGGCTGCACACCGATAATCCCAGTACTCTTGGAGACTGAGGCAGAAGGACTGCAAGTTCAAGCCCAGCCTGGGCAAATTAGCCAGATCTGTCTCAGTAAAAAAAAAAATGTTTAAAGAGCTGAGGATATAGTTTAGTGTGAAAAGCCTGGATTCAATCCAATCCCTAGCATTGTTGAATTAGTTAATTAGGTAATTAATTAAACATATTGAATGCACTGGATTTGTGATATAATCTGCCTGGCTGTTTCCCTCTCCAGGCATAAAAATGGCCCTTTCTGTCTGTGTCCCCTGCCTTTTGTACACCCTTCTGTCCTCACACTTGCCTCCTTTTTAGAAACCAAGACTGCTATTTGCTAGTTGTGTTACTTTGGGCAGGTAACTTACTGTTTCCACCTGTGTCCTCTTTTGCAAAATGAGGATGTTAGTAGGTGCCCATAGCACTTGGGGTTTGTAGAGACTAAGTGAGTTAATACATGCAAAGCTCTCAGGACAGTGTCTGGCACAGCAGAAGTGCTCTGTGAACATTAGCTGTTGATACGTTGTGATCTCCACCCGCGTGCATCTCTCAGGGCATCCCTGGATCCCTCAGTAAGCCTGGCTCAAGGTCCCCTGGCCCCATTCTGCCCATTCTGCTATGGTCTAAGATGGACCTGTGGGAAACCCTCATCCAGCCTTCAACCCCCAGGGGAAAGAGACCCGGGTCTGGTCCTGCTAAGAACCAGTCCTGACTCCTAAGCTTACAGGGGAGAAGCAAGAGGTGGAGGCTAATCTAGGCCTCCCACCCTGATCTTGCCTGTCACACTCCTGGGCTGAAGCCCTTAACACTGTCCTTGCTACACTTGGCAGTTTGTTACTCCCTGTTCCCTCCAATAAGAGGCCCGCAGGCGAGAACTGATAGGGCAACGCCACCCATCACTCTCCTTCTCAGGAGCCTGCAGTCCCTCCAGGCAGTGTCAGCCCTCCAAGAAAGAGCTAGGGTCTGACAGTGACCTCTGGCCCTACTGCAGGTTCCTACCCTTGCTGGGATCAGGAACTCTAGAGTCTTCTCAGAGTGTTTCTAACTGACTAAGATATAATGCATAGGATTGTTAGAGAAAAAAGGAAACCAATCATATTGAAGTACAGCTAGCGAAATATTTTAAAAACAAATGTGTTATATAATGACATGTGTGTTTCTGCATTAACCCATTATATAACGCAATCTAGTGGCAGGTCTGACCACTGCCATCACGCAGAAGTCGAGATGAGTGTACATATTTGGAGGTAACTGCAGCAACTGTGAAGCGGCGCTGACACTGCTGTACTCTGTCGCCCACGTCTGTAGCAGAAGAGCGTGCCTGTGCCAGTTTCCACTCCTGAGAGTGGACACGCCACCTCCCCGCCCCAGTCCACAGACCACCTGAGCTTCTCATGAGGGCCTGGGTCTGGTGGAGTCTTGATTCAAAGCCCTGGTGCGCGATCCTTTCTCTTTTATTCCTGGAGTACTGTGGATCAAATCCGGGGGCTCTACCTCTGAGCTGCATCCCCAGCCCTCTTCATTTGATCTAGAGACAGGGTCTCACTTAGTTCCCCAGGCTGACCTTGAACTTGTGATCCTCTGCCTCAGCCTCCCAAGCAGCTGGGATTACAGGGCTTCACCAGCACAGCCAGCTCATTCTCCCTTCTGAGTTTGTCTCCTCCCCTCTCCCAGTCACCCGCGGTCCCCTCTCCCTGACACTCTGACACCCTCAAGCCCCATCCTGCTGTATTGTTTTAACTGCTTATCACCTGTCTGCCCTCACTGGAGCTCCAGTTCCCGTAAGGTGGGGATCTGAGTTTCTCTCACTGCAGGCTCCAGTTCTTGGAGCAGGACCTGGCACATAGTCAGCACCCGGTGAATAAGTATTAGAAGTGATGCATTTGTAAGCCATGAGGTGTTATATAAAGAAGCTACCTGAGGGCTGAGGATGTAGCCCAGTTGTAGAAAGCTTGTCTAGTATGCCCAAGGCCCTGGGTTCTATCGCCAGGACTGAAGGGAGGGGGTTGCTGGATTCTGTAAACCTCAAGCTACTCTAAAAAAAAAAGTTCTTAAGTTTTTTGAGGGAAAAACTTATTTGTGATAAATAAACAAAGGCTCAGAGACTCAGAGTGCCTTTTATAAAATCACACAACAACTAAATGTCTGGACAGAGATGTCAAGCCAGGCCATCATGTAAACAGGGCTCAGCTGGTGAAGGACAGCACCCCTGTCACAGGGCTTCACTGATGGCTAATTTCCAGGCACTCACAGGGAAGACGGTTTCCTCAGGGCTGGTCGAGTCTGGTCACTTGGGGTGAGGACCACCTAAGTCTGCCTCCGGAGGCAGAGGTGGCAGATGGCTATGGTGGCAGCATGCCTCTCCCTCGGGCTTGGCTTCCTCTCTGGGTTCTCCTCCCCCACAGGGTGGCACATGGCCCTGGCCTGCAGCTCAGCTAGAGGTGAATGTCTCCTTGGCCACCCGCCAGGGTGACCCTGTGGCTGCTCCACGCACAAGGCTGCTGTGCTTCTGAGGAGAGGCCCTCCCCCAGGCAGCAGCCACACCCAACCCCTCGCTGGAGCGCAGGACCCTGCCAGGGTGGGGCCTGACCACGTAACCTGCCAAGGACAGAGACCTGCCCGGTCTCCTCTCCACCCATTCAGAGGCCCCCGCATGGCCGGGTGGCTCAAGGACCTGCAGAGCGGACTGCGAAGGCTGCAGGACCCGAGGCTGGGCGTCTGAGAAGAGCTCAGAGGGCAGCTCCAGCCCTGTGCTCTGGGCCTTCTGTGGAGCACACTCCTCCGGGAGCCAGGTGCCGCATCCATACACCTCCTGCTATGCACAGGTACACATACACACTCACGTTCACCCTAACACACACTCAGGCCTGGAGCACCCCACTCACACACTCGCCCATGCACACCCACACTCATCACACCCGCACCCAACAGGCGCTGCCCCTGGGCTATGCCCTCTGTGCAGCAACCTGTCCCTGTCCCCAGAGGTCTCACAGCAGGGCTGCAGGGCGCTTGGAGGGTGGCCCAGCCCCCTCCTTTTGCTGGTGAGGGAAAGGAGGCTCAGAGTGGGGCAGGGGCAGCTCTGAGGTCGCACAAGTTTGCTTTGCCTAGGCCAAGGTGTGGAGCTGAGGCTCTACCTCTGGACCAGGGGCTCTGCCTACCCAGGGACCCCGCCTGTGCGACTCTGGCTAATGCAGCAAATGAATCTGTGAGTGTTATGCTCAAGGTGAAATTACCTCTCCCTCCCTACAGTCTGCCAAAACCAAGGGGTTGTTCATGGTAGCTGTGATGTGTTAGCACCAACCAGATGTGTGTGTGTGTGTGTGTGTGTGTGTGTGTGTAAGAATTGTGTTGTTACATGTGAGGACCTGTGTATTAACCTTCTGTGCTGGGATTCTATCCACATCTCTATCTTGACCCCACAATGGCCTTGAGGGAGACACATTCCTTGCTTCACAGAAAACAGAGATCAGAAAGTTCAAGCGATTTGTCCAAGGTCACACAGCAAATAGGAAGTAGAACCAGCCTTCCACTCCAGGTCTGTCTGCCTCCAAAACTTAGTCTAATACGAATAGTTAAGACATATTACTCCTACTGTACGCCAGACACCATCCCACAAGGAGTAATGCAGCTGATCCTCACACAGCCCTCTGAGGGAGCAGCTGTGGGGCGGCCTGTAGCAGGTGAAACACAGAAGTGAAGCAACTCGCAAAGCTAAGCCATCCAGCAAGGAAGAGGCAGAGCTGCGTCTGGAGCAGACACTGTCCAAAGTTCTGCCCCAGCTGCTGCCTCTGGTTATTTGACTCCTGGTGTGTGGGAGTTGCAGGAGAGGATTCCATGGCTCTAGGTCCCCCACACAGGTTCAGAGGTTTGGAGGCAGGGAGGGGCTAGAAGAACATTCTCTCTCTCTCTCTCTCTCTCTCTCTCTCTCTCTGTCTGGCTTTCTCAGGTTGGCCCCTCCCCTGGCCTGGAGCCAGAAGGTGGAGAGGGCAGTGGAGGAGCAGAGTCCTGCGCCTTCCCTTTGCCAGCTTCCCCTGAGTCCTGGCCCATATGTGGGGGTGTTTAGACCAGGTGACCTCTTCAGGGCTTGGTCAGGAGCATGCCCAGTCTCGAGGCTGTTAGCTTCTACCAGCTGAAGTATCTGTCTGGGGCTCCCTAGAGACACAAGGGGAGACTTGGGAAGATAAGCCAAAGATGCCATATAGGATACCCTTGGGGAAGCCAGATGCCTGGGGGTCCAGAACTATTGCTCCCAATTTTAATTTGATGCCAAATTGCCATGTGACTTTGGGTAAGTCACTTGCGTTCTCTGGGCTTTAGTTTTCTCATCAAGGAAAATAGGGATCTATTCCCTGTTCTACCCTCTCCCAGTGGGTGGGGCTATCATGAGCGTCCAGTCAGCAATCAGGTGGGAAGGTGTTTGAAGGAAATAATGGAGTCCCGCAGGTTATTTTTCGCCTTACTTTGCTTCCCACTTAATATGAGAAATGTAACTATTGATTCCTCACGGTGATTAGAATTTCTGTGAGTTTTCCTGGCCCCATCCACCCCTAGAGGGCAGGCTGAGGGTCCTATCACAGTAATGATTATCAGAATTGAGTGCCATCTAACTGCTGGAGGTGGAGTTGGTACTATTAATACTCTCAACTTGCCAATAAAGAAACAGAGGCTTAGAAAGTTTCTGGCATTCGCACAGCCAGGAATCCCATCCCAGGAAGGCCCGGCTGTAAAGCCAGCCCGTATCCACCAGCAGCACTGTCCTTGGCGCAGCGCAGGGCTGAGTTCTTCCCGCCGCCAAGTACGTCCCCTGAGACCCATTCCCCCGACCCAGGTGCCCAGGAGTGGGCTGCAAGCAACCATGTCCCCTCCCCTGTGTGACCTCTGACCTCCCTCCCCGCACGCCCCGCCCCCGGCAGAGGGTCCCTGTGTCCGCCCGCCTTCCCCCGCTCTGACCCTGGCGCCTGCAGGTGCGGCTGGTGATCGCCGAGAAGGGGCTGGCGTGTGAGGAGCGGGACGTGAGCCTACCGCAGAGCGAGCACAAGGAGCCCTGGTTCATGAGGCTCAACCTGGGCGAGGAGGTGCCGGTCATCATCCACCGCGACAACATCATCAGCGACTACGACCAGATCATCGACTACGTGGAGCGCACCTTCACGGGAGGTACGGCGCTCCCACCGCGTGGGCACAGGTTAGACAGGGTCCCGCAACCTGGCCAAACCTGGGGACGTCCACTGGGGCCATGGGCAAGCCCAGTCTTCCCAGAAAGGGCCACAGGACACAGGCAGGGCTCCCTGACCCGCAGGAACCACAGAGCCACGGGCACAGCAGGTCGCGGGCCCAGAGCCCTCCTCCCTGGGACTCTGCTGCTCTGGCGCGTTCCTCGGGGCCTGTGACATCACAGGCATAGCCGCAGACCCTCTGGAGTCCTTTGGGTCCCCACAGGCATCATCCAGCTCTCCCAGGGGGTTCAGGGCTTAAGCAGGGCCCAGCCCCTGGAAACCCTTAAGCACAGCCAGAGCCAGGTTTCTCCCTGGACCCCATAGATATGGTCCCAGACGCCTCAGAATCCCACAGACACAAGCAGGACCCTGAAACCCTAAATTCGAGGGTCCGCCGTCCTCACTCGCCCTTTGGTTGACAAATGCGGAGTGAAAGAGGGGAGGGGCTCGCCAGCACTCTCCAGGCAAGGAGTCCATCCCCAGCACTGCAAAGGAAAAAAAAAGAAGAATTTATCAATGATTCCAAATCAAAGAGACTTAGGATTTTTTATACTCTAGGCTTCTAGTCTCTTGAGATCAGGTGACACTGGTCACAGACCCTACTTGGCCATAGTGTGAGATGAGAGGAGCCAGCCCTGGGGCACAGGTAGGCACAGCACAGTGAGGAGAAGGCAGCCGTGGGCCACCCCAGTTCTCAGCAGCGGCCAAGTCCCGGGCGGTGGGTGGTTCCGGAGCCTCTGGGCGCGGCGCTTGGGGGTTCTGGGTGCTAGCCTTGGTGCTGCTCTGCAGAGCATGTGGTGGCCCTGATGCCCGAGGCGGGCAGCCCTCAGCACGCGCGGGTGCTGCAGTACCGGGAGCTGCTGGATGCGCTGCCCATGGACGCCTACACACACGGCTGCATCCTGCACCCTGAGCTCACCACTGACTCCATGATCCCCAAGTACGCCACGGCCGAGATCCGCAGTGAGTGCCGGGGTGGGTGGGGCCCCTCGTTCTGTGGATGGGAGTCTCCCTTCTGCACCCTGCCCTCCCCCCCTGGGTCTCCTCGTTGTCCTCCTTTTACTCCCCGACTCTCTCCCTCTCTCTCTGGCCTTCAATTTGTCCCTCACTCTGTGTGCTGGGGTTTGTTTCTCTCTCTCTTCCCTTCCCCACCCATCTTGCCGTCCTGTTGCGAGCTGAACGTGCCTCTCTCTCTCCCCAGCAGTCTCTCTCATGCCCCACCCCCAGACCCTGCTCCTGTCCTGTCACCCCATAGAGGCGGCAGCTCTTGGTTCTCCAGGAGCTTTTGTTGTCCAGAGGAGGTCTGGGGACCTCCCACAGTAACCCCAGCCCTAAGGAGGCTGAGGCAAGAGGATTCCTGCAAATTTGAGACCAGCTTTGGCTACATAGAGAGTTCAAGGCCAGCCTGAACTGTGTAGTGAGACCTTGACCCAGGAAACCAAAAAAATGTTTTTCATCTAGTCCAACCAGTGTGATCAGGGCAGCATGGAGGGTGAGGAGCATTGAATATGCCATCCCAGCCTCTGGGGTCATCCAAGGACGAAGTGGAACCATTTCAGGTTCCGGGCTGGAGCAGGCATGGTGGGCAAGGAGCTGAAGGACATGACCGTGGGGGCATTGTAGCTCGAGGGCATGACAGGGCTCGTACATGAGGCGGGTAGCAGGTGTGCCAGAAGAGCCGTTTCATGCAGAGAAGAGTGGAGGAAAGGTGCCGGGCAGTGGCAGGTGCAGATCTGCATCTTACGAAGATCACTCCCCAAGAGAAGAGTGGCCTGAGCTGCCTGGAGGCCCCAGCTGTGACCTAGGTGGGCAGAGACGGTGGCCTACCCTTGGGGGAGCAGTCTCAAGTGCTTCTGGTGTGGCTGCTCCCTTTGACCTGTCCTACACCATCTGAAGGGACTCAGAAAGTAGAGGGGTCCAAAGCAGGCCCCATCCACTCCCTCCTTGAGGAAACAGAGAATCTCAGATTCCAGCCCAGATAGGAAGGGGAGACTTCACCGGGTACAAAGCAGGCAGAAGCCACTCGCCCTCCCACCCAGTTGGTCCAAGGTCTTCCCTTGGCCTGGCCTGCCCTCCTAAAGTCTACAGAGAGCCATGCGGGCAGCCCCTGGGGACAGGCAAGAGGAAAGATGTTGTGCTTGACCTTCACATTCATAAAACATCAATGAGACTTAATATAGCCCCAGAGCTGGGAGAGGCAGGAGCTGTTTACTGGAAGTGTATCAGGCCAGGATGGGCTGCTGGGTGGTGGACTCCAGAGGACAGAAACTAAACGACCACAGCATCTCACCCCTCACCCCTTCCATTCTTTCCCTCAATGCTCACCGCACTCCCGCTGAGTGCCAGGACTGGGTTGGCCTTTAAAGGGATCCCAGATGAATCTGACACAGCCCTTCTCTGCAGAGGCCCACATGCCAGAGGGAGAAACACACATCCAGAGATAACTACATTAGCATCCGTTTCCCTCTTCAGCAGGGGAGTACAGGTAGTGCACTGCACAAGCGCAGGGGGCCAGTTTTTGCATAGATCACTGGTGAGTGGAGTTGTGCCATGGCAGCTTAGCTAGTGTGTGTGCATCCCTCGGCAGAAGTCTGTAGAGTGTATGCTGGGGACAAAGACACTGAAGGTCTGATCCCCTCGAGGATCAGGGAGGTTTCATGGAGGAGGTGAAAGACGGGTGGAGGAGGGGAAGTAGACAGACCCCACAGGCACTGTGCCTGGACACTGGGACACTGTCTGTGGGCAGGGAGCCGCAGGCCCGGGAAGAAAGACGTGAATGGGATCTGCACTAAGTGAGCATCAGAGGCTTGGGTGGGGAAGGTGAAGTGAGAGGAGGTATGAGAAAGACTGAGGAGGGCAAGTGCTGGGCACCTGGGGCCGAGCTGAGGCACGAAGGAGCTGAGAGCAACCCTGGGCCTGGCTTCGCTTTGTGGGGGGAGGGGGTGCCACTGGGGAGGGGAGGGAGCTGGGAAGAGGATGCGATCCTGGTTTCCAGTTCTATTTCTGGCATCTCCAATACATCTGCAAGGGCAGAGGCTCCTCCGCAGTGAGCTTTTTTGCCCCCTGGTGCCCCCAGGCAGCAGCTCTGTGGGTCCCACAGCTTTGTGTACATCACCAAGGGTCATGCAGCATCACCGAGACTCCAGCATGGGTCTGTCTCTCCCGCTAGCCCAAGCCTTGGCAGGTGGCTTCTCTTCCATCCCGTGTGACAGCCTGTGGTACTCCATGCATGCTGGCTGTGGGTACTGTCCCTTCTGCGACCGGTGTTTGGAGGGACCGATGTCCAGCCATGTGGGGGAGGGGATGTGGAGGCACGAGGTATCAGGGATGGAACCTTTCCCATTCTCTGCCCAGGACACTTAGCCAATGCCACCACAGACCTCATGAAACTGGACCATGAAGAGGAGCCACAGCTCTCTGAGCCCTACCTTTCTAAGCAAAAGAAGCTCATGGTGAGTGTCCCCACCTCCTGGTCCCCTTCCCCACCCTCCTTTCCACGGAAAGGGAAAGCTGGGGAAGCTGGCTGGAGGTTGAGAATCAACTAAAGGTTTGAGGTGGAAAACCACAGGCTTGCTTTTTCTCCTCTGCCATTTACTGTCACTTTGACCTTGGCCAAGCCACTGTCACCTTGGGGCCTCATGTCTGGGCTGTGTCTGTGCAAGCAGAGAGTTAGCACAGGTTCTAGGATAAGGAGATATTGAGGGAGTGCTCTGAGGGGCCCAGAGGGACAGGAGGGATAGGGAAGAGGAAGCAGCCACGTCTTGTCAGCCACTCTGGGGCAGAAAAGGCACCACACAGTGGGCATACCCTGTGGCCAGGGCCCAGCCTTTAATACCCCAGTATCAGCTGGCATTGGCTGCAGACCGCCTGTTGGGTAGAGAGTCACCTCCCCCATGTTTCTGAGTGAGTCAGCCCCTCATTGGTGAGAGCAGCTCTCTGGAGAAGTGCAACTATGGCCCCTGGCAAGGGTGCTACCAGCAGCTTGAGGTGCGAGTGTGCCAGCCCCACGGCAGAGATCTGAACCAAATGGCCAAGCTCAGAGTGGCGTAAGCACCTGATGAAAGTGCCTAAGTTTGCAGAAAGGATTTTGGGCAAAGTTTCCTTCCCTGGATCTCCTGACTCCAAGGAAGCCAACTCAGCCTTTAACCCCTGCCTATCCTACCACAGGCCAAGATCCTGGAGCATGATGACGTGAGCTACCTGAAGAAGATCCTTGGGGAGCTGGCCATGGTGCTGGACCAGATTGAGGCTGAGCTGGAGAAAAGGAAACTGGAGAATGAGGGTGGGTGCCAGCCCTGTGGTGGGTGGGGCTGTAGGCCTCCCAGCCTACTCTATCCTGTCTGCCCAGGCCTAACCTCTTTTCCCTCCAAAGATCTCAGAAGACCTATCAGTTGGGATATCTGGTCAGATAGATGTAGGTTCGACTCCTAGGTTGGCCACTTACTAGCTGAGCAACCTTGGGTAAGATACTCACCGTTCTGGACTTTACTTTTCCATATATAAAGTGGAGATAATAGTAGGACCTTCCTCAGGGCTGTGGAGGCACTGTGTGACATGCATGCCGGGTGCTTAGATCCCAGGGCTTAGTATACAGCAAGAGTTTAATAAAGGCTGGGGACAAGGATAGTAGCAGTGGTAGTGGTGACCACTACCCACCACATCAACTCACCTGGCCCTGGGCAAGAATGCATTGTGCCTCCTTTGTGCTACAGCCAGACATTGAATTTCACCCAGAATCTCCAGCATTGGCCCTTCCTGCTCTTGATCAGGTCCCTGATCAGACACACCAGCGTCCTTTCTGCCCCACACCTTTACACTTGTAGCCCCTTCAGCTAGAGTCCCTGTTCCACTCCATTCTGCTCCGTTGGCCTGTGACCCCCATCTTTGCACTGGCCCTGATCCCAGCCTCACTCTGAGCATTTCTACCTTGCTCTGTTTTCAGAGCCCCATTTCATCTCCTCACTATGGCAAATGTGTGGAGCCTGTGCAGCATGTGTGGCCACGTTCCCAGCTTTTCTCACAGGTGTCTTCAGCACAGGAGCTGCAGAGCAGTGTCTGGAAACAGGGGTCTAGGTCACACATATGCCTGTAATCCCAGCTATGTCAGAACACTTAATCCTTTCTGGAAAAAGCAGTAGCTCAAGGAGGAACCTTCTGATTCCTCCTTGCCATTAAGAAGAGCTCTCAAGGAACAGAAGTGTGGAAGGTCCAAAGCCGGCCTTTGAGGTCACACTGAGTCTCAGCTCGGTCTTTCTCTGGCTGGGTCACCTTGAACCTCAGATTTATGGCATTTCCTTATGTATAAGTTTGTCAGTGCTGACAAAACAAAATCCCATGGACAGGGAGGCTTGAACAGCAGAATCCTATTGCTTCACAGTTCTGCAGGCTGAAAGTCCAGGTTCAAGGTGTCACCAGGGCTGGTTTCATCAGAGGCCTCTCCCTGACTTGCAGGTGACATCTTGTCACTGTGTCTTCACGTGTTCTTCCTCTGTGCTGCACAGCCTGGTGTCTCTCAGTGTTCTCTTTCTTCTTAGGAGTAATCAGACTGAATCAGGGCCCACACTAGCATCCTTTTTTTTTTTTTTTTTTAACTTAATCACCTCTTTAAAGACCACATTTCCAAATACTGTCACATTCTGTGAGACTGAGTTAGGACTTCAACATATGAATCTGGAAAGGGACAAAATTTAGCTCCATCTATATCTATATAAAAATGTTTATGAGCTGTATTGGTTTTGTTGGTTTATTTGTTTTTGAGATGGAGTCTTGATAAGTTTCCCAGATGGGCCTTGAACTTGCAATCGTCTCATCTCAGCCTCCCAAGAGCCGGGATTACAGATGTGCACCATTGTGTCTGACACAATTTATATATTTAACAACACTTACTGTGTATCAGGTGCTATTCTGAGTTTTACAGATTTCAACTCCCTACAGTGCTAGGAGATAGATACTATTAGTGGTCCTGTTTAACAGATGAGGAAAGTAAGACTCAGAGAGGTTCAGTAGCTTTCCCAAGGTCACAGAGGTAGTAGCGGTGAAGTTGGGATTGAGACTCTGGCTCGCAGAGTCCAAGTTCTTAGACATACTCTTTGCCTCTTCTATCCTTTAAGGGCTGATAAAATGAGTGCCTGCTTTCTGGGGCTGTTGTGGGGATCAGGGAGGAAATTCTGGGTCCTACTACATTTCTTGAATAGGTGTAGCATGTTGCCTGGCAGGTAGGGGGTAGTGTCTGCAAACGCTAGTTGCTGCTGTGATCGTGGGAGACTCAGGGTCTCACTGGATGGGGCCAGAGTCTATGTCCCAGAGGAGAGCTTGGGGCATGCATTTCCAGAGGGTTCCCAGACAGGCCCTGATGCCCCTCTGTTTTGGTCCTGAGGTCTTCCGAGAAGAGAGAGCATTGCACTGCCCCATGGTGTGATGATGGGCTGTCAGTATGGAGAGGTGTGGCTGGTCCTTGTGTCCTTAGGAACTGAGAGGGTGACAGAGCCCAGAGAAGTGGCTTTGGGCCTTAAATCTGACTGGCTGGGCCCACATGGCCTCTGCCCCTCCCTCACCCACTGGATCCACCAAACTGGCCTGGGAGCACACCAGGCCCCTCCACTTCTCCTTTGTGGGCTGGAAAAGGTTGAGGAAGCATCGTGATGTCACAGTTAATGCTCTGAGCATGAAGCAGATGATATTGATGCATATTCTAATCAGCTGCCTTCTAGCTCAGTGACCTTGTGGAATTTACTTCACCCCTCTGAGGTTATCTGCAAAATGTGAGCAATAACAGACTAATTCCCAGCAGGGCATGAGGACCTATGGAGACAGTGAGCACTGGACACTTTGCACGATGCCTGACTCCAGGCAAAATGTTCTGGAAATAAGTTTTTTATTAATTTCCATTATTTTTCATTCATTTATTCAGATATTTGTTGAACACCTACTATGTGCCAAGTCCTGTGAGTAAAATTGTGAACGGAAACAAGATATTGTTCTTCTTCTTGTGGGACTTGTGGTCTTGGGGAAGAAAAAGACATTAGTCAGACAATCTCATTGTAAACACAAAATTACAGTGGCGCGTGAATGTTAAGATTAAATAAATAAGGCAGGGGTCAGGAATGTAGCTCACAGGTGGAGTGATTGCTGAGGTATGCAGTAACACCCAGTCCCCACTACCACCAAAAAAAAGAATAAGGTGGACAGGACAAATTGCATAAGGCTTCTCTGACAAGGTGACACTCAGAGTGAGACCAGAAGAGTGAGAAGAAGGAGCCTAGGGCGGCAGCTACCACCCAGACTAAGGACGCGTGGAGGTGGGAGAGAATGAGGGTCTCTCGGCTACTGGTGAAGAGAGAGGCGCGAGTGAGGGCAGAGACAGCTGGTGAAGCCCAGGTGAGGTCATGGGCCGGGCCTGTATCATAAGGGTTGTGTTTATATTGGGAGTAATAAGATGTCCTTGGAGGGCTTTGAGAACGGGGTTATGTCTGTTAGCTTTGCAGCACAATAAACCATTCCGAGTCTGCGTGATTTAAAAGAAGAACCATTTGGTGGTTCATGATTTGTGGCTTGGCAGCAGGGGCTTGGCTTGCCTGGGAGGTTTGTCTGCCCTCCTCGGAGTGACTGGCTCCACTCCTACAGTTGCGAGCAGCAGCACGAAGCAGGCTTGCTGGCCTGTCCATGATTGGCTGGTGCAGCCTTGGCCCATGGAGGTAACTGGGCCACCTCTCCAGCATCTAAGCCAGGCTCCTTCAGACAGTGGTGGGCACAGGGTCCCAAGAGAAGCTAGCGCACAAAGACCAGAGGTACAAACCCTCTTCCAACCTCTGCTGCAGTCGCTGTTACTGAAGTCCCATGGACTACAGCAAGTGACCTGGGAAAGCCCAGATTAAGGGGTCCGTTGGTCAGCCTCCTGCGGTGGACAGTGTAGAGAAGGGGAGGGGGCCTAGAGAGGCCCACAGAGACACGAGGCTTTGGACAGGCACAGATGACTACAGAGACTGGCCTTGGGGTGGACTGGCATCAGTGGGGAGGAAGGGCAGAGGCATGTGCCTGGGGCTTTTCAGGTTTCGTGGTAGAGACTGAGGGATGCTTGTCTGATGGCTGCTCTTTTCTGAATGAAGCATGAGGCGACGTCATCAGCTAAGGGAGAGGGTTTGAGAGGTTTAAGGAGAAAACATGAAAAGATATCCAGGTATCTCTGCAAGGAGTGGGGAAGCAGGCCTACCCAAGAAATGAAATAGGACCTGGCAGTGCTGAGTGCCCTCGCAGGCTTTGCCGTCCTGAACGTAACAGTGTAACTAGACAGCTCCATGTGGACGGTCTGCTGCAGGCACAGCTGGCAACCTCAGGCGAGCGCCAAATGTGCTTCATTCAGGCCTGGAGCTTTGCAAAAGGGATGCCCAGCTGGAGGAGAGGAGGGGTAAGCCAAGAGACCAGGCCTCTGGCGCCACATCAGCCTGATATGTGGTCACATGGAGTATCACTTGTATACTCCCTACACACATATCTTCTCCGTATCTGCTGGAGAGCAGCCGGATACACACAGGCATGTGCTGCACTTGCACAGGTGGTGAGCCACACCAGGTGGACATCATGCCCACATGTGTGAATACCCACATGCATATGAACAGTTGGTGCACAGACCTGTGTAGGAGACCCTGGATAAACCTACAGCCCATGCAGGACAGACACACGGACAGAGTCACACATAGACCCACGTAAAGCACGCACTGAAAGGGCACAAGTATATATGGAGATACATGCTATATCCGCACTCATCTGCATGTGCAAAAGAGTAGCATAAGGTATTGGTTAGGAGCACAGTCTCTGGAACCAGATGGCTTGGATTTCACTCTAGGTTCTGCTCTGCCACTTACCAGCTGCATGGCTCTGACCAAGTTACTTAACCTATCTGTGCCTCAATTTCCTTATTTGTAGAACAGGGCTAATAATCACACCTACCTGGATTGTTGGGGATTAAGAGCCCTATACCATTCTTGGGGTGTCTCCCGCCCACTGGCTGCCTCTTCTCTCCTGACTGCCTGGCTTTTCCTTGCTGCCCTATCTCTAAACTGTGCAGGGCTCCAGAGCTCAATTGTGGCCCCATTCTCAAGCCCGTGTACACTTGCTCCCTTGCTAACACCATGCAGTCTGCAGCTGGGGGACTCCGTGCCTTGGTCCTGCTTCTTCCCACTGTCCCCACCCCACCGAGCGCGCCTCCCCCGTACCTCAAGGAATTTACTGATCATCGCCAGGAGCTCCTCCCTGCCTGCACCCCCTCCCCAGCCCTTTTCCTGCTTCATTGTGCTTACACTGCCAACCTCAGGCCTGGTTAAACCCAACACACCACCCACTCAGCACCTGTACCTCTGACCATAAGATGGCCCTGAGTATGGCTGAACTTGTGACACTAGCTGCAGGTAACCTTAACACTGACTCAGCCTCCCCGGTCCCTTTCCAGGTTATTCCTTTGTCCTTTATCCTCTGCCACGTCCCCCAGTCCTCTCTCACACTGACCCTTTTCTGTGTCACTGAGAAAGTTGAGGCATTAGGAAGAGATCTTCATAATTACTCACCACCAGTCATGACGTCTACACACAGTGTCTTACCATCCTAAAATGTGTCTTTGTTAAATCACACCTTGACATCTCTGAAATTGGAATGTTGCTTACAGCCAATAGTTTAATTATCTCTCTTGTTTTTGGGTGGACGTCTTACATCTAGTGGTAATTTACACTGAATGACACACAGTAATGTGCACTCCATCGTACCAAGGATGAACGGTCCTTGAACTCATGAAGGCCAGTCCCTTCGCTGAGCACCGGACCCCATCCATGCGCATCCACTCAAGGACACGCCAGGGATTCTTGCTACTCTTTCCTACAGCATTGTTTCCCCTTCTCTGATGGATCATTCCCTTCAACATGCTTTTTTATTCCGCCCAATGTATAAACCTTCTCTTGACCTAGCTCACACTGTTGGCCTACCCTTTCCATTCCAGCAAAACTCCTTGAAAGGGTTCTCTTTGCTCGCCATCTCCAATTTCTCTCCTCCCCTTCGCTCTTGAACTCCTGCCAACCAAGCTTTCATTGTCAGCATTCTAGTCCAACTGCTCTTGTCAAGGTCACCAGTCATTAAATGCAGTGGCCAGTGTCTCAGGCCTGCTCTTATTTGACCTTTCTGTGGCATCAGAACATGGCCAGGCACTCCCTCCTTGGAACACTTTCTTAACTCAGCTTCAGGGACTCCTTAACCCCTTTATACTAGGTGTTAACATCGGCCCCTTTTACTGAATTTTCATTTTTTTATTAGTACACGTCCTTGTACACAATGATTATACTCACTGTGCGGAGGAGTAGGATATGTATATAACATATCTTAATTCCCTTTATTCCCCTTTTTCTCCCCTTCCTCCTCCTTCCACCTCTAGGTCCCCTTCCCATTTATAAAAGGTTTATCTCCGTGTTTCCTATTGTCTATCTTTTCCTTTGAACTTTAAATTATTTATACTTTGCAGCCAGATGTGGGGGTGCATCCCTGTAATTGTAGCACTCAGGGAGGCTGTGACAGGGAGGATCGCATCAAGTTCAAGGTCAGCCTAAGCTACACAAGGGAGTTCAAAACCAGTCTGAACTACCTAATAAGACCCTGTCTCATAAAAACAAAAAATATTTATACTTTGGGTTTGTCATGTAAGAGAAGTTATGTGATATTTAAGCTTGTGTGTCTGGTTTATTTTACTTAACATTATGGTCTCAAGGTGCATCCATTTCCTACAAATCCTCAAGTTTATCCTTTTTTATGGCAGAGTAGTACTCTACTGTATATAAATACCACATTTTCTTTACCCATTCATCTGTTGATGGTAGGCTGCTTCCAAGATTTAGCTATTATGAGTTGTGCTGCTATAAGCATGGGTATTCACGTATTGTGGTAATATAATGTCATTAATTCTTTTGGGAGGATAACTAGAAAGGGAATAGCCAAATTGCACTTTCTCTGTTGGTTGTTTGCCTTGCTGTGCAGAAGTTTTTTCACTCTACATAATCCTATTTGTTAGTTCTTGTTGTTTCTTGGGGTTCTGTTTGGAAAGTCCTTACCCGTGCAGAGCTTTATCTATTTTATTTTCCAGCAGAGTGTTTTTGTTTTAATATCTAGGCCTGTGATTCATTTGGGTTTGATTTGGGGGGCATAGTGAAAGATATAAGACAAGAGTCAATCTTCTGCATACGTGTAACCAGTTTTCCCAGCATTGTTTGTTAAACAGACTATCTTTCCTTTAGTGTATGTTTTTGGCCCTTTTTGAAGATCAGATGGCAGATGTGCTTGGGATTCTTTTTCTTTCTTTCTTTCTTTCTTTTTATTTATTTCTTTCTTCTTTTTTTTGATTTTATGACAGGGTCTTATTTTGTAGCTCAGGCTGGTCCTGAACTCACTATGTAGCCTAGGCTGGGTTCGAACTCACGGCAATCCTCTTGCCTCATTCTCCTGAGAGCTGGAAGTATAGACATGCACCACTGTGCCCAGCATTGGGACTGTTTCTGTATTGTCTATTCTGTTCCACCAATCCACATGTCTGTTTTTGTGCCAGTACCATACTACTTTTATCATGTAGCTTTGTAACATAACTTGAAATCGGGATTGTAATGCCCCCTGCTTTATCCTTATTGCCCAAGATTGCTTTTGTTATTCTGGGTTTCTTCTGGTTCCATATGAATTTTAGGATAATTTTTTCTAGTTCTATGAGGAATGGTATATATATATGTGTGTGTGTGTGTATGTGTATGTATGTGTGTGTGTGTGTGTGTGTGTGTGTGTGTGTGTGTGGGCAGTGTGGTCATTTTGATAATATTGCTTCTACCTATCCAGTATTCCTGGGTATCTTCCTACTCAGAGATATCTTGCCATTTTCTGGTGTCCTCTTTGATCTTTTTTAGTGCACTATAGCTTTCATTATAGAGATCTTTCACTTCCTTGGTTAAATTAATTCCTAAGTACTTAATTTTTCTTGAAGCTATTGTGAATGGTATTGTTCTCTTAGTTTCTTTCTCAGTGGGCTCATTATTAGTAAACAGGAAATCTACTGATTTTTGTGTGTTGATTTTATATCCTGCAACTTTGCTGAATTTATTAGTTCTAGGCATCTTTTGGTGGAATTTTTGGATTTTCTATGTAAGGGAGCATGTCATCTGCAAATGATAGCTTGACTTCTTCCATTCCTATACAAATCCCTTTTATTTTTTCCAATTGCCTAATTGCTGCAGCTAATCTTTTGAGTACTATACTGAACAGGAGTGGTGAGAGTGGACATCCTTGTCTTATTCCTAATTTTAGAGGAAAAGCTTTCAAATTTTCCCCATTTAATATGATATTGGCAGTAGGCTTTTATCAGATGGAGATAAGATCCTTCTGTATGTATTTTCTTTAGGAGTGTTATCGTGAATGGATGTTGGATTTGTTGAAGGCTTTTTCCACATCTATTGAGATGATCATGTGATTTTTGTCCTCACTCCTGTTTATGTGGTATGTTACATTTATTGATTTGCACGTGTTGAATCATCCTTGCATCCCTGGGTTGAAGCCTAGTTGGTCATTATGTATGATCTTTTTCATGATTTCTTGCATTGTTTGCCAGTATTTTTGTGTTTATGTGCATTAAAGAGATTGGCTTGTTGTTTCCTTTTTTTGGTTGGGTCCTTGTCTAGTTTTGGAACCATGGTAATGCTAGCTTCTAGGAATAATTTGGAAGTAGTCTTTCCCTTTCAATTTTAGTAAAGAGTTTGAGGAGTATTGGCAATAGATTTTCCTTTGAAGTTCTTATAGAATACAGTGGTGAATCTATCAGGTCCTGGGCTTTTCTTAGGTGGTAGGTTTTTTAAAAATTACTGCTTCAATTTCATTTTGGCTCCTTTCTTAAAAGCAGAATAGGCTGGGTGTGGTGGTGCATGCCTGTAATTCCAGTAGTCAGGAGGCTGAGGCAGGAAAACCGATGTTAGTTCAAGGCCAGCCTGGGCTACATAGTGAGTGTAGGGCCAACCTGGACCACACAGGAGACCCTATTTAAAAAACAAACAAACAAACCCAGAACAAGTCTTGGGCAGTAGTGTCCAGGTGAAATTTAATAGCATTTGTTTCTGTTATGCCTACTTTTATTTATGGGAATTGACACTGTGCATTCAAATTATTCAGTATAGATTTTTTTTTCAAGTACCTACTCTGTGCCAGGAACTGTTCTAGGTGCAGGGTATACAGAATAAAACAAAACAGACCCAAATCCTTGTTCTCATTGTAGAAGACAACAGATAATAAACAAAATGAGTATATAAGATATATGGTGCAGCAATGGTGATAAGTTCTAAGAAGGAAAACAAAGCAGGGGAAGGGACAGTGGCCACTGGGGTTGGGAGTTTCAAGTTTAAATCAGTGGTCCATTAAGCCACCTGAGAAGATGACATTTGAGCAAAGACCTGAAGAGATGGAGGAGTGAGACCTGTGGCTCTTCCAAGCAAAGAAAATACCAAATACAAAAGCCTTGAGGTGGGAATGTATCTGGCATGAGGACCTACAAGGAGGCCAGTGGCAGAAGAACACAGGGAAAATCAGAGGCCTGGAAGGTACCTAGGGATCACCTACAGAGCCCTGTAGGACTTGAAGGGTTTCAACTTTTTTTTTTTTTGTACCGGGAATTTAACTCTTGACCTCAGGCTTGCCAGGCAAGCGCTTATGCCACTAAGCTATATCCCCAGGCTCTCAACTTCTATTCTGACCATGACAAGACATAACTAGAGGGTTGGTTTTTTTGTTGGTTGTTGTTATTATTGTTTTGTGGTGCTAGAGATCAAACCCATGGCCTTGCACTTGCTAGTCAAGTACTCTACAGTAAAATACATTCTCAGCCCTTGACCTAAGTTTTAACAGGATCTCTCTGATTGTGTGCTGAGAATAGAGTTCAAGGGCAAATGGGCCAAGGCATGAAGACCTCGTAAGGGACTTTGTGATAATCTGAGTAGGAAATAATGGTTGTTTTGACTAGAATGGTAAAAGTGGAAATGACATCAAATTTCGGATATATCTCAAAGATAAAACTGATGGAAATTGCTGGCAGATTGTGGTGAATGAAAGTGTTATGGCTTGTGTTTGGATGTCCCCACTACCCAAACCTCATGTGGTCATAGGTGGAGCTTTTTTAGACATGGCTAGATCTAGAGTGTGTGGTTGACTCATGGTGCAATGCTGGGATTAAGGCTGTAATTACTAAATCACTCACTGATTGATTTGGCACCACCCTAATCCCAAGTAGCCTAGATAGAGAGTATATTGTTGTGGTCTTTTTGTTTTGCTTTGTTTTGTTTTTTGGTAGCAAGAATCGAACTCACAACCTTGTGCTTGGCAGGCAGGTGCGTGTGTCGCTGAGCTATATCCCTGGCAGATAGAGAGTATAAAAGGGGCAGAAAGATGCTGTTAAGGTCCCTCCCTTGTTGCTTTGCTACCTTGTGGATGCCATGAACTGTTCTCCTCTTTAGTGCCTCTCTGCCATGGGCCACTCACTCTGCCTTTCATCCAGCTGACTATAGTCTAAAATCACTATAAACTGTGAGCTAAATAAGCCTTTCCCAATTTAACTTTGGGTCTTAGATATTTTGTCTCAGCAACAAGAGAATAGTAACTAAGACAGATTTTGGTGCCAGAAGTGGGGTTGTTGTTGTGACATTACCTGGCCATGTGGCTCAAGAGCCTTTGGAACTGGTTGGGGGAACAGGAGGAGTTAGGAAAGGTTTGGAGATGCCAGCTAAAAAAGCAGAGCTAGAACACATTAGGATGTATTGTATGGGAGATTCTGGTAAGGGCTCAGATCCTTAAAAGGCTGATAAAAATCCTACCAGTAAAGGCTAGGCTCAGGAAGTTTCTGCTGGGAAGAAGGACTGCATTGGTTGTTGGACTCCAGATTATATATGTTATGGCTTGGCAGAAAGTTTGTCTGCATCTTAAGGGCAGCAGACTAATTAATCTGGCAGAAAAAATTTCAAGGCAGTCTAATGTTGAGGCCATGGCATGGCTGCTGTTGGGGGCTTTTAGTCAGATTTATGTTGAGAATCAAGAAGAAAGAGCCCAGTAGAATGATTTAAAATGTTTTGAGTTTGGCCAGAAAGGAAACACCAGTAAAGCTATAGACTACAAAGATAGAGCAGAGGAGATCTTGAATCCTAAAAAGAAATAGGAAATAAAAAGGGTAGCCTGAGGGCATTCTAAAAAGCAAAAGGACTCCACCCTTTACAGGCTCAAAATTACAAAAGTGAAAACCTTTGCTTTGAAAAGAGAGTCCCAGAATACCATGTTCCAGAATGGCAGTGACCTAGGGAAGTTATTCCTTGAGATTTAGTTGATAGGCACTTGACCCCTACACACAAGACAGAAGGAAGCCTGGCTACTGCTCCAGCTAGTGGCAGAACTTGGCATCATCCATGTGGCATGGGTTTTAGGTGCATGCAAAATCCAAGAGTTGTGGAGTCAAAAAGGGTTCCACCTAGATTTCAGAAAAAGACCTGGGAGGCCAGGCAGTGTGCCCCTGAGAGGGTAGTGTATAAAGCCATAAATATAAAGCCAAAAGTGCAGTGGAGACCCCAAAAGTTTGGAAAATCCAGAAACACAGATCATCTGAAAAAAACTACAGACAGAACAGAGCTGAAAAAAGCCATGAGAGCTAAACTCAGCAGTGTCACAGGTGCAGAGCCACCCAAGTCCTTTAGAGTTCACTTCTTGCCAGATTACCTCAGAGGCCAAGCTCAAAAGTACAGGACTTAATGTTTTTTCTTGTTAGATTTTAGACTTTCTTTGGCCCCATTCCTTCATATCCCCCTATTTGTACCTCTTAGAATGGTAATGTTTGTTTTGTGCCATTATATGTTGAAAGTGTTTAACTTTCTTTTCATTTGTACAGGGCCTTGCAGCTAAGAGTTTGCCTTAAATCTCAGAGGACACTTTAGATGTAGACTTCTCAGCAATGCTAAAACTGATAAGACTTTGGTAACTCTTAGAGACAGACTAAGTGCTTTTTGCTTAAAAGGATGTACATGAGTCTTTAGGGGGGGCCAGGGGCAGAATGTATGGCTTGTGTTTAGATTTCCTCCCTATCATAGGTATTTTTTCAGACATGGCTGGATTTAGAGCATATGATTGATTCATGATGCAATGCTGAGATTAAGGATATGTGATTATTAAATCATTCCACTGATTGGTTTGGTACTGCCCTAATCCCTGGTAGCCTAGAGAGTGTATAAAAGGGACAGAAAGACACTGGTAAGTTCCCTCCCTGTGAGCACCATGAACTGCTCCCTGCAATGCCCCTCTGCCATGTGCCACTCTACCTCTGAGCCAGCTGATTATAGACTAAAAGCCCTACAAACTGTGAGCTAAATAAACCTTTCCTCCTTTAACTTTGTGTGTCAGATATTTTGTCTCAGCAATGACAGAAAAGTAAATAAGACAGAAAGAAAGATAATTCATGGTGGCACTGAGGCTTTTGGCCTGAGCAATAGAAGGGTAAGGGTGCCATTTTTTGAGACAGGGATGAGCATGGGTGGGCTTAGGGGTGAAATCCTGAATTCTGTTTTGGACATGGTCAAATCTAACACTAGAGTAGATACTCAAGTAAACCTGCTAGAGAGGCAGCTGGTTATGTGGGGCTGAAGTAAAGACACACATCTGCACTTTAAAAGTCAGAGGGCTGGGGATGTGGCTCAAAGGTAGAGCACTTGCCTATCCTGAGAGGCCCTGGGTTCCATCCCCAGCACCAAGGGATGGAGGGAAGAAGAAAATAAGAATAGAGATAGTACATACAAGGATATGGCAAAAAGTGGTACAGGGTTAAAGCAGGACAGGGATGGATGACCCTCAGGGACACTGGCAGGCAGACCAAAGTTTAAGGCTGATAAGAGAAAAGTAAGTGCGTGGCATCTCCTCTCTCTTTCCTTCTCCCTCTGCAGGGAAGAAATGCGAGCTGTGGCTCTGTGGCTGTGCCTTTACCCTGGCGGATGTCCTCCTGGGGGCCACCCTACACCGCCTCAAGTTCCTGGGACTGTCCAAGAAATACTGGGAAGATGGCAGCCGGCCCAACCTGCAGTCCTTCTTTGAGAGAGTGCAGAGACGCTTTGCCTTCCGGAAAGTCCTCGGGGACATCCACACCACCCTGCTGTCCGCTGTCATCCCCAATGCATTCCGGCTGGTCAAACGGAAACCCCCATCATTCTTTGGGGCGTCCTTCCTCATGGGCTCCCTGGGAGGGATGGGCTATTTTGCCTACTGGTACCTCAAGAAAAAATACATCTAGAGCCAGGCCCAGGGCCTGCTGTCGACTGTCGGTGTCTCTGTGCTGTGTGATTCCCAGTGACCTCCCAGTAACTCACTGTCCCACGAACTGTGGATGGCACTTCCCCCCTTGTTCTGAGTAATTCTATCGTCAGTGTGAAAACATTCCATAGTTTAGAAGTAGACGTCGCCAATGCTATGACTTGAGGCCACGGCTCTACTAGAGGAGAGAAAGCGTGAGACAGCGAGTGAAACAAACAAAATCCGAATGCCTTTCCTTTGCATTCAAGGTCTCAAGATGGAACTGTGAGGACTGGTTAGGATCTGAGGTGAGTCCCAGGATGTTCCACCCACCAGG
This sequence comes from Chinchilla lanigera, assembly GCF_000276665.1. Classification (NCBI taxonomy): domain Eukaryota; kingdom Metazoa; phylum Chordata; class Mammalia; order Rodentia; family Chinchillidae; genus Chinchilla; species Chinchilla lanigera. The sequence continues at coordinate 13,046,549 of NW_004955445.1, read as the reverse complement.
GCCTAGGTTCTGGGAGGTGCTGGGGCTCAGAGGGCCTGACCCCTCGCCTCCCCTTCCCTCTTGCCAGGGACCTTTTCCACAGGACAAAGCCAACACCAAGACTCGACTCTTCTAACTGGTACCTCCAGCTGGGGCTCAAGAGCCAGAGGCCCCTGAAGATCAGAAGGGGCTTCGTTCTTCTCCTGGACATAAACTGAGATGGCACTGGCTCGAGCCAAGGCAGTGATAACCCTAAGCCTGGCCATGGCTGGGACCGACACCATGAGCGCACCTCTCCCTCCCCTCCTGATCTGGCTGGTGTGCTGGGTTTGGCTCTTCAACAGAAACCCCCGAACACAGCACCCACTGTCCACTTCCTATCTTGAGTTGAGTTTTCCCACCCTGTGAGGTGGGACTTTCAGCAAAAGCCATGTTGACCTTCTCTGAGAAGGTCAGTCCCAGCTCAAGTGCAGGGGTGGGACCCTCTTCACCTCCTTTAATGCCCACCTTTCCCATTATTCGAGGGGCTCCCTCATGCTGTATGCACAGGGGTCTCTGCAGCCATGATGCCCCCTTGGTCAGGTCTCACTTTCCTGTGCCTTTTGCATGTTGGGAAAGGGTCTGGGTGTCACTGCCGCTCATGCTTAGAAACCAATGAAAGCCCCCAATAAAGCATCCAGGAGGAGCAATTGCTTTTCATTTCTAAAGCTGTGTTGTCCACCCAGCTCTCATTTCCAAAGTTGGGGCCAGACGGCTGGGGACACAAGGTTTGAGAAATGGGGCTTCACAAGAACAAGCGAAAGTACAGTCCAGGTTTGCAGGTGCTGGCCAGCTTCTGATAGATTTTCCAAAGCTCTGAACTGGACACAGACCCACCTCACTTGGACACAGTGCTTCCCAGTTCACAGAGTATGTTCACGACCATTTGCTTGCATTGACCATTGACCTTCTGGGGGTACCCAAGGCACACGCCCTTTTCCTGAATTTCCAAGAAGGAAAAATGTTAAAATGCCCAAAGAATATTAAACCAGGAATGTAATTTGTGTAATATAAAGCAGAGTTTTACTTATTTTGAAAAAAGTGTAAAAATGTATACATGTTTTCATCAAAGTGAAAAGTAAAAAATAACCAGGGCCAAAACAGGACAAGGGTAGAACTTGGAGACCACATTCTGGGGTGTCCACCCATTGGGCCACCCAAACATCTATGCAGACTCTCCCTCCTCATAATCAAAGAACACTCAAGAGCACTTGTCCTAAGGGGATACACTGCCCTTATGAAGTGAAGACATGTTTACTTGCGCTCCAAAAATGGGACTCGCAAAGCCTAGTCAGTCAGTTACCTACTCTGCAGAAGGTGGGATTCTCTTCTGATTGCTCCTCAGTTTCAGAGATTAGTTGCACCTCAACAACTATAATATATAGATTAAATTTAAATTTAGCCATCACCAGCATCCAGTCTATTCAGTGTGCTCATGCACAAACACAAACAAGAAAACCTCTTGGCTGCTATCTTCCTCTTTCTGAAATTGGTCTCCAGCCCATCATTGGGATTCTTAATCTCTCTTTTTTCCTTTGGCTTTACTATATTGTTTTTGCCTCAGATGACACCTTGCTGTGCTGGGGTAGTTTAACTGGTAATTGACTTCGATATGGATGGTCCTTGGGTTGCTGTGATTTTCTACTAATTTTTTACTATGAGATGTGAAAACATTATGGGGCACTCCAGAGAATCCTGTTTTCATACCTAGTCTTTCATGATACCCATTTTATAGAAGCAACCTTTGTCCCCTTGGTAATCTGGATCAATTCCCCCAGCCAGTAGAGTCACCTACTTCTTTGCCTGTAGTTTCAATATGAGCAGGTCAAAATGGCCAAGTAGCAGTCTAAACTTCAAATTCAATGGAACCACTGATGTATTCCTTGATAGAGCCATTTCTCTTTTAGTAACTATAATCTCAAAGTTCAAAGTTTCAGGGTTGGGCAGCAACATTTGCATGGATGAATTATTACACGTAATAGAGTAATTATACCCTCTCCCAACTCAGCACTTCTGGACCCATGCTTTCTGGTCATGAGAGAAACAACTAGTTGGGGGCTGGGGATTTAGCTCAGTAGCACAGCGCCTGCCTGGCAAGCGCAAGGTCATGAGTTCAATTTCTGGTACTGGAAGAAAAACAAAAACAAAAACCAACCAACAAACAGAGAAACAACTAGTTGGATCAAAGCACTGTAAGAAGTCCTTAAGTTGCCCATTTCACTGTCCTGGCAAGTCTAGCTGCTTCTAGATAAGAGTATATGACAAGACCAGAAAATTCCATAGGTATAACCACACTGCTTCATTTATTTTGCTGTGATATCAACCCTTTGTTCAGTATAATATCATGTAGAATACTAAGACTGGAACCAAGGTATCACAAGTGTATGCATGCAGTGGTCAGAGAAGGCAAATCCACATAGAGAATTAGTGAGTACACATTTCTCCCTCCATAATGGAAACAATTCAGTGTAGCCCATCTGCCATTTAAATGGCAACTGTTTATGGAAAATGGTGTCATATCAGGAACTCTAGGGGAGTTGGCTACTCAACTAAATTGGCTAAACTGGTTATAACTATATTTTATAACTATAACATTTATAATGGTAGCTTAATTATCATGGCAAGATTGCATATGAACCTATTAGACAAGCAGTAGGTAGCTAGGGAAAAAGAATGACTGATATCCACAGAAAATGACATCTTGTCTGTTGGTTTACTGGCCCCTGATCTCTGCAGCAAGCACTTTTTGAGGAATATTCACATAGTACGCAGTTACTCTCCCATTCGGTGACCCTTGATAGAGGTCCATTCACACAGGTTTCTCTGCAGACTTCACTGTTACTAATCCCCTAGTCTTTTTTTTTTTTTTTCCCAGTACCAGGATTCGAACTCACAACCTTGCACTTGCCAGGCAGGCGCTGTGCCACTGAGCTAAATCCTCAGTCCCCTAATCCCCTAGTCTTGTTCTTTCCGTGTTCCTGATCATCTAACCAAACCATCCATTCTATGCTTATGGATAGGCTCATATTCTAGACTTCTGTCTCTATCTTGATAAAGTGAACAACCAGATGTACTGCTGAGAACTCTGATCACTGAAGGAATTTACCTTTGCAGAGTCTTCTAGACTCTGAGATTTTTCTTCCTGCATCAACTGCTTAAGGGACATCACCATCAGAAGACCTTAGGTGCTGATTAGGAAGAGGCAGCAATATGGCAAAAGAGATGGCATTGTCTGCACATGTCACTTTCCCTTGGTAAAATACTGCTGTATATGCATGCCTAGCTGTATGGCTTGATGAATCAGAGGACACCCCGTTCATGATGGAGAGCTCAGATTGCATAATCACTTGATGTCTCACAGCCAGGTGTTCAGTCTCCATCAGGACCCACTAGCAAGTCAGACACTATTTCTCAAAAGGGCAATTATTACTTGCAGAAGATGACATGACTTTGTTCTGTGTACTAGTGCAAGGCACTGAGATTTTCCTATTAGGAGTTATCTGAAGCTCCGGAGTGCATGGCCATCTCACAGACAATGTGAATACCACTGGATCTACTGGGTCATATGGCTCAACTGGCAAAGTATCTTACATGGTGACCTAAAATGCTCTGAGACCCATTCAAACTGGGCAGCCCTATGGGTTATTCAGTAAATTGTTTGGAACAGCACACACAAATGTGTATATGTTGCTTCCTAAATCCAAAGAAGACCACCAATTTTGTCTTTTTTCTTTTAATGGTAGTGGAGCAACTGCTTTTACTTGGAGGGAATGTTTTGAATCTCCAAAGGATTTTTTTTTTTTTTGGTACTGGGAATCGAACTCAGGACCTGGTGCTTGCCAGCAGGCACCTGTGCCACTGACCTGTATCTCCGGCCCCCCAAAGGATGTTTTAACCATCTCATTTTCAGAGAAGGTAGAAATGACTATTTTGGGAACCCAAAGATTTGAGCTGGGAAGGATAATACATGTCAGTCTCTTCTATCTGCTGGAGCAAGCATAAGGGCAGAAGAGAAGGAACCTTGGCAGTAGGCAGATCAGGAGAAGAATCCACTCACAAACTCTCCTGAGCACATACCCTGGGGCAGATTCTAAACAGGACCGAGTTCCCAACCCTAGGGAGCCTCCAGCCTTAATGCTGAAGGAGACAGCAATATTGCTTACAAGTCAAGAGAACTCTAAGGCACATGCCTGTAATCCTAGTACTTTGGAGGCTGATGCAGGAGGATGGCCATGAGTTCGAGGCCAGTCTGGGCTACAAAGTGAGTTCAAGACCAGCCTGAATGACATAGCTAGACTCTGTCTCAAAAAAAAAAAGAGACAGAGAGAGAAAGAGAACTCTAGCAGCAGGACTGGAAGCAGATGTGGCCAGAGTGATAAGTGGAAGTTTCCCTGGCTTGTTGGGAGAATGGCTGGTTGATTAGCAGGAAGAGGGGGAGGTTTGCTGGTCTTGCTGAGACTCAGACCTTTGGCAAAGCCAGAGAAACTCTGTTTCAGCTCGAGGCAGGGAAGGTTTTCATCTGTTAGAAGAGTGTGTTGTCTCCTCAGGACCTGCAGAAAGATCACTGCACAACCGAGCTGCATCTCCACCCACTGCCCAATATGCTGCAGTTTTTCCAAGGCTATCTGCATGGAGACAGCAAGGAATCCAGGCCTGGCGAGGTGGAAAGAAAGTAGGTGGGATACAGGAGGTAAAGAACATAGAGTTGTTGAGGCAGGAGGATTGCTGTAGCCTGGGCTACATAGTTTAAGGACAGGCTGGACTATCTGATGAAAAAAAAAGAATATAGAATTGTTAGGGTGAACACCGAGCTGTTTTAACAAAAAGAAACCCCAGGGACCTGGGAGAGTAAAGGTTCGGTTATTTCCCACTAACAGGGAGTGGCATAGACTGGCGTAGAGTCTACCCTGTGGCTCCACGTTCCAATGCCCTATCTTCATCAGCACGGTCAAAACTCAGTCGGGGGTGGGGGTGTGGGGGCGTACCTCAGCAGCAGGGCACTTGCCTAGCGTGGATGAGGCCCTGGATTCTGCACCCAGCACTCCTTCCACAACAAAACAAAGCAAAGCAAAGCAAAACAAAACACCGCACACACCTCGTCATGGGAAGGCCAAGTTTTACGCGATACGATGGGGAAGGCAGAATGAAGGAGCAATGTGAGGCATAGACTTGGAAGAGCATCATATCAGCTCAGCTCGCCCTTATGTAAGAACTTAATTACAAGGCTGTGGGTTGGAGAGGAGGCTCGGGGCAGAGCACTTCCAGCGTTCAGAAGACTCCAGACCTATGCTACAGCTTGAAGACATGGCTTTCTCTGTTCATTGCACACATTACCTATCAACCTAAACTGAAAACATGGGTGTGGTTTTGTGGGGGTTTTCCCTGTAGAGTAAGTTAACAGGAATAGAGGCACATCGGACTTACTGTGTACTTGATGGACATTTACATCATGCCTCCCATACACTAGGCCTTGTTCTAAGCACTTTGCAAGTATTAATTCATTTAATCCTCACAACTCTTTAAGTAGGTTCTATTTCCTGTTTTATAGATGAGAAAACTTGAGGCACAGAGAGGTTAAGGAATTTACTCAAGGACACAAAGCCAATGTGTAGGGCAGAATCAAGATTTGAATCCAGCCAGTCTGTATTCATCTTTTCACTCCTTGGCTTCTCTAAGTGCTTTATTAACTCCTCTCTGCCTGAGCTGTAACACTGTTGGGGTAGGTGGGGGACCCTGCTTTTGACAGGTTGGAGCTGCTTGCTTTATTGTCTGTACCCACTGAAAGTAGGTTCATGTCTCTGAATTAATGCTGTGCCCACTGTGCCTAGCACAGAGACTGGCATGCTGGGTATTCCTCAACTACTTTGCTAGTGACTGTGGACTGAGGTGCGGCACTAGGAACCCTCACTTACTCTCCAGAAATGGGCTGAGTCTGACCGGGGTGAGGACATACAGCACGTGCCCACCTCTGGATGCCACGCTAGATATAATATCACTCATTCTTTGTAGGGACTGTATCAGGTTACTAACAGAATTACTGTAATTTCTGTGACTGGCTGGCATGTGGGTTGTTGGCAATATTTCATTTTGCAGATAACCGTAATAAAATCTTTCTGGAAGTGTTTCCACATGCAAACCCATCACTGAGACTGTTGGGTCTGCATGTTTGAAGTCTGGATACTAGCAGGTCACCATGTAAGCAGGTGGTACCAACCTGCCGCCCCTCCCCTAAGGGAGGACAGCAGCTATTTAGTATGGTGGGTGTTCAACTTGAAAAGCCAGGCCCTCTATGAGAAGGCACTGGGGAAATTTCTAATGCTGTCTAAATGATGGGATTCTTGTAACAGAAACTATCTTTTTTCTTTTTTTCCTTTTTTGAGATGGGGTAGGTGTCTCAGTCTTGCCTGGGTGGTTTTAAATTCCTAGGTTTAAGTGATCCTCTTGCCTCAGCCTCCCAATTGCTGGGATTGCAGGTGTATGCCAATTTTCCCTGCTAGAACTTATCTTCTTGGTACCTATTAAAATATTTTATTTCCGAGACTTTTACAAAGACCCCTGGGCCTGGGATATAGCTCAGTGGCACAAGCACCTACCTGGCAAGCACAAGGTCTTGAGTTCAATTCCTGGTACCCCCCCCCCAAAAAAAAGGCCCCTGAAACTCACCTCTCTAGGAATTAGATTCACACTCCATTTCTAATAAGTACGCAGAAATCCATACAATCAGGTCTGAACTACATTAGTGTCCATGCAGAGAAAAAGGAGGTGGCAGTGTTAAATGGCACCTGAAGTCAGCTCACTCATCACTCACTGAGAAGCCAGCTGCCACCTCAGCCCTGACTGGGAGTTTCTTTTCATGTTGTTCCCATAAACAACATGGGAAGAACTTTTCATTAAGCAGAACAGGGAATAAGAGTGCAGATTAGAAGGCTGGTGAGACTCTCCAGTCTGCCCAGATTGTATATTGGATGAGATTGAAACCCAGAGATGTTCAATGACTAGTTCAAAATCACAGAAGAACACTATGATGAATGTGATTGTTATACATACCTAAAATGTACCAATAAAATCTGATTGGAAAAAAAAGATCACAGAACAGCAGAAAAAGCAAAGGCAGAACTTAGTCCAATCCACTGACAATCCTTTAAGTCTGCCATCCTTCAATCCTGATTACTTTTTAAATGACAGGAAAAGCTGAGCACAGTGGTAAAAGCCTGGGGAGATTGAGGCAGGAGGATCACAAACTTGAGGCCAACCTGAGCAACTCAGCAAGATACTAACTCAGTATGAAATTTTTTTAAAAAATTGGAGCCAGGCATGGTGGTGCAAGCCTATAATCCTAGAACTTGAGAGACTGAGGCGAGAAGATAGGCACAAGTTTGAGGCCAGCCTGGGCTACATAGTGAGTTCAAGCCCAGCCTGAACTACACAGCAAGAACCCAACTCAAAAATAAATAAATAAATAAACACACCCCCAACAACCTAACTTTCTCTCATGACGTTCCACCTTCCACATGTCCCACCCCTTCTCAATAGCACCAAGGCTGGCAACCAAGCATTCAACATTTGGGCCTCTTGGAGACGTACAAGATCCAAACTACCGGAGCCAGGGATATAGTTCAATGGCACAGTGCCTGCCTGGTAAGCTCAAGGTTCTGAGTTTGATTCTCAGTACCAAAAATAGAAAAGAAAGAAAAAAATCCAAAACTATTGCAAACTGTTACCTAAAAACAGGTACAAAAATTTACTCAAAGAGAACAAGGACCTAAATGTAAGAACAGGAACTATAAAATTCTTAAAAGAAAATGGAGCTGAATCTTCATGTCTTTGGGTTTAGCAAAGGACTCTTACACATGAAGCCAAAAGTGTAAATAAAAGGAAAACAATAGGTAAATTGGGCTTCATCAAATTTTAAAACTTCAAAGGCACCAGAGAAAGCAAAAAGGCAGCCCACAGAATAGGAGAAAGTGGGGCTGGGGATTTAGCTCAGCAGCACAGCACCTGCCTGGCAAGCATGAGGTCGTGAGTTAGATTCCTGGTACTGGAAAAAAAAAAAAAAAAACCAAAAATAACAATAAAAAAGAATAGAAGAAAGTAATGGTAACTATGTATCTGTTAAGGGTCTTATAGCTAGAATACATAAAGAACTCCTATAATTCAATAAAGAAAGACAAATGACAATTTTTTAAATAGGTAAAGGATCTGAAGATACTTCTCCAAAGATATTAAATGGCCAATAAACATCTGAAAAGATTCTCCACATCATTAGCCACTAAGGAAGGGCAAATCAAAATCATAATAAGATACTTTATAACCACCAGAATATCTAGAATCTAAAAGTCAGATAACAAATGTAGGTAAGGATGTGGAGAAATCAGTGCTGGTGATGGAAACACAAAATGGTACAGGCACTTTGGAAGACAGTTTGGCAGTTCCTCAAACAATTAAACAGAGTCACTGTGTGACTCCACAATTCCTAAGCAAGGTAGCTACCCAAAAGACATGAAAATTTATGTGTATACAGAAACTTATACACAAACATAACAGCATTGTTCATAGCATAGCCAAAAGATGGAAAGAACCCTAATGCCCATCAGAGAATAAATGGGTAAACAAAATGTGGATATATCCATACAATAGAATAATACTGGGTCATAAAAGATAATGAAGTAGTGATATGTGCCATAACACGCATGGACCTTAAAAACATTATGCTAACTGAAAGAGACCACATGTTATTTGATTCCATTCATATGATGTGTCCAGAATATGGAAATCCATACAAACAAAAAGCAGAGCTGTGGTTGCTTAAGGCTGAGCAATATATAGGTGGTAGGTGAACGACAGCTAAAGGATATGAAGTTTTATCTTTAGGTAATGAAGTCTACAAAACTGTGTCACACATGTGGATATACTAAAAACTATTGTGGGTTGGGGATGTGGTTCAGTGGCACAGTGCTTGCCTGGCGTGCATGAGGCCATGGGTTCAATTCCCAGTGCCATATGAAAAATAAAAAAGAATATTTTAAAAACTATTGAACTGGAAACTTTAAATGAGCAAATTGTATGGTATACAAATTATATCTCAATAAAGCTATTTTTTAAAAACTAAGAGCCTACCAGATTTCAAATACTCAGTATAAAAACAGACTATAATGTATCTCATTAGTTAATTTTATATCGATTACATTTTGACATGTTTTAGATGTTAAAATATATTAAAATATACACATACATACATACATAGGAAGGAAGGAATGGAGATATGGCTCAGTGGTACAGCAACTGCTTAATGTATGTGAAGGCTCGCATTCAAAACACAGTACCACCACTACCAAAAATAAGACAGGAAAGTTAGGTTTCCTTTGGAAAGGGCTATGTGAATAAAAACGCAGGAGCATGGGAGCTGTCTATGTGCCTTTGAATGTGCTGTCCCCAGTGTCTTCGGTTCCCTTTTCTATAAAAATTACTTGGTCTCTTCTTCAAGACCCAAAAGAATTGTCACTTCCTGTGAAAATCGTTCCTGTTTCTCCAGGGCACTGGCTGTTCCCTGCTCTGTGTCCCCAGGCCCTGACTGGTACTATATTTGGGTTCTCAGAATACTTAATGGTGTGACTGGTTCTTTTCCATGAGAGTAAAATTCCTCAAATCAGAGATGTGTTAGATTCATCATTGCAGTTTTGATGGCCGACCCTGATTATTGACTTGATTGGATTGAAAAGTGACCCCGGAGGGAGGGCCTCTGGCGCACGGGGAGCCATGGGCAGGGAGCGCCTGTCTTCCGGCTGGCTCACTTTCTGCCTCATAGGCCCCTGGAGGGAGGGCCCCCAGCGCAGGGGGAGCCATGCGGCCGAGAGCGCTGTGGCGCACTGGCCTTCAGGCCAGCTGCCACTGCTCAATTGAGAACTATCATGACACAGAAAAACAATGACACAATTGGCCCACCATGCACCGGCTGCAGATGCCCACCTAAGGACGTGTGTGAATCATTCAAACCTGGAAAAAACCCTGGGAATACGTGCTATACAATGGGCCACTCTTGCTCCTGCCATTGAGAACCAGAAAGGTCTAGAGTCAGCAGAGGAGCAGCTGCCGAACAAGGACTCGGAGAACATGAGAATGCAGACTAAGCCCGAGGGGTCAGAGGTCCTGTGGACTGGGGTCATGAGAGCCGCTTGGAAGCTGTAAACCAGGAGGACCTTGCATAATACATGCAGAGACTCACTGGAAGCCATTCTTCCCCTGACAGTACAGGCTGTGGTGGAGCCCCGGAGAAGTCTGCAACAGGATTCCTGCTGCCTGTGCTGACAGTTGGGGAGAGGACACTAACTGCTGTGGGGTCCCAATGCAATGGGAGGCTGGAGAGAAAACGCTACCAAAAATGGCTTTGGCCCCAGACGGCTCACTTGATTTTTGACAAGCCTTAGGTTGTAACTACTTGTTAGATCCTTCTTGCGTACTTTCTGTCTTCCTGAGAAACCACTTCAAAGATACCAATATGTATTACAGCAGTCATTGATATTTTCCTACTAATCTATCCATAACTCTGTAATGTTTGTATTGTTCCTATCCTATTTCATAAATGGATACATGTTTATTATTACGTGTTTCCTACAACAACCATTGAGAATAGTTAATGATTATTCAATAGGTCACTCATGTATAGTTCTATTTATTTTCTTTCAAAGATACCTAAGTACAGTACAACTATTGATAATCTCCTACCTCTTTTGTCTGTAACTCACTATTATTTGTCTATTTGTTTTCCTGAGAAACTATCTTGTAGATAACAATATGTAAAACAATAACCATTGATAATTTCCTACCACTTTGTCTGTAATTTGGTAAGCCCCCCCCCATTACTGTTATCCTTCTCTTACTCTTTAAAATAAAAAAAAAGAAAGAAAAGTGTCCAGGAAATTAGTAAGCACACTTCTGGGAGGGTCTGCAGGTACCCAGAAACAAACAGATCATGAGGGCTCTAACTTCACAGTGGATCAATCCACTGATGAGATCATAATTTGATGGCATCATTGACAGGTAATTGAAACTTAGAGGTACAGCCTAACCAGAAGAAGTGGCTCATAGGGACATGGCCTTGTGGACTATATCTGTTCCCTGGCCTCTTCCTCTCTGGTTCTTTATCCTCTCTCCCTGCTTCTTGGCTGCCAGGAGGTGAGCTAATATTCTGCCTCACCTCAGGCCCAGAAACAATGGAGCCAGCCAACCATGGACGGAAACTTCTTAAACTGTGAGCCAAAATCAATCTTTTCTCCTTTGTTTTCAGGTATTTGATCACAGTGAAAAAAGCTAACTAGTATAGCAGCACACAGCTTAAGCTATGAAAGGATGGACACTGGTGCATAAACTCCACAAGGGCAGGAGCTGGTAGTCCTACCCTAGCTCCTAGCTCCTAATATAAACACAGGAAGGGCCTCTTTCTGCTGAAGGGGTGTAAACAGTGAAGCTATGCAGCATGAATCAATTCTAATACTGGAGCCAAGAATCTTTCAACAGACACCCCCTGGGAGTGCCAAGTAGGTGAGATCGGTAAGTGAGAGGGCAATGAAAGGCACAAGAATCTGTCATAGGTAGAGGCCTCCAGGGACACAGACTACCTGCAAAGGGGACCTCACCCCAGTGAACTTTGTCACTGATCTTCAGCCTTCCTTTTGTGAGGTTCTCCTCTCTTCTGCTATGGCAGCTGACTCAGCCCTCTGGATCGTAAGACACAGGAAGGGAATAAGGCAGGCTAAGAAACAGATATAGATATATAGAAATATGAGTCTGCCAAAAAAGGTTTACACACTGCAGAACAGATGGTGTCCTCCTCATATGGGGGACCCTAGAGGATGTCACATATCACAGAAAACCCACTACACTGCCAGCCCTTAGAGAAGAAATTGAAAGTGCATGTGCATGGGCCTGGGATATAGCTCAGTCACCCAAGTGTCTACCTGGCAAATGCAAGGTCCTGCATTCAATTCCCAGTATTAAGAAAAAAAAAAAGAAAGTGCATGTGTAGCAATCTCAATGACGGAGGTTACCAAAGCAGCATTCTGCCATACTAATAAATGTCTAGAAGCTCATGGCCACCACTTTAAGCATCTCTTATAATTGTACAGGCTAAAGATAACTAGTAATTGTCTCATGATGTCTCAATAAATTTAGTATTAAAATATTTATACTTTTTTGGGGGGCTGGGGATTTAGCTCAGCGGCAAAGCGCCTGCCTGGCAAGCGCAAGGTCATGAGTTCGGTTCCCGGTACCAGAGAAAAACCCAAAAAAAAAACCACAAACAAACAAACAAGTTTTTTCTTTTCTTGAAGTATGTACACATTTTTTGGTAGACTCTGTACATATCAGGACTTAGGCAGAGAGAGACACAGAGAGAGAGAGAAACTCCAGCCATGATATACCCTATGTGTAACAAATAACTCAAGAAAGAATCACCTCCTTCCATGGTCCTTAGTTTGCCGGGCCCTGGACTTCCTTAGGGTGCTGAAAAGGAACACACAAAACGCTGGAATGAAGGATATCATTGTCTCCAGTGTATTTTAATTTGTTTGTTTACACACAGGATTTGTGTGTATATAACAGCGGCGGGAGCCATTCTCTAAATACAATCTGGTACCCAGACAATGACAGATGCATGTGGAAATGAAGCGTCAGGGAAAGAACCTCCACATAGAGGAAAATAAGCATGGCAAAACTCTGTGGTCACAGATACCCACAGGGCCTCTTGTTGGGTACCTGAGGACCGCAGACACTTTTCAGAAGATAAGACTATTCCAACAACAGACCCAGACTCCAAGTAGCCCCCAAAAGATGTTAGCTTCTCCGCCCTCTCTAGAGAAACCAGAACATTCCAAAAGCCGTCAAGAAACAGAGGAATGGAGATTATCACCTGTTAAGTACATACGTTCAGCACTTGACATGCATCATCTCCCTTGACCCTGACAGTCCCATCTCCACTTTCTAGATGAGGAAGACGTGTAGCCCACAGTTGTATGGCTACTGTAAGTGGTACCACAACCTGAATCTATGGCCCATGTTTCCCTGAGCCCAAACTCTTCCTTATGCCATGATTTTTCTGAGGAAAAGGCAGGGTGCTAAAAGGGGATGGATGCAGTTCAGAAGTAGAGGACTTGCTCAGCATGTACAAGGCCCTGGGCTCCATCCCAGCACTCCAAAAAAGAAAATATAAATCACACTGAGAATGAGGAATTGGTGGAAGCCTAACCCATACAGAAGGCTGGATAACCAACATTTTAAAATATAAAAATAAGGCCGGGCATGGTGGCACACACCTATAATGCCAGCACTCGGGAGGCTGAGGCAGGAGGATCGTTGCGAGTTCAAGACCAGCCTGGGCTACAAAGTGAGCTCAAAGCCAGCCTGAGCTACATAGTGAGACCCTGTCTCAAAAAGACAGGAAAAAAAACAGAAGGCTGGACAACTGACATTTCTGATGTGTAGTGTTAAGCCGGGATCAGACCTTGTGAGAAAAATGTCTAGAGACTGAAGTGTGACGAATAAACTTCTGATCACCCTGTGGTGGGCCTGTTCTCTAGTGCTGAATGTGAAAGTTAGGGGAGACTTCAACCCCTGCAAGAAGCCCCTGCCACCTACCCCAGCCCCACTCCCAACCATAGGGTGTGAATGGAAACTCCAGAGTACGAAATGTCCTCTCTAGTCCACTTGCCACATCTTGCCATAGCACTGTGGTGACACCTCATTGCCTATGTTTCTTCTCCTTTGAGAACATCTCATGTGTTGATAAAGTTGGCCCACAGCTAAAACAGCATACAAAATACATATTTCAAATATACCATATATATATAAAATGGTCTTTTTGAGACAGGGTCTCACCATGCAGTTCAGGCTAGCCTTGAACTCATTTTGTAGCCCAGGCTGGCCTCAAACTCACAGCAACCCTCCTACCTCAGCCTCCCAAGTGCTGGGATAACGGGCGTGTGCCACCATGCCCGGCCTTATTTTTATATTTTAAAAATTACCCTGATGATACGCCAACCTCCTAACAACCTGGGCCTGAGTTAAGCTAGTCAAGTTAGGGTTTATCAGTTAATGGTATTATCCAGCTTGGCTGGGGGAGGGGCATCAAAGCAGCTTCAAGGGCGATTATCCATAAGGCAAAGGGGCTCAATTTGAAAGGCCTAAGGAGCCAGTCAGAGAGAAGAGAGGGGACGTCTTACAGAATGTGGAGCTTGTGGGATAGAGATGACAGGATTTCTAAGCCTCCCCAGCATTCTTACCACGAGGGCTAGAAACTCAGAAGTGCTACAGAGAAGAAAGAAAAGACCAGCTGATTTCAAGGCCCGTGGAACAGGCCCAGGTTATGGGGTGCTTTGTTGGCGGTGCAACAACAAAGAGGTGGGGCCAAAGTCATGGCGCCACTTAATAAAGATATCTTTGCAACAAAGCTGGCTTCCAGCCATGAGAGGGAGAAATTTTACTTCACTTCTGAAACATCATAATCATGTCCAAAGGTGAAAATGACTTGGGCCACAGCATAGGGACTAATGCACTTGTCCTATGACCCTGAAACACTGTTCTGACTACACAACTAATACGTGGTCAGGAAAGTTCCAGCACAAAATTGTGTAAAATTACTCTGACTCGGTTTTAAATTCACCAAATTATTAGCCTGATTTCTGGTTCCCTTCTTAATACTGGAAATAACTCCATGAGGTGAAATTTAATACTATAAGCCAAGAGTTTGGTTTATAAAAAGTAAATTAGTGTTCTAAAAACAAAACCCTCAAAACAGTCTACGTGTGCCAAAGTGCAACACCGGACCTATGAGTTATTTTCAGTTTTGTCAAAGAAGAACAAACACCACAGTCATTATTAAAAACTATGAAGCAGTCACTCAAAATAGAAGAGGGGGGAAAAAAGTAACCTTATTGCTCCAAAATCCGACATATAACAACAGACAACATGGACATTGTTCAGTATGTAAAAATCAGCTAGCGCTCAGTTAAAGAGCCACTGCAGCGTAATGGGTCATTTTCGTGGCTGATCACAGCCAGCTGTAATATGCAACATTCCACAAAAGAAACAAAATACTATAATGAGATAATGTCTTTCAGGCACTGGGGTGTTTTATACAGAACCCTGCCAGAAATAAATGCCTATGGCAAAACTGACCAGGGGGAAATACTGTTAAAAAAACAAAAACAAAAACACCAGTATCAACAGCCGCTAAAATCAAAAGACAGCTAGAATCAGGAAGACGGCAACAGAGGAGTCCTGAGGCTATGGCCTCCCCTTGAGCCATGCCACAGAGGCATTTCTGATTCTGTCCTTTCATTGAGCTTTAGCTTTCCCCTCTAGGGACCAAAGGGGTGTTCCAGATAAAGATTAAGTCTTATCAGGGACAAAAACTGTCTGGTAGGAATGGTGATGCTGGTGACACAGGTGATATACCAAGAAGAGCCTAAAGGCTGAACTTGTACCCCAGACTTCACCACCACTCCCCAAAACTGCCCAGTAAGCTTCCCCTCTGAAGTGGAATCAATAATGCTATCAATAACTAAATAAATTAAGTGAAAATACATTAGCCATTGTCCTGCTGTCCAACTCCCCTTTTGTTTCCCTTATTTCTTATAACTGTCTTGCTTCAAATTCAAAGGAGAGCTCTGGGGAGGAAGTCCTGGGGAAAAGGATTTCTGATACCAAAACCCATATGTCCCATACCAACCCAGCAAACCAAACAAGGTGCCAAACACCTTCTGGGATACATCATGGAAATAAACAGCTGTGCACAGAAACATCCACACCCAAATGAAGGTCAAGAAGTCCAGGGCGACGACCAGGGTAGTAATGGCAGTGTAGAGGCAGTGGCTTCGGTCCACCTTCACCTCATGTAGCACGGCCATCTCTTCCACAATCATGAGGGCACAGAAGGTCAGCAGGAAGGAGTGACCTGAGATGTCAAAGCCATGCCAGAAGCCTCCTTCCCTGTGGCAGTGCTGCTTGCTCTGGCACTCCTTTCTGACCCCCTCCAGGGCCGGCGAATGGTAGCAATTGCCAGTGTAGTGCTCGATGTTGGAGAAGAGGGTTGTGCAGCCGTACCAGATGGCTGTGCCCACAAGCAGGGTGCTCAGCCGCCGTAGGACCAGGCTGGCCTTGCCCGTCAGGTGGTAGTTGGTGAGGGCAATGAAAGGCAGGAGGAGACAGAATGTCCAGGCCCAGGCCATCTTGACAAAATACCTGGCGGAAGAGGAAAGTAGCGTCAAGAGGGGACAGGGTGGCAAGCAAACAACATTATGACTTGGGTCTCTGGATTTCCGAGGAAGAGAAAATGAGAATATTTGGTCAAAACTATAGATCCTGCCCAGTGTGGTGGTGCATGCCTATAATCTCAGCACTTGGGAGGCTGAGGTAGGAGGATCACAGTAAGTTCAAGGCCAGCCTGGGCTATATAGTGAGTTCAGGCCAGCCTGAACTACATAGCGAGACCCTGCCTCAAAAAAAGGAAAAAGAAAAAGGAAATCCTAAGAGTTATTCTGTTTTAAGCCCTTACTATGTGCTTCACTTACTAAGTGAAATTAGTCTTTAATGCTATGAGGTAGGTGCTACTACAAGGTGCCCCCTTGTAGAGATAAAGAAACTGAGGCACAAAGAAGGATAATGCCAAAATAGAGGTGTTAAGTATGGAGCTGGAGTCCAAACCCCCAGTCTTGTTTTTAACACTGTGTTATTTGCTCACGGAAGCAGTAATAACTGAGCATCTACCACATGCCAGGACCTTTCACAGCATTTACTTGCCACAGAACACTCACAATTGCCTGGAAAGGAAGGTACAGTATTATCTGTCTCATTTTAGCCCAGAATCTTGAAGCTCAAAAAATTGAGTTCCTTGCCCAGGGCCATACTCACACACAGAAGCACAAATTAAAACGTGCTTTGGCCAATCCCAAAATCCATGCTTTTTCTACCATATCACTGTTCTTTCCTACATGGCAGAAAAGTCTTTGAACAAGGAGCTTTATTTCATCCTTGAAGAGCCAGGATTTTAACCCAACTCTGACTCCACTTGTTCAAACACCTCTCTAGGCATCAGTTTGCCCTGCAGTTAAATCAGGTTGAGGGCACCAAATGAATCTCAAAATCCGTTTCAGATCCAATGACTCACCACTAGTTTCCTCCCATTAATTAACATAGTACCTTGGAAGAAAACACCAGAATCCATGGCTACCCCTAAACAACAGGGACTCGTGTGCCAGGCCGGCCTTAGTCAGCAGGCCAGACTAAGCAGTAACTCCCTTGTCTGCCTCCCTTGTGCTCATGCAAGGTGGCTGCCCCAGGGACCAGCTATAGGAAACACACAGGAAAGAGACTTGAGAGAGGCTACCGCCACTCTCATAATCTATTCTTAGCCCAGCAGGGGAGGGTGGGTGAGGACAGAAGGTGGGCCAAGGACAGAATGCCTCTTTCCTAAGTTCCAGCAGTTTCTCAGTCACCACCCAAGGGCCTATCACTAAAGTCCTCACTGCCACTGATAATGAGGGACTCGCCAGAGCCCAGACTTGTTGGGCATTTGATGGAGCTGCCTGGGAGCGAAACCAGGGGTTTAAGTAAATCATCAAAGTTGGGCTAACTCTCGGGGGATTCTGGAGACACTACTGCTGAAGAACTGGGCTCACATCAAGGGAGAAGTTCCATCTTCAGTTTCCCTTTAATACTGCTGCGGTGTTTTTGTGCTATAAATTTACAACGCAGGAGTTAAAAGAAAAAGCAGTGGGTGGGTGGAGTTGACATGGCCCCAAAAGCCCTGCCGGGATTGCTTTGTTGGGCCACTGCCATGCGCTACGGTCGGCTGAGGAAGGTCCAGGGAGAGGCAGGGGAAAGGTCAGAGACTGGAGGGCTCCACTCCTCCGCCCGTGGGGATTCTGTCATAAGCCCACGAGAGACTCTCAAAGGTGCTGCTGCTGGTGGCAGTGGGGTCTTCAAAAAGCGACGCCTGGGTTCTGTCGGACAGGATCGACCCAAGCTGGCAGGAGAGGGTGACATCTCCCGAACAGGGCAGGGACAGCTTCTCGTTCCCAGGGGCGGTGGGAGAGGCTGGTTCACCTCCAACCCCAGCCCACGCTCCCACGTACGGACACCACACAGCCCTGCCCCGCACTGCCTGCCCCGTCAAACGCGGGCTGCAGTCTCTGAATCTACAAACACGAAACGCTAGCGACTCCGAGTCGCGACACTCGCGCAGATGCCGCTGTCCCAGCTGGAAGGACTTCTCCTCCAAAGTCTAGTCCGTCCCGGCAGCTAACCCCGGTCAAGCCACCGCGAGGCTACGGCACAACAGGAGGACCCGGGGTGCACTCACACGTTCAAGACGTTGCGCTTGTTGCTGAGGTAGCTCTCAGGCAGCGGAGAGAGCTCCTTGAGGAGTGAGCCAGCCAGCATGGAGGTCACCAGCGCCCACGGCAGGTAGCGTCGCACGGCCGCCCGCACCAGCGTCCACCTGAGGAACCACTCGCAGCGCTCCAGATGCTCCATGCCAGACCTCGCGGGCCACCGTCCTCCTCTGGTACCCTCTCGGCCACCGTCCTGCCCTTCACAGGCTGGCGCCGCCACGTCCCCTCGAGCGCATGCGCGCCGTTCACGGGCCCCGCCCCTTGAAGAGCGCTCAGGCTCCGGAGTCTGCGCACTCCCTCTTGTGGCCATTGGCTGCCTTTGCGTCGTGCCTGTATGGGACTCCTAGTTCCCCAACTCTTTGCGCTTTCAGTGGCCTGGCTGCCAGGCATTGGTCTCCAGCTACTGGGGGTTCCCCTTCGCCTCTGGGTCGTACCCACATGTGGGAAAAGGCGCTTGTGGAAGTGTTTGCTGGGGGTTGAGGAAGAATAAATGTAGCCCTGTAGGAACTGGAAGCAGTAGTTACAGCATCATTTAGCATCTCTGGGAGATGGAGAAAGTACCTCCATCTGGGCCTTACTTTTCTCATGTGTGAAATGGGGAGACAAGAGATCTGTTTTCCCCAAGAGCTAGTTTATGAACCGAGGGGTTTCTGATGGTCTTTTGTGTAGAAAAGCACATATGATGAAATTCCACTGGAAAGTCAATCTATAAATAATTAGTAACCATTTTTTAAAATAAATATATTTTCATTTAAAATAGCTGTGTTTATTCATGAATATGTTGGATGCTGGGGGTTAATGGAGCTCACACAAAGGCACTGATGACTCGAATCTAAATCATCAGAGTTTCCCATGACAAGTCTTTCCTTTGCCTTTGCATTTCCCTTTGCTCTGGCAGCTGTCACAAATTACCATAAGCTTATTAGTTTAGGACCGCAGGGGCAACCCACTTTCCTGGTCCCCTCCTGTCTCTCAGGAGCTGTGGCTCCCTCAAAAAATTTCCTGCTCTTCACCTCCCTCATTTCTCAAAATTCATTCTTGAATTCTGGGGAACATAAACTCCGTGTATCAGACAGCTGGCAGGTTGGGAGTTACATTTATTTCCCCTATATCATTGGGAGGCGCCCACCAAGATAACTGCAAGGAGATGGGGAACTCAGTGTCAAATTCTCTTACTCCTTTAGAAGGTACTCTTAAGCACTGGAAATTGTTTGACCCTCATATATTGAGAAAGAGCTGTTTAATATCTTCCTGCACCTGCTCGTGGCCAGCTTACCCCCTAGAGGCGAATGGAATGAAGAGGGAAGTATTGATTGTACTATTTCACAACTAGAAGTTTACCATAAGAGAAAGGGATAATGGTCAGAATTACCTTATATTCAGACTTCTTCTGCGTTAAAGGATAATCCTTATTTGTGTTCAGAATATAAATGTAAGGCACAGGAGAACCAGGCACCTCTGGCCCCTCAGGCACAATTGGATACATCCACTATCTCTGAGACAGGCTCCCCCACTTGCCATTTGGATCCTGAGGATGAGGTTTCCAAGGCAACCTTAATCAAAGCCTCATCCACTATCACCAAGCCTGAGGTCCTTTGGGTCCTCAGGGTGAGGCTTTTAAGCCAGCCATAATTGAAGCCTCTACTGGGCCATATCCATTCTTAGCTGATTTTGTGCAGGCTCCTCAAGGGTGATATCCCTTACAGGAGACAAATGGCAAATATATCCTACCCATGTCCACGTGTCCTTTTCTCTCAGTGACCTCAAACAGATCAAAGAATATCTAAAAGTTTTTAGATGACCCTGATAAGTACATCAAGGCCTGTAGAGGACTTACTCAGACGAATGATTTAGATTGGAAAGATGTAAATTTACTCTTAAATCAAACACTGACTCCTAATGAGAGGCAAGCAGCATGACCAGCTGCTATTCCATTTGGAGATGAGCATTATATTGTAAATTTTAGAAGACCAGAAGACATGCAGCCAGGGGAATGGCTGCTTCCTACTGGAGCCCAAGAAGTCCCTAGACAAGATCCCTTCTGACCCACTGACCAGACAGGAGATTAGAACAGGAGACATCTTCAGACATGTATTCCTGAAGGCCTAAGAAGAATGAGAGCTAAGCCTTTCAATTAGTTTAATTGTCAACTATTCATCAGGAGAAAGATGAGAACCCCTCTGCCTTAGATCATTTATAAGAGGCATTGATGAAACATCCCTCCCTGGCCCCTAATTTGATAGAAGGACAGTTATTCTTAAAGACAAGTTTATTACCCACTAAGCCCTCAAATACTAGGACAAAGCTACAAAAGATGGCTTTTGCTCCAGATAGCTCACTTGATACTTCAGTGAAAATTGCCTCTGCAGCATCCTATAATTGGAATCAGGAGGAGGCCAAGAGGAGAAAACAAAGAGACCAAGAGAAAATGGCTGCCTTTGTTGTGGCCTTTAAAGGAATAGACCTGAAGTCCAATTCTCAGGGCTCCAAGAAGAGCTCGACAACTAAATCCACCTACTGCTGCAGGAAAGCAGGCCATCCTTAGGAGAAACTGCGATAAGAACCATCATGACTGGCTGGGTATAGTGGCTCATACCTGCAATCCCAGCATTTGGGAGGTTGAGGCAGGAGGATCACTGTGAGTTTGAGGCCAGTCTGGTCTACAAAGTGAGTTCAAATCCAACCTGAACTGCATAGTAAAACCCTGTCTCAAAAACACAACACAATACAAAATAAAACAAAAAAAAAAAATCAAGACAAGAGGCCCCTTGAGCCATTCCTCGATTGCAAAGGTGACCACTGGAAGTAGGCGACCCCTGAGGTAGAGGCCACAGGGATCTGACCCATCTCACCAGCTGGTCTAGCAAGACTGAAGGGCCTGGGAGTACTCTGCCTTCTCCCTCTGGTCAGACTGTCATCTCCATGGAGGAGCCCCAAATAATCGTGACTATAGAGGGAAAAGAAACCAGCTGGACACTGGCACAGGTCTCTTGGTCCTTCTTGTCAACCCCAGCCTTCCTTCTGGCCATCACACTTTAGTGAAAGGAGTCACTTGAGAGCAGATAACACCATTTCTCACAACCCTTAGGCTGTAACTGGGACTGCTTTCTCTTCTCCCATTCTTTTTTTTTTTCTTTCCCTGTTCCTTTTTGATGATGCCAGAGAGTCCAGTTATCCTCCCTGGAAGAGATATCTTATCCTGCTCGAATATTGTAATATACATGCACCCAGGTCAGGTACATTATCTCCCCCCTTGTGGAGACAGAAATAAATCCTGAATTATGGGTAACTACAGATAAAATAGGAAGAGCAATAAAAGCTGTCCCTGGTGCAAATACTTCTCAAAAGCCTACTATTTTTCCTCACCAGAGACAATATCCTCAAAGGTCTGAAGTTAAGAGAGGATTATTGCCTAAAATCAATAATTTAAGGGCACAAGGTCTACCCGAACAGTGTAGTAGCCCTTGTAACACTCCAATCTTGGGAGTTCAAAAACCCAATAGGGAGTGAAGGTTGGTACAGCACCTTAGATTGGTGAATGAGACAGAAGTGCCCATTCACCTGGTGGTACCCAACCTATGCCCTCTCCTTTCTCAGATTCTAGAAGATACTGGGTGGTTTTCTGTGTTAGAATTAAGAGATGCCTTCTTTTGTATCCCTTTACATACAGATTCCCAGTTTCTTTTTTGCCTTTGAAAATTGTCATGACTGATTCTTTTAACCTACTTGAACTGTGCTTTCTTAAGGTTCAGAGACAGGCCTCATCTTTCTGGACAAGTGCTTTCCCACCACGTGGTGTATTTTGAATTTTCACAAATCACTGTCTTGCAATATGTAGATGATGTACTGTTATGTGGCCCCTCAGAGGTGCTCTCTAGCCAAGGCACCTGTGCTCTGCTGAATTTTCTAGCAGGCAGAGGTTATAAGGTCTCTAGGTCTAAAGCACAACTTTGTAGCCTTGAGGTAAATAGTTGGTCTTTATCATATCTGAAGGAACCCAAAGGCTAAGGAAGAGAGAACTAAACCAATACTTTCCTTCCAACAGCCCAAGATCCTAAAACAGCTAAGGGGATCTTAGGAATTACAGGCTTTTGTCCCCTATCAGCATATAAAGGAAGCCCAAAAGGCAGATACCCATATTTTAACATGGGAACTTGATTTCAAAACTGCATTCCAGAAGCTTAAGCAACGGCTTCTAAATGCCTCAGCACTGAGATTACCAGCAGGACACCATCTCAATCTGCATGTTGATGGAAGGTGGGGCATGATTTTAGGAGTGCTTATGCAGGATCAAGGACCTGCTCAACAGTCTGTAGGGTATCTGAGTCATGAATTAGACACTGTAGCAAAGGGATGGCCTGTGTGCCTCAGAGCTGTCTGTGGCTGCCATAGCTCTCTTGGTACCAGAGGCATCCAAGCTGGCTATAGGCAAAAATCTCACTGTATATACCCCTCACAACGTGGCAGGACTTCTCTCTTCCAAAGGAAGTCCATAGTTATTGGACAACTGACTTCTTAAATACCAGGCTTTACTTATAGAAGGACCAGCCATTCAAATAAAGACATGTTCCTCCTTAAAACTTGCCACCTTTCTATCAGGGAAAGAAGAAATTGAAGCTGAAACACATGACTGCAAACAGGTAATTGGAGAATGGCTCCATATGTTTGCATCCAGAGAAGACTTGTTAGACATACCCCTTACTGACCTTGATTTGACCCTCTTCTGTGCTGGCAGTTCCTTCATGGAAAGTGAGACCAAAAAGGTGAGGTATGCAGTCACGACTCTACATTAGACACTTGAGAGTTTCCCACTTGCCCCTGGGACTAGTGCTCAGCTAGCAGAACTCATAGCTCTGACCAGGGTTTTGCAACTCAGTAAAAGACAAAAAGCCAGCATTTACACTGATTCAAAGTACGCTTTCCTGTATCACATGCACATGCAGCCGTATGGAAAGAAAGAAATTATCTGACAGCCAGTGGATCAGCCATAAAGCATCATAAAGAGATAGACAGACTTTTATCATTTGTCTATATGTACTCCAAAGTGGTGGTAATTCACAGTAGAAGACAACAAAAAGGAGTTGACAGAGTATCTCAAGGTAATCAGCTGGCTGATGCAGCTGCAAAAGAAGCTACTCAATCCCCCACCCCCTACTTCAGCACCCCCTGATCTGTGAAGGATTCCTTGATCATATTTGACCCAAATATTCTCAGTCAGAAATTTAATGGGCTCTCTCCTATGGGTGACATTTCCTTCTATCAGGATGGTTACAATCAGAGGATGGTAAGTTGTTCATTCCTGGTGCTAGTCAGTGGAAAGTTATTAAATCTTTACATCAAACTTTTCACTTGGGGAAAGACAAGACCCGCAAGATGGACTGAAAGTTACTGATAGAAAAGGGACTTTCTCAGACAATATAATGGATCGTTAAGACATATAAACTCTGCCAAAAGAACAATCCTCTTAACCAAACCATAGTCCCTCAGGCATACAAAGACATGGTAAAGACCCTGAAGAAGACTGGCAGCTCAGTTTGATTCATAAGCCAAAGAGTAAGGGACTCCAATATTTTTTTTTTCTTTTTTCTTTTTGGTTTTTTCTCCGGTACCGGGAACCGAACTCATGACCTTGCACTTGCCAGGCAGGCGCTTTTGCCGCTGAGCTAAATCCCCAGCCCCGGAACTCCAATATTTATTGGTCTGGGTAGGTACTTCCATAAATTGAGTTGAGGCTTTTTCTTGTAGAACAGAAAAGGCACAAGAGGTAGTAAAGGTTTTGGTCTCAGAAATCACCCCCAGGTTTGGATTTCTTAAGAGTTTACAGAGTGGTAATGGACCGTCTTTCAAGGCAACAGTCATGCAGGGTGTCGCTCAGGCACTCTATCACCTTCACTGTGCATGGAGGCCACAGTCACTGGAAAGGTAGAGAAAATGAATGAGACCCTAAAGAGACATCTTTGCATCCACCTGCAGTGGCCTCACTTACTACCTTTAGCTCTTATCAAAGTAAAAAATATACCTCAAATTCTAGGCCTCAGTCCATTTGAAATGCTTTATGGACACACTTTTCTCACTAATGATTTTATTTTGATAGAGAAACAGATGCCTTACTAAAAGAAGTCACTTCACTGGCTAAATTCCAACAGACTTGTCAACAGCTAGTAGAGTTCAGCCTAAAAAGAAGGGATATCCCATATTCCACTCCAGAAATTTAGTACTGGTAAAGTCTCTTCCCTTATCATCTCCTTCTCTAGGACCAACCTGGAAGGGACCATACACTGTGATCCTGTCAACTCCATCAGTTGTCAAGGTAGCGGGCCTGGACTCATGGCTCCACTACACCCTACTCAAGCCCTGGAAACCAGAGACTGTCACTGAGTGCAAGCAACCACCCAAATACTCCTGTGAACCCATAGAAGGCTTGAAATTCTTATTCAAGAAGAAAGAGGTCTTCAGATAAGCAACCTAGGACATTACCCTTAGCCCTTGTACTAGTTACTTTACCACTTGAAGAAGAGTGAAATTCCTCTCTAGTGTGGGCACAGGAATATGTAGAGTTATTATAATTAACATCTTGCTGGTTATGTGGCCTGCTCCCCTTGTCAGGTACATCAGGACTTCCTTGGTGGGAGTCCCCACTGCAAGGAGATGATTGGGATAAACTACAAGATTGCACTGATGAGACACAAAAAAGTTTAGTGATTCTTAGTTTAGCCCCCTGTTACAAGGTAATTGAGTGGCCTGTAAACTACACCCTAAGTGATCCTGAACATAATTGAATTTTTTATAAGAATACCACTGAAGCCTTTCTACAGACTTTAGTAAAACCACTACTAAATAAGAGGAAGTGTCCTATCATGAGGGCCAACAACCACAGATACAAAGATGGTTATTTTCAGATACAGGATGATGATATATGGTTAACCCCCACTACAAGGCAACTTAGTAGAAAGACCCCTTTTATGTTGGGAACAAAGAAATTATTTCTCTTCTCATTACCCTAACTCTACTAAATGCTTGGGATAGGCACCCCCCCAGCAGTAAAGACACACAATAACTTTACAGAACAAAGACTGGTTAGTTGCAGATTGGTTTAATCATCCAGGAATTAGATGGGAAGCCCTAGTGGCACTCATTGGTCCTATGGAGTCAATTTGTGGCCTTGGCTATCCACTGGATGGACAGGGACTTGCACACTGGGATTTGCACGGTTACAAGGCAGAAGTGACAAAAATATCAACAAACCTGGAAACTTACCCCATCTAGAAGTATGTTTCACTGGTCTGATCATTTGGTTTCTATCTTTACCCCTTCGCTAGGATTAGAGGATGTCATGCAACACAACAAAACCTTGACTAACTGTACTCAATGAGCCTTAAATGGGGCTGGGACTACAGCTCAGTGGCACAAGCACCTGTCTAGCAAGTGCAAGGTCCTGAGTTTGATTCTCGGTACCAAAAAATAAATAAATAAATAAATGAACCTTAAACAGCATCCCAACTGGTCTCTCTCTCAGAATGAAGAAGTAAAATTAACGAGGCAAGCTGTCCTCCAAAATCAGATGGTATGAGACATTCTGATAGCAGCAGAAGGGTGTACTTGTACAATTATAAAATCTGAATTTTATGTGTGCATTCCTGATCCTTCTGCTAATATCTTGATGGCAGTTCAAGATGTTAAACAACATGATATTACATGACAAGATATCAAAAGATATTAATGCCATGTCAGATTCTGAAATTCCTTGGATGCTCTCCTTACCTTCTTTGTGGGAAGCTATTGATGTAGGGGAAAGGCTAGATGTCAGATAAGCAGAGTTCATTTTCCCCAAGGTTAAAGAATGAATTTTAAGGAACAACGGAAGTTAAGAGTAGGAAAAAAATGTATTGGAGAAAAGCAATGGGGAAAGAGAATGGAAAATAAGAATAGCTCCAGAGATAGACGGGATTCCAAATGGGGTGCTAATGAGCCCACTTCTCAAAGGAGGTTTTATAGAGCACACTCGCAAGGTGGGTACAATGCGGGTCAAAATTATGATTGACCAATAAGACAGCAAGTATAACAAGCATATGGGTGACATCGTTAACCTTGGTTAATAATCTATAGTTTCAGTCTTGTCTTTAGTCTTAGTCTTACTAGTTTTAGTCTTGGTCTTAGTGGGTGGGAGAGGGTGAGCCAACCCTAATGAGATAATGGGAAATCTCAAAAGGGTGATATCAAGAATCTCAAACTTCTATTTATTCCTTAAGGAAGTACTTGAATCTAGATATTGTGACTTTAATCTCTTCAGATGCCCCTCTAGCTACAGTTTTGATGCATTCTCATCTTCTGCACTGACTCCCTCGAGGGCCCAGTCCTGTCTGACTGCCTATTTAACATCTATGATAATATTACGGGCTCTTCCTAGTGGAAATATTTGTTGGTTTTATCCATAAAAGTCCTGTTGATCTTATTATTTGGTCCATGCATACTTAATTGTTTCTTTGGCCTTGTCTCCTCCAGACTTAAAGCTATATGCCTACCTAAGGCAAGAATGCCTGGCGTCTATTGAGGGCTTTTAGATAGATTCTCTATGGAGTATCTCTGACTGTGGATCATGACAATGACACCCTTCAGCTGGAAGTAGCCAGAATGGTTTTTGCTCCTTCCCCCTCCCAGCAGTTAGGGTACCTCTTCAGATGGGGGAATATTATAGATGCATCTCTTCTCTAGCATCATCTTCTCTAGCAAGATGCTAAGTTAGGTAGAAATAGTATAGGCAGTCAGACAGGGTTAGGCCCTCGAGGGAGTGAATGCAGAAGACAAGAACACATCAAAATTGTGGCTGGAGGTGCATCTGAAGAAGATTAAAATCACAATGGCCAGATTTATATACTTCCATAAGGGATAAATGGAAGCTTGAGATTAGTAGTATCACACCATGAGATTTCCCATATAAATGAGCCATTATCTCCTTAAGGGTTGGGCCATCCTCTCCTACCCACTAAAACTAAGACTAAGGCTAAGACTAAGAGTAAGACTAAAGACAAAACTAAGACTATAGAATATTGATCAAGGTTAATGATGTCATCCGTGTACACTTGCTACGTGACTTCTTTCCCATTGGATCAATATTACCTAAGCAACTATACCTGTGATCTTATTGGTTGATGGTAATTTTGTTGTTTTTTGTTTTTCGGTTTTTTTTGGTTTTTTTCCAGTACCGGGAATCAAATTCTGGACCTCGCGCTTGCCAGGCAGGCGCTGTGCCACTGAGCTAAATCCCAAGCCCCGTTTGATGGTAATTTTGTACCCACCTCTTGATTTTGTACCCACCTTGTGATTTTGCTTTATAAAATCCCCTCTGTAAAGTGGAGTCTGAAGCAGCGCACTTTTCTGCACTTTGTCGCTCTCAGAAGCTATCTCACCCCCAGTAAAACTTCCTACTCTTAAAAAAAAAAGAAAGAGCAGAAACTCTGTCACAGTTTTGGAAACTGGAAGTCTAGAACCCAGTTGTCTGCAGGGAAGCTCCTTTTGGAGGCTCTGAGAAAGAATCGCTCCCCTGCTCCTGAGTGGGAGGATGGTGGGGTGGGACAGGAGCAGGTAGCTGGCAGTTGAGCTGCTTCTGCAGGCTGCATCTGCAGCAGGAGACCACTTTGGCTCAACAAGGGTTGGGGAGGATGCCGGGGTGGTGGGTGCTCATCTGCCAGGTCAGAGTCAGAGTCCAGGGGGCTAGAAGGAGAGTTTTTCTCCAGGAGGACAGGATGGGTAGCACAGATTTGACAAAGAGGGACATGAGGAAGGAGTGAAAAGCCTTAGAAGAAGGGACCTGTGGCCATTTGCTGCTTCTCTGCAGGCAGTTATCAAGATTACAGAGAATTTGTGTATCAAATGTACCAAATCTAGACCACTGGCTTTAGGCCAAGCCATGAGGAAAGAAAATATGAGATGTTTGGGGCCAGTGCCTCCCTTCAGACCAAGAAGATTCTCCAGTGAAATCTCCACGGGGCCCACAGGGTGCTAGAGAAGAGAAAAGGAGCTTAAAGGAGAATCAGCTGGAATCCAAGAAATTTTGGAGCTTGTGGTGAATAATAAGAGAATGGCTGGGGGGCCCTGGCTTGTTTCACGGTGTCCCCTGGACAAAACTAGGGGCCCAGATTGCTTCTCTAGTGGACATTTCCCGGCCATATCAGAGAAAGTGGTTTCCTGAGAGACTGGGCAGGTGTCTCCATCTCAATCTCTAGGAAATGCCGGTGGAGACCCCTCCAGGGTTCTCAAGCCTTCCTCCAAGCCAGTCCCTGCGGGGAGGCAGGGGCCAGCCTCACCAGTCTTGGGCTTTATTAGATGTCCAGTGTGCATGGGGAGTGAGCAGGAAGTGGCCAAGGACCTCCTTTGCTGGCCGGAGCTCCTGAGGAAAACGGGGAGAGAGAGGGGACGAGGAGAGGCTACTGGAAGGTATCTCTTGACTACTAGCAGGTCAGTACAAACCCCTGACTAGGTCTGACCGGGGATTGTGAGTCCCTCCAGGGCTACCTCTTGCTGTATGGGGTTACCTCAGTGGCCATGTGAGGAACAGGTGGATCATAACCAGAGTGGTCTCCTTGACCTCCCCAGATTCAGACCACCAAATGTCAGGGAAAAGGACCAAAGAGAATAGCCCATGCTGGGCATGGTAGTAGATGCCTATAATCGCAGCACTTGGGAGGCTGAGGCAGGAGAATTGCCACAATTTCAAGGCCAGCCTGGGCTACATAGTGAGACCCTGTCTCAAAATAAAACAAAATGAACAGGCTCACCAGTCAGGACAAGCTTACTTAGAATAAACCTGAAAGGGACCACCCTGCACTTAGACCACACTGATGACTTTTGCATAGTCTATGAGGTCTTTTATAGGAGTGTAAGGGAAAAAGTTCACTGAAAAGGGGTTATGGCAGTCTGCTAGAGATAAGGCTTGGGAAATACAGGGTGTGGTGGTGTCTGCCAAGAGCAAGGCTGATGAATGTGACAGGAGTTATAGGGTGAAGTAGTTGTTCTTGGGTCTTATGGACCCAGGATTGTACACTACTAGCAGATGTGAAAGCATAACAGGGTTTGGAGTAGGTTTTGGGGTCTTATTTCTTGTTTTTTGAGACTGGGTCTTGCTGTGAAATTCAGGCTGGCCTTGAACTCATTTATATAGCCCAGGCTGGCCTCAAACTTATGGATCCTCCTAGCTCAGCCCCCCGAGTGCTGAGATTACAGGCATGCACCACCACACTGGGCCCAAGGTGATCATTATTAATTTAAACAATCAACTAGCGTGCATTAACTACTCACTGTGCAGCAAGCATTGGCTTAGTTGTTGGGCTTTCTAATGTTTTACATGGGTGAGCTCCCTTAATAATGGGAGAACTATCACCTCTTAGAAATACAATTT
>NW_004955445.1:12972979-13016639 GCF_000276665.1 Chinchilla lanigera | reverse complement strand
CTCACAATTTCCAAGGTTGGAGGTAGAATGTTCAAGAGGAGCTGGACCAATCTTATGGAAACAGAGAAAAAGAAAGTGTGAAGGCAAATATGGAGGCCAGTAGATTGAGGTTGCCTCCATACCCAGAGTTCTCACATAAGCAACCCAAAACTTAACTTGGGGGCATTTCCTATAACTGACAGAAAAGGAAAATAAAACAGAAACAGCCTCTGTCATCCATCATAAACAGACGATCAGTCCACTAGTTGTAAACCTGGGGACATCCCATGACAAGGTGTCTGTTATGACTTGTGTCTAGATGCCCCCCAAAGCCTCAGGCAGTCATAAGTGGGGCTTTCTCAGAGGTGGCTGGATCTAGTGTGTATGACGCTGGGATTGATTCATGGCACAAGGCTGGGAGTCAGGGCACTAAGAGTAAGGATGTGAATGCTACCCATCCTAAGTAGCCTGGATAAGATATAAGGGATAGAAAGAGCTGTGGTCATCTCTCCTTGCTTTGCTACCTTCTGCCCACCATGAACTGTTTCTCCTCTGCAATGCCTGTCTGATGTGATACCTTGGCTTGGAGCCAGGTGATTATGGACTGAAACCTCAGCAAACTGTGAGTTAAGTAAACCTTTCCCCCTTTAACTTTGAGTCTCAAGTATTTTGTCTCAGCAATGAAAGAAAAGCAACTAAGACAGAATTTGGTACCAAGAGTGGGGTTGTTATTGTGACTGTATCTGACCATGTAGCTCAAGAGCCTTTGGAACTGGCTTGTGGGAAGGGGAAGAGTTAGGAAAGGTTCAGAAATGTCAGATAAAAAAGTAGAGTTGGAATACCTTAGGCTGTACTTGATACGAGATTCTGATCAGAGATCAAAAGACCAGAATGCTGATAGAAATACTAGTGGTAAGGCTGGATATAGCAGTGCAACCTGTAATCCCAGCACTTGGGAGGCTGAGGTAGGAGGATTGCTGGAAGTTCAAGGCCAGACTAGATTACCAAATGAGTTCAAGGTCAGCCTAAATTGCTTAGTGAGACTATCTCAAAAGACAAAGAAAGAAAGAGAAAGAGAAGAAGAGAGAAGAAGAGAAGAGAGGAGAGGAGAGGAGAGGAGAGGAGAGGAGAGGAGGAGAAAAAGAAAAGAAAAAAAGAAATACTGGCAGTAAAGACCAGGCTTGGGCGGTTTCTGTGGAAGAATAATTACATTGGCTGTTGCACTCCACACAATGTGGGTTATAGTTTGGTAGAAAGTTTGTCTGCATTTTGCTCATATCCAGAGACTTTGCCTGAGACTTTGCCTGAGGTTACCAGTGGAAGGCTAATTGAATCCAGCAAAAGATTTCAAGACAGTCTAATGTTGGGGTGGTGGCATGGTTACTGTTGGGGGATTGTAGCCAGATTTATGTTGAGAATCAAGAGCAAAGAGCCCAGTAGGCCAAAGATGGGACAACTTAAGCATTAATAAAGATGGACAGAAACATACAAATATATTTAAATCCATAAAGGTTCATGATGATACCTAAAGAACTAAAGACCAGTTTTAGAGAAACAAATTCAGTAGTTTGAAAACTAGTAAATAAGGGCAAAGAATTGAGCAGTCCTCTTACCTTTCTTTTGTGAGTAAGCAAAGAGTAGATGAATTTCTTATTATAGAACTAGCTCAATAAATAATTGAGGAAATAAATAAATGAAGAACTGATATAGAGTATCCATAGGTAACACAGATATAAAAAATTGAGTTTGAAATATCAGTGAGTCATTTATCAGAGAAAGAGTTTGCAGATATGCACAAAGAGGAAAATTTAATAAAATAAATAGCACTTCTAGTTCAGTCTCTGAGGATCTACCTCATAAGGCTTACATTTTTAAAATCAGATTTTCATACTTTTGACTATTGCTCAGAATATTTATGGTTTCTTGGACTCACATTTTATAAAAGCATATGGTTTCATATGAAATGGAGAACTGTACCCAAAAAGATGGCTTCTCCCAAAAATAACATTTTCTCACTGAATGCTGAATGTAATTATGTAATTTCATAAGCAAACCATATGTATGTATATATATATATATGGCTGTCATTTTTAGTCTAAGAATGTGGAGGTCATAGAATTTATCTTGAAATAGTCTCTTTTGGGCAAATTGACACTTTTTAGTTTTTTGAAAGTTACTTGTCTTTTCAGCTTGATGGCAGTTTGAATTTTTTTAAAATATGAACTCACTATAATTGTGGAAATTATGTGCATGGAAATCATCTGAGGGCTGCAGTTGTGTTTGGCCAGGTTGGACATGAACACATACACACGGCAATTTAAGTATGCCGTCTTCTCATACTGCATTTTTGTTCTTCCTAACCACACTGTGTTATAATGCCTGTGATTCACGAGGGGATTAAATTCTGCCTGAATAGAGCAACAACAACAACAACAAAAGAGTGTTTCCGTTGGAAAAGAGATCTTCATTTTGACAATGATTTTGGTCTGTTTTGAAGTGAAGTGGCCTGTGTCACTTCATCAAATGAGAAAATTATGAGGTCTTTATGGATAAGCATCTTCATCAAAGGGTCTATTTAGGATCTACTTTGTACCTTACCTATCCATTTGTTTATTTTCTGGCTCCCCTACTTAAATGCCTGCTCCAGAGGGTAGAGAGTGCTGTCTGTGTGCTCACTGGTGCAGCCCGCTCTCCAGAATGGTGTCTGCCATCTCCCAACTGCTCAAAAAATTTTTGTTGTTGAATAATTGAAAGAATCATCTCCATCACCATTACTGTTGGTGCTGGGGATCAAATCCAGGGCCTTGCACGTGTTGAGCACATGCTCCACCACTGAGCTATACCCCAGCCTAAAGAATCATTGCTAATATGTTGATCTACAGGAAATTATCTTTTCATTTTAAATTGCTTCCTTATATACTAACAAGACATAACAACTATGAAAGGACTGTTCCTTTCGTCTTAAGGTGTTTTCCAGATTGCAAATGGCTGTGAGAGATGTTCTTCCCAGCCCTCAAAGTCTGGAAGAGGGGAAAGAATGCCAGTGGTTCGGTGGGGAATGCCTGGGCCCCGAAGCGGGGAAAAGCTGGGGAGAATTCCTGGGAAAGATGACCTCTTCGAGCCAAGGCCTGAGGCCTGGCCAGGGGTCAGCCAGGGCAGCAGCAGCGAGCGGTCACTGGCAGCAAACAGCTCCTGGGGGTGGGAGGGACTGTGGTCCTTGCTTCCTTTCACAGTGCCCTGTGGGGGCACATTCGCCCAGCACTGATTCTCTGCTTCTGAGTTCTCCTCCTCAATAAGGTGCGCCCGCCCCCTCCTTATTAACCTCTGGCCCGAGGTTTCTCGCCCCGGGGTGTGGCTGGCTGCTCCCTGGAGTGAGGCAGCTGAGCAGAGCTGGTGTATGCTTATAACCCACTCCAGACCTCCAAGTCACCTATCTGCTGGGCGCACTTGGACACAGGGTCAGCAGGGATGGCGCTGCAGGGCAGAGAGCCTGCTCTGCTCACTCACAGGCTGCAGGGACAATGGAAAGCCTGGGAACCTACCTACCCCAAAGAGCTCAAAGACCCTCCTACTTCCTCCTCTGGCCCTGTCTCCTGCAGACCCCACTGCTTCCTATCTCAGGCAGTCACAGGGTTGAGGCCGCTGGAACAGCATTGGTAAAACCCGAAAGAAAAGCAAGGAGAAGAGTATCCCAGGCGTCAGGACAGTGGCTCCCTGCAAGGCTGACTGAGGGCATTTCAGTGGAGGGAAATGGGTGGTATAGTGTTCTGGTTCCTTACTTAGAGAATAACATACATGCATTCACTGAGCATGGTGGTGCACAGGAGGCTGAGGCAGGAGGATTTCCTCCAGTTGGAGACTAACCTGAGCAAATAGTGAGTTCAAGGCCAACCAAAACTACAGGAGATCCTGTCTCAAAAAAACCAAATCCTGCCGGGCATGGTGGGGCATGCCTGTAATCCCAGCACTCGGGAGGCTGAGGCAGGAGGATTGTTGTGAGCTTGAGACCAACCTCGGCTACAAAGCGAGTTCAAGGCCAGCCTGAACTGCATAGGGAGACCCTGTCTCTAAAAGACAAAAAAAAAAAAAAAAAAAAGTCATTAAGCTATATATACTTGTACTTCATAAAACTTGTGTATTTGTTATACTTCACAAAATACTATTAATTTTTTTTTTAAAAAGCAGCCACACAATAAGGAGCCCCAGACTGGAAATGAAATGCCAGGGTTCTAGCAACAGCCTTAAGGAGGTGCCCAGGACTGGGCCGGTGCTTACATATTTGTTACTTTTTCCTTCACACAAGGACTACACAATACTGTTATTACCAAGGAGCTAGGCCTGGTGGTATACACCTGTAACCCCAGCACTCAGGAGGCTGAGGCAAGAGGATCCTTGTGAGTTCGAAATCAGCCTGGGCTACAAAGTGAGCTCAAGTCACCCTGAACCGCATACCAAGACTGTCTCAAAAAGATTAAACAAAAAAAAAAAAAAAAAGAAAGAAAAAAAAAGAAAAAGAAACATAGCCAAGGATGCACAGCGGTCGATTCCCTAGAGCTGGGATTCAAATAGGAAAGTACAGTACTTGACCACTACCCACACTGCCTCCTGTCCCAAAGAAAAAAGAGAGAAGAGGAAAAAGAAAAACGAAATTGTATCACACCAACTTCGTTGCTCGGCTATGTACACACGAAACCTTATTTTGTTGGGTGCACAATAAATGGTTGCTTCTAAAATAAAGCTGGTCCTTGGGAGGTGTTGGTAGTAGCTTGTGAGCCAGTCAAGGCAAAGGGTCTCTGTCCCCGCTTAATAGGAAGGGCAGCTCATTTCTTACACCAAGGAGCCCCGACGGTCCCGGGCTCCCCGACCCCGCCTCGTCGGTTCCTGGGGTGCGGAGCCCCGCAGGAATGCGCGCCACAGCCGGGCGAGGGCGCTGACGCGGACGCTTTTCCGCTCGGCCTGCGCTGCCCGGCGACGCAGCACATTCCGCGGCCACACCTGGCGGTGCAGCTGTGCGGCTCCGCGGGGGCCGGGAGTGCCCAGTCCTCCCCGCGGGCACGGCGGAGACGGGGCTGCGCAGGCGCCTGGCCAGCCCTGCGCCCCAGCGCCCTCCGTCCTCAGCTTCGCCTTTGGCTCTCTGAGCCAGGCCCCTTCATCTTTCTGTTTGCTGCGACCCACCACCTAGGACCAGCGTCATGACTGATGGAGTGCCTTGTACATCGCAGGCCATCGCTCTTCCACAAGAAGTTTACAATCAGCTGTCCAGCTTCCTCCAGAAACCTTGCTGGAATTTTGACTGGGGTTGTTTTGGCCCCGCAGATGAATCTAGATTGCTTACTAATAATGAGGTTGGGGTTGTGGGGGTCCCCGAGGATCCACAGATGGATTTGACATAGTTCCTTCCCTTGAAGAACTTCTTTGCTTGTGGTCTTCCTTTTTGTTTCATTGTATGTCATGAGAGATCTTACTGAGCCCATTATACAGATGAAGAAACAGAGACTGAGGTAGCCGATGTCATGACTCGCCCTCATCCTATGCTGAGGAAGTAATTCTTACCTATGTCCAAATAATTCTTACCTGTGTCTGCCAGGTCTGACTCAGGAGTCTGCCCCCCAGGTCAACCAGGCTGTGGTTTGGTTTGTGTGTGTCTGTGTGTTTGCACATAGGGTGTGTTTCCCCGTCCCCAGAGTGGAAAACATCTCTGCTGGAAGATGGTTGTCACAACCTGGACAGCCAGCCGGTTCCTGAGAGGGGGCCATGGGAGATTAAGAAAAAACTAGACACATACTAAAAGGAAAGCTGGGACCTCTCTGCTGGGGAGGCAGCCACAACCCAGCACAGTCTGCGTCTGTATATACAGTAAAAAAGGGAAGAAGCACGCAACACCGAAAGCAGAAGTTCTTAGGGTTTTGCTGAGAACACTGAAAGCTAGATGTGTTCAGAGCTGTGTTGTAGTTCATGGGGAGGAACTAAGGCTAGGCACTTGTTGAACTGGCTTTGTTTTAGCCTCAGCAGCTTGTTTACATGGCTCGCCTCTGGGGCTCCGTGTTTTGGGGCTGGCCTTGCTCTAGCCCCAGATGTGTGGTCGACCTCTAGCTCAGCCGCTCGCCACGGATGGTGAGCTGCGAGGCTGCGGGCTGTGTACTATTGGATGGTGCTGTGCTCCTGTGTTGCTGTTGGGGTCCTTGGCCGTGTGTGCACAGTACTGAGGGCTTTAGCAGTACATAGGCAAGGTGTTTATATGTATGGGGAGCAAGTTTTCATTGGCGGAAAAAATGCCATATTTTTGCTGGTGTGTGCTTTTCTCCATGTTAGATTTTATATGCTTTGAAAAAGTTGTTTTAAACAAAGATTTTTTTTAACGATGTAGACTCCTAAGACTTTTTGTTGAGATATAACTTAAAGTGCTCAAATACTAAGCTGGGCGTGGTGGCACACACTTGTAATCCCAGTACTTGGAAGGCTGAGGCAGGAAGATTGTGAATTTGAGCCATGACTGGACAATTTAGTGAGACTGTCTCAAAAATTGAAAAAAAAAAAATTATAAAGATCTGGGGATGTAGCTCAGTATGAAAGTCCTGGATTCAATCCCCAGTACCACCAAAAACCGAAATGGGGAGAAAAGCATTTGAAGGCTTTTAGCAGACGGAATTGGTAAATGTTTAAGGATGTGGAAAAGCTCTGATCTGATCAATGCACATTGGATTCATGGATCAGATTGTCACACCGTACTCCTTCATTATATGTAATTATTATGTGTCAATAAAAAATTTTAAAGCAGGCTTGGTAATGCACACACCTATAATTTCCGCACGAAGGAGGCTGAGGCAGCAGGATTGCCTTGAGTTTGAAGCCAGCCTGAACTACATATTGAAATCCTGTCTCAAAGAACCAATAAATAAGTAAATAGGTGCACAATGGCAACCCCCCCCCGCAGTAGGAGCTTCTTCCTGCCCCTCTACGTCAGTGCACCCCAAAGTAGCCACTTTTGTGACTTCCCTCACCCTGAGTTAGTTGGGCCCCTCCGGAGTGTTTGGGGAGTGAATCATACAATGGTTCTATCTGACAAAGCTCACGATATTGCTGAAGAGACTGTGTCTGCTAAGCGCTGTCGGTCTGAATTCTCCTCAGAGCCAAACAAGGCAGCACCTGCTTCTTGTTCCCATTTTACAGATGAGGAAACAGGCTCAGGGAGGGCTCGTGACTTGCCTGTGTTGTGCAGGGCCAGCCGACTCTGAAGTCCTGGCCCTGCCGTCTCTCCCGGGGCCATCTGGAAAACATTGCACTGCCATTGCCAGGGAGAAAGGAACAGAGCGTGGCACTCAGAGCTGCTTCTGCGCATGACTTATTTTCTGCTGAGGCTGGGTGAGGCCTCCCAGGCCACTGACTGGGTCAAGGCCACCCGCAGCCCGGCCCCTGCCATGCTGAGGAGACACAGCACGCCCCAGCCTAGGCTGTGTTCGCTGTGTGACTTTGGAGGTGTTGCCTCCTTCTTTGAAGCCGTGTCCTCAGCTGTTAAAAGAAAATTAAAATTCCTGTGCATAGTGAAGGCAGTAAAGTTGGGAGATGTCACTGTATAAATCACCACTGTTATATTTTAAGACTTTTTATTGGAAAATTATACACAAATGTAGAAATCGCATAAAGCAAACATGGTCCCTAGGAGGTTATGGTGAGGTGAACCACTTGTAGCCAGGAGCCAGAGCAAGAGGTGAGGGCCCCGCCGGCTCCCGCCCCGCCCCAGCCTGGTTTTTACCGCATGTGTTCGTGTTTCTTTCTAGGCTCACGGCTCGAGTGCACATCCGTAGACAGGAGCGGGTGCCCTTGCCCATATAAAAGCCCAGGCCTTCTGAGTTTCTAGCGGCTGCCCCTCCAGCCCTCCTGTTTCCTGATGGTTTATCTTTTGCAGGGCTTTTGGCCTGAAGAGTTTTACGGAGTCTCCACCCTCGTGTGATTTCTACATAGATCTAGGTTGCAGTCCCAAGTCTGCTACTTCCTGGGTGATCTTGGACAAATTACTTAACCTTTCTGGACATCTTTCCTCACCTGGCAAATGAGAGGGCAACCCAGGTGATCTCTGAGGATCTTCTAGTTTACTCAGTCTCCCCTTTCAAGCACTAGGCTCCTGCTCCACTGTCTCTCACAGTTTCTCTCTTTTTAGTTTAGTTTGTTTTTTTTTTTTTTTTGGAGGGAGTTGTTTGCTTTCAAGACAAGTTCTCACTATGTAGTCCAAGCTGCCTTCAAACTCACAGTGATCCTCCTGCCTCAGCCTCCCGAGTGCTGGGATCACGGGCGTGAGCCACCATATCCAGGAACAGTCTCTTCACTGAAGGAAAAGAACTCTGGGTACAAGTCGGAGAGCTCTGGGGTGGAATCCAGTTTCCATTGGATTTAGCTCTGTGAACTTGGCAAGTTACCTCACCTCTTTGAGCTTTCACTTCTGCGTCTATACAATGAGGGTCCCAGTAGCTAGTGCATGAAATTGGGAAGTGGCTGGCTGCAATGAGACCACGTGTGGAAAGCATTTAGAATCTGGTGTCTCACATGTACCAGACAGATGCTGACTATTATTGCTGCTCTTATTATCATTAGCTAGGATTATGTACCGACTGCTTTATCGACTGCTTGCTTTGTGCCAGGCATTGTGTCAAGTGTCTCTAAAATATACTGACTCTGGCTGGGAATGTAGCTCAGTGGTACAGAGGCTGCCTGGCAAGTACAAGGTTCTGAGTTCAATTCCTGGTACCAATAAATAAATAAATAAATAAATAAAATAAAACATACTGACTCCTGCCTGGCGTGGTGGTGCACACCTGTAATCCCAGCACTCAGGAGTCTGAGAGGCAAGAGGGTCACTATATGTTTGAGACCAGCCTGGGCTACATAGTGAGCTCGAAGCCAGCCTGAGCTGCAGAGTGAGACCCTGTCTCCAGAAACAAAAAAAGTCAAAATGACTGTGAAAGATGAATGTTTTGAACTGACTCAGGACATCGAGGGAACCAGACAGCACAACTAAGGATGTTCACTTCCAGAGCGCCTTCAGAAAGTGGCAAGGATGTGAATTTGAAGTCAAGGGGAATATTTTCACGGAGATTAATGGCAATGTGTCTTTTACTGTAATATTTTTTTTTTTGAAACAGGGACTCCCTGTGCAATCCTGGCTGGCCTTCGACTCACTACATAGCCCAGGCTGGCCTGGAGCTCTTGGCAGTCCTCCTGCCTCAGCCTTCCAATTCTATGGTTACAGGTGTATGCCACACCTGGCTACTGTAAAAAAAATTTTTTAAATTTAAGCATTTTTTCTGTCTTTTTGAGACAGAGTCTCACTATGCAGTTCAGGCTGGACTTGAGCTCACTTTGTAGCCCAGGCTGGTCTCGAACTTGCAACAATCCTCCTGCCTCAGCCTCCCGAGTGCTGGGATTACAGGCCTGCGCCACTACTCCTGGCTAAGCATTTTTAAAATTAAACATTCCACCATATTTTTTTATCACATTGCATTAAGTGTGGGGGCAGTGCAATGTACGGCAGATGTGCATGCATCTGCTTACGTGCAGGGACCCGTTACCACCCACACTAGCTCCACACCCTGGCACAAACCAGGGTTCAGGAGGGCCTTGGCATGTTCATCTATAGAGGATGCTCTACACCTCAAAGGCAGCTGGGAGGACGAGCGAATCTTGGGTGTGAGGTCCTGAACCAGCGCTCTGCAGTTGCATGGGAGGGGTTCACATTAGGCATTTTAAGAGACGTGGGCATAACTTGGCACTCTTGAGTCCCTGAGTGCCAAGGCTGTCTGCGTCTGCCTCCCTGGGGCTGCAGAACACAGCCCGGTGTGCCAAGGACCCCAGGGCTGTGGTCAGAACAGCCTTGGTCATTTTCTGCAGTGGGTGTCCAAGGCCCAGGGAGGTGTGGGACCTGCCCAGGACACCCAGCACCCTGGAGGGGGACGTGAGGTGTGCCTGGCCAGTCTTGTTTGTCTTCCTGGATGGTGGGGAAGCTTTGCAGAGGTCAAGGGCTGCTCGGCCCACCCGCCCACCAGCGCCTTGACCAGGGTAGCCCGTGGCAGGCCGAGGACACTGCTGCAGGGGAAATCCTATGCTTTGGCTGGCCACACTGTCTGGCCCAGAGGCAGAAGCTAGGCTGCTGCCTGAGGCAGGAATTCCATGTGTCTGGGAAGGACCCGGCGGAAGGGGCCTGTGGCCTGCAGCCCTGCCTGGCCAGCTGGGCCAGACTTGGCTTGCTGCCCTGTTGAGCCTGGGGATTCTCAGAGGCCGCTGGAAGCGAAGGGTGAGGATGGCAAATGCTTCCTTGTTTTTCACACAATGCTTTTCTTGCCAGTGTGCCTTTCCTACAATAAAAAAGGAACATTTGTCATTTGTGGAGAATCCAAGCAATTAAAGAGGAGAGGACTTGCAGATGTAGCTCAGGGGCAGAGTGCTTGCCTAGCATGCGGAGGCCCCAGGCTCCATCCCCAGACCACAGGGCAGGTGGGGTAATCTCTCTAAACCTGTAACTTTGTGGTATTTATTGTTGTTGTTGTTGTTTTGCTTTTTGAGGCAGGGTCT
This sequence comes from Chinchilla lanigera, assembly GCF_000276665.1. NCBI lineage: Eukaryota > Metazoa > Chordata > Mammalia > Rodentia > Chinchillidae > Chinchilla > Chinchilla lanigera. Next base: position 13,006,097 of record NW_004955445.1, on the reverse strand, counting down.
CCTATGCAGTTCAAGCTGGCCTTGAGCTCACTTTGTAGCCCAGACTGGTCTCAAACTCGCAAAGATCCTCCTGCCTCAGCCTCCAGAGTGCTGGAATTACAGGCATGCGCCACCACGCCCAGCTAAACCTGTAATTTTGGCAACTCTGAGACCAATGAGGTTTTAGTCACACACACATACACACATACGTATAGACACTTGCATTTTCATACATGTACCTGGACACACATATATAACACCTATGCACTCACGTGCATATAAGCATGTGGGCATACAACAGTGCACAAGGACAGACACAGTCACACAAGGGCACACACAGAGGACAAACCGTGTGCCAGCCGCTGCCCTTAACTCCACCAATGCTAATTCGTTTAATTTCACAGCAAAGGAAGGAGATTGGTACCATTACTTCTTCCATTTTGCAGTAGCCATTGCTCTAGGGTCCACAGTCAGAAAGTGGAATAAGTGGGATTTGAACCCAGATCCATCGGCTTCATGCACTGTGGCTTGAGGAGCTGTGTTTGAATAGCATTGTAATGCATGTCCTAGACTCTCCCCACGAGTCTATATTTGTTTTTGTTTTGTTTCATTTTTTGAGACGGGGTTTCACTATATAGTCCAGGCTGGCCTTGAACTCACTGTATATTCCATGCTGGCCTCAGACTTGCAACCATCCTCCTGCCTCAGCCTCCTGAGTACTGGGAGTACAGGTGTGCACCACCACACTTGGCTGTGTGTTTACATTTGGTTTGGCTATGAGGATAGCATCCTATTTCCACGCTAACAAGACCCTAGACGCCCTGGACCCTGGGTTGGTTCTTTTACCTCTCTGGAGCTCCATTGTTTTGTCTGTAAAATAAGGGGTTACAATACCTGCTGTAAGGACTGGCTGAGCTTGTGTGTGCACAGCTCTCAGCCCTGGACCCAGCACACAGTAGGTACTCTTTATTTTTATTATTATTTTATTTTTCTTTTTTGATACAGAGTCTCTCTATGCAGTTCAGGCTGTCCTTGAGCTCACTTTGTAGCCCAGCTTGGCATCAAACTCGAAATGATCCTCCTGCCTCAGCCTCCCGAGTGCTGGGATTACAGGCATGCGCCACCATGCCCGGCAGTAGGTTCTCTTTAGCTGGGGCCTTTTGATTGCTCACTCTGGGGCCGGAGGACTTTGAAGGGTTGTCAGTCCGTAAGTACTCTTCTTGGCTTAATGTGGTAGCCCACACCTGTAATCCCAGCACTCAGGAGGTTGAGGCAGGAGGATTGTGAGTTCAAGGACAGCCTGAACTATAGAGTGAGCCCTTGTCTCAAAAAAGGAAAAAGATAAAAGAAAATAATCTCCTGATGCCAGCTGGCCTTAACATATCTGGGTCTGGAAGGCAAGGAGAAGTCTCCAGATCGGGGTATCCTCATGGGGTGGGTCTTTGCTCTTGGGGTTCTTGCCCTAACCTGCTCAGCCTCAGCCCTGCACACAAGTGGCAGCTGGAATAGCGGGGATGAAGGAAGGTGAGAGAAAAAAGCCCGTAAATCAGCACACGGAGTATCTCTCCCAGTCCAAGTGTGGTTCTGCTAGGAGGGGAGGGGGCTGTGGGTTGGGGCGGTCAGATGCCATCAGCTCCCAGGGGGCTGTTTCAGTCGCTGCCCAGTCGCAGCCAGGGTGTCTGCAGAGGCCCTCTGCCTCCTGCCACCTCTTGCCACCCGCCAGTGGTGCCCATGCTGGGTACAAACCCTTGGGGAGCCTGCTGCCTGGTCTCCCCGGGCCTCTCTGCCTTCATTCTTTCTCTTCTGTTATGTCTTTTCTCCCGTCTCTATCTTTGTCTCTGTCTCTCTCTCTCTCTCCCTGCTCCTGTGTTATCTTTGTCTCTCCCCATCATTCATTCTTCCCCCTCTTCCTAATTCTCTTTCATTCTTTTTCTCTGTGTCTTTTTCTTCTGTCAACCTTTGGGCTCCTCTTGTTTTCTTTTTCTATTTCTCAAGTGTCCTTTTCTTTGTCTCCCTCACCCTCAGCCCCCTGGTTCTGCACCTCAGTCCGGATGCTGAAGTTGTAGCCCTGTGGAACCGACGGCCTGCAGTGTGCTGCGGGTGCCCCCTGTGCCCGCCGTGCAGGCTGAGGGGGAGGACGTCTTGCTGCAGAGATCCGCTGCCCTCCTGGCGGGTGGGACAGGGCCTGGCTTTGAAGTGGTGGCAGCGCTGCACCCCAGGGCCTGGGCTGGATTAACCACTGTCTGGGCATTTCTTCTCGTGGCCCAACCCACTGAATCCGCTGGGTGGGGAGGAAGGGGTACTGGTACCCAGACCACAGCTGGGTCAGGAGCTTTGCCAAGTCCCCAGGGGGCATCCTCTGGGCTGGCATTGCCCGAGGAGGACACTCAGGGATTGGTGCTCTCTCATTCGCCCCTTCCAGGCAGCCGGCTCTGACTGTACCGGGCAGATTGTGACCCCCAGCTAGCTATGCTCCTGCTGTCCAGCACCGTGGGCCTGGCAGGTCTGATCCTCTGGGCAGGCCAGACAGTGGATGCCTTGATGATGCCCAATGCCAGCGTGGTCCTGGCCCGGCGGGAGGGCACAGCTGTGCGGCCTCTGAGGGGCCTAGGGGTGCCCCGGTACCACAGGAAGCGCCACATCACTGCGTGGGACATCATGGCCTTATTGGATTATCACAACCACATTCGGGCCAACGTGTACCCACCTGCTGCCAACATGGAGTACATGGTAAGTCCCCATGCCCATCCCAGGGTCTCTTCCAGCAAACACCAGCCCACTCACTATGGGCTGCAGCGACTGGCTTGAAAGAGCCAGTTCACCCACCTAGCTAGTCTGAGGGACCCATGAAGAGGGCAGGAATTTGTGTGCCCGTTTCCCAAGCTAGGAAACTGAGGCTAACGCACAGATTCCCTAGTGGATTTGGCCATATGCATACTATGGAGCTCTTTTGGTGCCAGGGATTCCACGTAAACTTTTTCCTTTAAGAGGACATTTCATCTCCACTTTCTAAATTTGAAAATGAGTCCAGAGAATCAATTTGCCCAAGGCCACCTGGCCAGGATTCCAGGCCAGATTGTCCACAGGGAAAGTTTTGACTTTAACCAACACAATACGCAGCCCAAGAATTCTGGCTCCAACTGGGGAACCGCAGGGGGTACATGGCTAGAGCTTTTCATGCTATTGTCCCTTGGCCCAGGGATTTAGCGGACACACCCCCCGCCATTCATTCCCGGGAGCTGCTGAGAGGAAGGTCTGCAACAGGGCAGGCACCTGGGCTTTTGGGCTGAGGAGTGCAGTGGAAGAGCTGGGATTTCTGCCTTCAAAGCGGTAGGGCCGGCGTCTCTCACCTTGGCCATCCAGAAGCCAGACCCCTGGCGAGGAAGAGGGAATCTTGCTCTTTATCGTAGCCCCTTCCGTTTGGGGACAATAGTCCTAAACCAGCCTGGAGAGATAGGCTTCCAGCCTGCAAGGATTTCTTTTTTTTTTTTTTTTTTCCCCCTGTCTTTTTGAGACAGGGTCTCACTAGGCAGCTCAGGCTGGTCTTGAGCTCCTTTTGTAGCCCAGGCTGGTCTCGAACTCGCAACGATCCTCCTGCCTCAGCCTCCCAAGTGCTGGGATTACAGGTGTGCACCACCATGCCCAGCCCTGTGAGGATTTCTTTCAAGAATGAGATTGCCAGTCCAGATCCTGCTCCCAGCCCAGCCCTGGGCCCCCCCCCCCCGGGGTATTGCCAAGAACACTGGGCCATGGCCTTCCCCAAAGTGTGTTCATTCAAGGCAGATGAGAGAAAATTGTAAAAACTGTGGGTCCGTGTGTGTGCGTGTGTGTGTGCGCGTGTGTGTGTCTTTCAGATATAATGCTGGGAGCTAATAGTTGGGGAAGAGCAGGGAGAGGAGCCAGGACGGTGGGCAGCTAGAGGTGGGCGAGCCACTTATTTGTTCATTGACTGACTCATTTACTAACACAGGGACTGGCGCATAGAAGGCCCCCCATTTTTCAAACAAATGACACATTTGCTGAGTGCCACTGGTGTGGCAAACAGCGTTTAACGATTGCATGTGGCGCCTAACAGAGACAGGAAGCTGTCTCCCCAGGGGCCAGGGAGGCCCCTTCCCTCAGTTGACCCCCTTGCTTTGCTCTCTTTAAAAGGCTGGGAGTTACACAAGCCTGGGGGATGTTCGGGCCCCTCTCAGCACCCCTTTTCTCCCTCACTAATTGACTCCTGCTCGTGGAACAGGCATCTGACCCAGCACCCCTCACTTCCAAGAAAGCCTGGGCCCAGGAAGGCAATGATTCATGGCTTGTTTGACATCTCGTCACCCAGAAATATGGTTCAATATTTGCTGAATGAACAAATAATATCTCAGAGGATCCCAGTGTGGGAAATGAGCTAGTATTTTTTTTTTTAGGTGACATTTTTTCCAGCTGTGAAACTTGTGGAATTCGTATATTGATCAAAGATAAAGCTGGGAAGAAAACTGAGGAGTGTATTTTACAGTTGCTGTGCGGGATAATCGCTGAGACAGCCCATCTTGTTGAGTGAGGAGAGTTAGGTGCAGAGTTCCGGGCACGCTCCTGTCCCGTCAGAATGTCTGCGTCCCTACGTATCAGCTTGTGCAGGTGTCCACACTTCTGCAAGTGAACAAAGGAAGCCTGGCGATTGTCCCTGGGGGAGGTTACGGAGCAGCTGTGGGGACGGTGCTCGGGAGGAGAGACTGTCCACTTGTCCTCCCTGGGATATCATATCATACATATTAAATTGGTGTGCTTTCATTTTGAAAAAAAATTTTTTAATTAAAATTTTTTTTCTTTGAGACACTCCTGCTATGTGGCTTGGGCTGGCTTTGATTTCACTATGTAGCCAGGCTGGTCTTGAACTCTTGGCGATCCTCCTGCCTCAGCCTCCTTTGTGCTTGGATAACAAGTATGAGTCACCATGCCTGGCACAATTAAAATTATTGTTTGGTTTTTTTTTTTTTTTTTTTTTGTCTTTTTTTGAGACAGGGTCTCGCTCTGCAGTTCAGGCTGGCCTTGAGCTCACTTTGTGGCCCAGGCTGTTCTTGAACTTGCAAGGATCCTCCTGCCTCAGCCTCCCGAGTGCTGGGATTACAAGCATGTGCCACCATGCCTGTCAAAATTCTTGATGCTTACATAAACCCATTTTGAAAATACAACAAATAAATATTTCTAAATCAGTCATCTCATATCACCTGGGGGAGGTCACTTCCAGGGACTGCTGAGAACTCTGTACAAATACCTGGGATCCCACTCACAGCCAAGGGCCTCAAGCACGAGGTCCAGAGAGGGAAGGAGGGGTGGGGCTCAGCTTGGGGGTGTGCTTGTGCTAGATCTTGAACCACATGCCTTGCGTGAGCCCTGTTTTCTAACCCACCAGTGAGCTTGCTGAAGAGTTAAGGAGGATGCTAGACACAGGCGTGTCCCTTCCTCCTCCCAGGAAGGGCTCGGCCTTTCTTTCCCCAGGTCTGGGACGAGTTGCTAGCCAAGACCGCTGAGGCCTGGGCCGGCCAATGCATCTGGGACCACGGGCCCTCACACCTGATGAGATTCGTGGGTCAGAACCTCTCTGTCCTTTCTGGCCGGTGAGTCAAACTCAGCCCTTCCTTCACTCAGTCATTCAGCAAACACACATCGAGCGCTACTCTGATCTGGGTGCTGTGTTTGGCAGTGAAACACAGTGGTGGACAAAGTGGGCAAGCTCCCTGTCTGCAGGAGCCTATTCTAGTTAGGAGGGACGGGTGACAACAGGGTGAACCAACGCACACCCAGACTGCTTGGAGAGTGAGGGGTGACGTGAAGGCTCACAGGCGGGGCGGGTGGGACCCATGGGAAGCAAAGTTGGGAGTAGAGGATGGTGGATGGGCGCATGGAACCCAAGGGTGCTCACTCTGAGGCCGAGAACGGCGAGCCCGGCTTTCTGCCGCGCCTCTCTGCTCCATTGCTTCTCTGGAGTCGGAAGGCGGGGTCCTGAGTTGGCTCCGCGTGGCCTGGGGACGGCACTGCCATGTTCTGGACCTTCGTGGCCCAGCTCAGCTCTCTCCCGGCCTGCGGATTTCATAGGCCAGTGAAGCTGCCAAAAGGCATTTACAAGACAGCCACGCCATGGACATATTTTTATTTTGCCAAATAAGGACATTAGAGCCACACCCTCCGTGTTCTGCCTGGACCTCAGCAGAGTGGGAGAGGCAGGGACAAGGCCGGAGGACACCGGGGCCCCAGATCAGGGTTCCAGCCGTCGCTGACTGGCGGGGCCAGGGTCAGCCCTTGGGAGCCTCCAACGCTCCTCCCGCCCCCTCAATCGCTGGTCCAGTGTCCTTGCTCGGCCAGGCCACGGCCAGCCCTGGGGAGGCTCCCAGTGAACACAGAACAGCAGCAGGGTGAAAGCTGGGATTTCCAAGCTGTGAACTGCAAGTGTGAGCTCTCCCAGCTGTCACCCCCTGATCGGCCTTTTGAGTATTTGTGCCTCTGTCAATGTGGCTATTTAAAAGAAAAAAAACCCTCAGGTCCAACCACCAGGCTCCTTGACCTGCACACATACTTTACTGAGCACTTGCTCTGTGCCAGGCATGGGTGAGCTCTGTACACGGCGGTCTCCTGGCCTTCAGAACACACCTGCGAGGTGAGTGCTGCTGTCCTCATCCTCGTTTTATCAATGAGGATCTCCAAGGAGGAGAAGCGAAGTAACTCACCCCAGGTCACTGAGCAAGGCTGGTGGTGGTTGGTCGCAGAGCTGCTTTTCCACCCCCTCAGCTTCTCCCATGTTCCTGACCCCTCCAGGTACACCTCCATCTTGGATCTTGTGAAGCTTTGGGCCAATGAGAGGTGGGATTACTCGTTTCCAGCCCCAGGTGATTGCACCCCGCGCTGCCCCTGGTACTGCAGTGGTCCTGTCTGCACCCACTACACCCAGGTACTCCTCCGCTAGGGCCCAGGAGCCTGCAGAACAATCCCTGGCACTTCAGAAGGGGAAGAAGGAGGATAGGCATGGTGTTGCACACCTGAAATTTCAGTACTCAGGAAGCTGAGGCAGGAGGATTGCACATTCAAAGCCAGCCTGGGCAACTTAGTGAGGCTCTGTCTCAAAACAAACAAATGAGCAACAGTCACAACAAAAAACACACTAGACAGGCATGGTGATGCACACCTCTAATCCTAGCACTTGGGAGGCTGAGGCAGGAGGATTGCCGTGAGTTCAAGGTCAGCCTGGGCTACATAGTGAATTCAAGGTCAGCCTGAACTGCATAGCAAAACCCTATCTCAAATAACAAAAACAAAAAACAAAAACCACGTTCAAACTAGGAAAAAGAATAAAGTGGAACGGACATGAGAATTAAAGCAGAGAAACTATGGGCTTCCTTTTGTGTAAGAAGCATATTCCTGGAAAGGTATGTGCATACTGAATTGAGGTGGATCTCATCTTATTCTATTCATCTTTTTTTTTTTTTTTTTTTTTTTTTTTTTTTTTTTTTTTTTGTCTTTTTGAGACAGGGTCTCACTATGCAGTTCAGGCTGGCCTTGAGCTCACTTTGTAGCCCAGAGTAGCCCAGGCTGGTCTTGAACACACAGCGATCCTCCAGCCTCAGCCTCTCGAGTGCTGGGATTACAGGCGTGCACTACCACACCCAGCCTATTTTATTCACCTTGGTTATTTTCTGCTTTCTAAGGCTTCCACTATCTTAGGGGGGGAAATGCCAAAATAATATTTTATAACATTACAAAAATTATAGCACATTTTGAGTGCTAATATTGTGTATGTTAATACTTACTATGCATAAAAATATGATGCAGTCTACCACTGCAAGGCAGAGACAGCAGTAGGACTGCAGGAGGATTGCATATGCAAAGGCAGCCTGGGCAACTTAGTGAAGCTATGGACAGGAGCTTCCCATTGTAGGATAAATGTCTTCTTTCCACCCAGTCTGCCTCTCTCTGACTCATTTGGAAATAACTTCAGAAATATACATTTGTGATCCTGTATAAAATGTGATACCAAAGCCAAGGATCCTTCCTAACCTCCCACAATACATTATTACCTCCACTGTACTAATGAAGACACAGGTCGGATAAAAGACAAAGTCATACAGCAGGTGACACTGAGATGCTGGCTCAAGTCTGACTCCAAAGTTTGTTCTGATGCCAGAAGGATTTTGGGAAGCTGGTCACTAGGAAAAGGGGGGAAAAAAAGAAATAAAACAGTACAGAAAATATTAGCATATATCACTCATGGTGTGGCTAAATATTGATTCATAAAACTTTTGTTTTGTTTTTTGAGACAGAGTCCCACTGTGTAGTCCAGGCTGGCCTTACATTTACAGAGCTCCTCCTGCTTCAGCTTTTTGAGGATTCACGGAAATCTTCCTGCCTCAGCTTCCTGAGGGCTAGGATTACAGGCTTACACCGCCATGCCCAGTTTGGTTCATAAAACTTTTTGTGTGTGTGGTTCTGGGGATGAAACTCAGGGCCTCACACGTGCTAAGCACAGGCTGTACCACTGCGAAACATCTACCAGCCCCAGTTTATAAAACTTTTGTTCCGGTTGTATGGGTGCGTGTATGCGTGCCTGTGGGCACTGGGTAACAATATGAAATTTATTTATGCCTCGTTGTTGCCTGCAGTTAGAAACAAATCTGAGAAACATTGTGTCACAACATAAATGACTCTCACTCAGACAGACTGCTGCACCCCAAGACCTCACCTAACACACCCTCCTGCAACCGAGCTGAGGGGCCACAGGACCCCAGGCCCCAGGCCCCAGGCCCTTCCGCCTGCCCCTTCTCAGCCGGCCTTGTGTCTGTGCCTCCTCAGATGGTGTGGGCCTCCTCCAACCGGCTGGGCTGTGCCATCCACACCTGCGACAGCATCAATGTGTGGGGCAACACCTGGTACCAGGCGGTGTACCTGGTGTGCAACTACGCCATGAAGTAAGTGCCTGGCCGGCCGGGGCGGAGGAGGCTGGGGCAGGAAGGGGCTCGTGCGAGTTCAGGGAAAGAAAGACACACACAATACGCCTTCTTCTTCCTGCTGAGTAACCTCAGTAGCATAAGATTTGGGTAACTTTAGGGAGTCGATTAATAGTCTTTTTTCTTTACCCAAGGTCAGCGTGAGTTGGGAGAAAGAGCAGTGAGGCGGGCCGGAAGCGGCTTCACTGAGGAAGTGGAGCGCATAGAAGGTAGCTTAGCTGGCCCTTCTGGCCAAGAGGGCTTGCAAATGCCTCACAATTGAATTAGACCTGCGCCTTGGTGCCAGGCAGCATTGGACAAACAGGCATCTTCGCACGAGTGCAGGGCCGGCCCCTCTGGGTGCAGCCCAGGAAATAGATAACCAAGCTGGGTGTGGTGGTACACACCTGTAATCCCAGCACTCTGGAAAGCTGAGCCAGGAGGATCATAAATTCAAGGCCAGCCTGGGCAATTTAGTGATTTAGTGAAACCCTGTCTCAAAAAACAAGCAAACAAACAAAAAACTGCCTTGGTTACTTTTCTGTCATTGCTGAGACAAAATACCTGATGCCCACATCAGGAAGGAAAGGTTTATTTAGCCCACAGTCTGTGGAGGTTTCAGTCGGCTGGCTCCAAGGCAGGATGGCACATGGCAGAGGGCAACAGTGCATGGTGGTGGAAGACAGCAAAAGCAGCCTCTTTCTCTCCCTTACATATGCAAACTATCTGCCCCAGGGCGGAGGTAGCACTCACACCTGTAATCCCACCATTAGAGCATAAATCAATCATAAATCTAGAAGCCTGCCCCGTGATTGCATGAGGGTTTGGGGGGACATGAAGACACAAACCATAACACAAACTAAAAAGAAGGGTTGGGCTGGGTATGGAGGCGCATGCCTGTAATCCCAGCACTCGGGAGGCTGAGGTAGGAGGATCTCTGTGAATGCGAGACCAGCCTGGGCTACAAAGTAAGCTCAAGGCCAGCTTGAACTGCATAGTGAGACCCTGTCTCAAAAAGACAATAAATTAATAAATAAAAGCGTTGGGATGTAACTCAGTGCAAAGGTCCTGAGTTCAATTCCCCACTATTGATAAAAGCCTTCAGTCATTCAACCAAGAATACCTGGTTCCCACAGGCAAGGAGAGCCCAGACTAGAGGGGTAGACTAAACATACTCAGCTCCTCCTCCCAAACTAGCCAATCAGCTTGATGAGAGAAGGGTCAGGTGTGTTCTTCTTACAAGTCCCTTGGAAACCTGGGAGAGAGGAGTGTGGAAGTTCCAGTCCAAGGTAATCTATGAATTTGTGAACATTACAGATTCTCATACAAAATAAGAACCATTTCTAAGTCAGCATGAAGTTTAGAATTTCAGTCATACAGTAATAACCACATTTTACTCTCACACAGCCCTTCATCATTTACAAAATACTTTCACTTTATTACCTCTGAAGAAATGAAAGAAGTAAAGAAAAAGGGAAAGAGCAGGGTGTGGTGGCACACACCTATAATCCCAGCATTTGGGAGGCTGAGGCAGGAGGATCACTGTGAGTTCATGGCCATCCTGGAATATATAGCAAGAACCTGCCTCAAAAAACAAACAAACAAACAAACCCAACAACAACAACAACAACAACAAAAAGGGGTGGGGAAGAGACCTTGGGAAAATATTGACCCTTTTTACAGGTTAAGAAATAGAACCTCACACATGTTAAGTAATTTACAAAAAGTCACAAAGCCAATAAGGAGGAGGGCTGTTTGAAATACAAGTCTTTAGAGCACAATTGCCATTTTCATTCTGGTAACACTATCCTGAGGTTCTTGAAGTCACTGGTAGCCAGCAGCTAACATAAATCTAAGATATATGTTATTTATCAGATGGTGTCATCAACTGACAAAGTGCCATAGTACAGCCCAGCTTTATCAAAACTAGAAAAATATAAGAAGCCAAATTCTATTACAAGTAGCTTAAGGAAAGAGGGAACAGAAAGGAAATAGTGGCATCAATACAAATGAAATACATTATACATGTTGAAACCCTCAAAAAATATGAAATTGGGGGATAGAAGGGGTCATGGGCAAATATTGACCCATTGATTAAAATATGGTGTGTGCACCTGCAAATCTGTCATGGTGAAACCATTGATCTGTATGACCAGTATGCACTAATAAAAAATGCACACAACAAAACGAAAAAGAAGCTAAGTAGCTTAAGGGCCCATTCTAATGTGTGCTGTTGATATAGCACATCTGTGAAGTACTGAGTATAAACAATATCGTTGTTCAGATTTGTAGGCCCTGAAGTTAAGACTGTCAGTGTTTAAATACAGTATGTGATTTTTGTCAGGTCTGATGGTGCACACCTGTAATCCCAGCACGTGGGAGGCTGAGGCAGGAGGATGGTGACAGTTGAAGGCCAGCTTAGGCTACATAGAGAGTTTAAGACCAGCTTAAACTACACAGCGAGACTCTGTCTTAAAAAACAAACAAAAAATGTGATTTCTACTTAGCTTCTTGATGCCTGTTTTTTTCTCTGAAAAATGGGAATGGAATAGTACTCATGGGTCTGTTAAGTGAGGTCACCTCAGTAATCCCCCTGAGCTCATAATAAATGGGGAACATTTATTGGTTCTCATTGTGACTACCAGATGTTATGGCTTGTGTCTAGTTGTCCCCCTAAAGCCTCATGTAAGTCCTAGGTAGGAGTTTTTCAGAGGAGGCTGGGTCTAGAGTGTGTGATGCTGGGATTGATTCATGGTGCAATGCTGGGGTCAAGGGCACTAGGATTAAGGGTATGAGTGCTACTTACCCTAAGTAGCCTGGATAAAATATAAGGGATAGAAAGAGCTGTGGTCATCCCACTTGCTTTGCTACCTTCTGCCCACCATGGACTGTTTCTCCTCTCTGATGCCTGTCTGCCATGCCACCCCACCTGCAGCCAGCTGATTATGGGCTGAAACCTCTACAAGGCATGAGCTAAATAAACCTTTCCTCCTTTAACTTTAGGTGTCAGGTATTTTGTCTTGGCAATGAGAGAAAAGAAACTAAGATACCAGACATAGGTTTGTGCCAACCTCTACCATGGGCATGCCGAGGGCTTTGAGTAAATCAATCTGTCTCTACAAGCCTGTTTTCTCTGTGAGGGTTAATACTACCTGCTTCACATAATTTAAGCATTAAGATATGATGACATGCCTACATAGTATCTTGCCCATATTATGTGCTAAATGAACGGAGCCCTGAATGTTCAAGGGTGGAAATAGACCTTTTTCATTACTACATCTTCCTATTGCACTGATTTCAATGCTTTTTTAAAAAAGCAAGCCTTTTCTCCCCAAGTAGTTAACAAGGCAAGAACTACTTTGATTTCACCGCCAGGTACCACCATCGTCCCCTCTCCCTACTCCTAAATTTCTGACAGCACCTTTTGAACACTGTAGGCTCTTGGCCTCTCACACACATCTTGTGTCTGTGCAAGCTATACAAGTGTTTGATGAATGAATGCGTCCTTTTAGGGAACAAGAAGTGCGCGCTTTTCCGAGAACTTGGGCTGACTTTGCACAAAGTTATTCTGTAATCGTTTTTGTTTGGAGGGAAAAGGATTCCACTCAGGCCCCCAAGGAGTAGACACCTGGGTGTGAGAAATAAGCTTCGGGCCTTGTAAAGATAACGATACCACAGGCCAGCAGTGAGACTGAAGCAGCTGCGAACAAAAGCCTTGAGGAAGAGGGAAAACTAAACTGCACGGGCAGAGATGGAGAAGCAAGTGGAGGAAGGTGAGAAGTGAGGTGGACCCACATAGTGCCAGGACAGGCCACATGGCTGACTTAAAGCTGTTGAAGGGGTTCTCTAAGCGAGCAGTCAGCAAACTCTGGCCCATGGTCAACTGTGGCCTGTGGTTTGTTTTTAAATAAAGTTTTATTGAAACATGGCCCCACCATTCCTTACCATGTTCTCTACAGCTGCTTTCAAGTCACAGAGACAATCAGGCCCGCAAAGCCTAAAATATTTACTATCCAGCCCTTTACATAAAAAGTTTGCAAGCTGGGCATGGCGTGCAGGCCTGTAATTCCAGCACTCTGGGAGGCTGAGGCAAGAGGGTTGCAAGTTGGAGCTCAATCTGGGCAACTCAGCAACTTAGTGAGACCCTGACTCAAAATTTTGAAATATATATAAAGGGCTGGACATGTAGTTCACTGTAAAAGTCCTGAGTTCAATTCTCAGTACAGTTTAAAAAAATAATAAAGGTATAATTCACATGCAATGTGGTGGCACACACCTGTAATCCCAGCACTCAGGAAGCTGAGGCAGGAGGACTGCTACACAGTGAGTTCAAGGCCAGCCTGAAATACACAGCAAGACCCTGTCTCAAAAACAACAAAATCAGATATAATTCACACGCTACACAACCCACCGTTGGGTTATAGTACATTATTAATATTTTTACATTGTAATGAAATATGCCGTCATAACCACTTTGGGTGTGCACTTCTGGCATTAATTGCAATCACAGTGTTGTGCAACTGTGGCCGTATTTTCAAAACTTTTCATTGGCCCACAGAGAAACTCCATAACCCTGGAGCCATAACTCTCATCCCTCCTTCCCCAAAGGCAGTGATCTTCTGAGAGGGATAATTCCCGAGCAGGTAGATTGGCTTCTCATGGAGCCCCAGGACAGTGGCAGCAGCAGCTGCTACGGGGCTTGAAGGGCTCATCCTCTTGATTGATTCATGCTCTCTTCTGCGCATAGTTCAAGGGATTTTAGGTCATTTCACAGACACTATTTCATTTATTTATTTTATTCGGAGGATAGAATCAAGTTTCAGGAGATCAGGTGGCAGGTTGGGGGTGTAGCTCAGCGGAACAGCACTTGCCTGGCATACTCAAGACCCTGGGTTTCATCCTGAGTTCTAGGGGTGGGTGGGAGAGAAAAGAAAAACAAAGGAGATGGCTTAGCTAGTCACCAGGACCAGAACCTAGGACCCCAGCTCAGATCTGCCTCTTCCAGGGGAAATGGAGAACAGTAGAAGGATTTGCCAGGCGCCGTGCAGCGCATGTCCACACACAGCTCCGTCTCCCATTCACAGTGTCTGCGTGGAGGGAGCAGGCACACCTGATGCTTTTGCAGATGAAGAAGTCAAGGCTTACAGATGTGACTCTCCTTGGGTGACACAGCCAGTGGGCCGCAGCACTGAGATGTATAAACCCGCATGAAGGCTGCTCATCCCACACTTTGTTCTCTCCTAACCCTGCTTCCCTGGGACTTTTCTCTTCCAGGGGCAACTGGATGGGTGAGGCACCCTACAAGATGGGGATGCCTTGCTCCGCCTGTCCTCCCAGCTATGGAGGCAGCTGCTACAACAACATGTGCTTCCATGGGCTCAACTCCAATAAGTTCCTGGGATCTGAACCCCCCCAGCACTCTGGGGCACCTCTAGCCGGACTTAGCCCGCTAAGAATCCCTTCTGGAATGTAGCATCAAGGAATATTTGTTTCTCAGACAAGAGTCAGGTTACCTGCACCAATGTGGTTCCTCCTTCTATTCCCTTTCCTATATGTCTGGTGTGTGTCAGAAGGCAGGGACTTCCCTGCCTGCCCTCTTTCCTTACTTCCATCTTTCTTTTGTGTGACCCTCTAGGAAAGACCTTAATTAGCTTGACTCTCTGAGAGTCTGGGCTGCATGGATCAGTGCCCGTGCCTCGGTTTTGTGACTCACGGCTTAAAATTCAGTACCATCCATCCAAGGACAGTCACTTTTTTTCCTTGTCTTTTTGAGACAGGATCTCGCTATGCAGTTCAGGCTGGCCTTGAGCTCACTTTGTAGCCCAGGCTGGTCTCGAAATTGCAATGATCCTCCTGCCTCAGCCTCCCAAGGGCTCGGATTACATGTGTGTACCACCACGCCTAGCCGCAAAGGTCACTTGTTAAACAATCTTTCGCCTGAAATCCACCTTCACTTATCCAGTGCCAGCCAACCCAGGCAGCCTTTGAGGGCTTGTGGTTCCCTCTCTGAATTGGACTTATTTCCATGCCAAGGTTTTAAAAAACACTGCAGTTAGCTTGTGGATATTCTGCTCTGACACTTACTGTGTATTCCTGGTCCTACCACAGGGTCCAGCCCAGGAGATGGTGGATCCTCACATCTCCTTCAGGCCTCTGGACACCTCTCTGAGCTCACAGGATGAGAAGCAAAAGCCAAAGCTGACCTGAGGGCACTGTCTCTTCCTGCGCCTGTCCTTCTCAATTTCCGGATCACTCTGTCTTTTCCGAATGGTCTCTCTTGTCTTCCTGTCTACTCTATCCCCCTCTATTTTTCTCATCTCCATCTCTGAGTCTCTGATTCTCTCTTTTTTCTCCCATACAATCTCCTTCTCATTCCAATAAACCATTTCCCCACTCCTTGCCCCATCCCACCCAGAGATCATAACACACAAAAGTCCTTTTGTTTCAGAGATAGTAAAATCTCCTCCCTCAGACCTTGGCCTCCAGCTGGGGCCCACTCCCTGCCTGGCTGGAGAGAGCTCTGTTCAAAGATGAATAACAGGCCCTTTCTGCAGAGTCACTACAGCCAGTCGTCCTAGACGAAGAGAGTTGTATCCCCTCTCCGACTCTCCCGCTCCTGCAGACCGTGACCTGTGCCCCCCTGTCAACACCAATAAAGTCCTTTGCAGTGGCTCTTTCTGGTCCTTTCTTCTCTCAGCTCCCAGGAGGAGCAGAAGACAGGGGTAGAGGACTGGGTGGGAAAGATAAGGGCTAGGAGAAACAGAGTCACCTGAAGAGCAGGGGAGGGGACTAACAGCCCAGCCCTGCTATGCAAAGGCTAGATTCCCGCACGAGTGCCCCTGTATGTTATTACTCCACCTTTGCAGAAGAGAAAAGTGGGGTTTGGGGTGAGTACTAATTTCTAAACGCTGGAAACAAAGGAAATAAGAGAATCAAGGATACTGTTGCAGCATTATCGGCAGATATCTTTCCTACGGGGGGAAAGGGGACAGGGTCCCTCATTTTGTAAAACCATGGTGATAGTAAATGTTAGATTTTTTCAAAATTATTCATTCCGGTATTTGGGGGAGCAGGGACTCGCCAGCTCTTTGTCAGCTTCCCCAAATGCTCTGGAAATGTAAGTGGTGTGGAAATCCTTGGATGGGGTGGTGTCATAAAGTCACACAGGTAGTAAGGTGCAGACACGGAATTCAAATTCCCCTTTCATCTGCCCCCACAACTTGCGCTATTTCAGCCCTATGTCGCCTTCCTGTGTCTGAGTGACAAATGAGAATGACCACTGGCACTTTTTAGCTGCTTAGTTACTATGGGAACACCCTACACTCTTAATTTTGTTGAACAGTATTTTAGGTGATTAGCACTGTTCTTTTCTTTTTTTTTTTTGGTACCACGGATTGATCTCATGACCTTGGGCTTGCCAGGCAGGCATGGTTCCACTGAGCTAAATCCCCAGCCCTAAATCAAACCGTTGTCCCAGATATTTTATTTTATTTATTTATTTTTTTTAGTACCGGGAACCGAACTCATGGCCTCACGCTTGCCAGGCAGGCACTTGTGCCGCTGAGCTATATCCCCAACCCTAAATTTTTTTTTTGGTACTAGGAATCAAACTCAGGACTTTGCACTTTCGAGGCAGGTGCTTGTGCTGCTGAGCTATATCCGCTAGCACTGTTCTTATCCCCATTTTATAGATGCAAAAACTGAGGCTCAAGAAGATTCCTTTAAAGCCAGGTGTGGTAACGCACACCTGTAATTCCAGCATTTGGGAGGCTGAGGCAGGAAGATCACCTCGAGTTCAAGACCAGCCTGGACTACATTGTGAGTTAAAGGCCAGCCTGAACTATATAGGGAGATTCTGTCCCCCAAATAAACAAATAATCCTTAACCTCTCACCCTCCCGCCTCTCAGTTAAGAAGAGAAGCCAGACGTGGCAGCGCAGGCCTATAATCCCAGCCCTGGAGAGGCTGAGACAGAAGGATCATTGTGAGTTCGAGACCAGCCTGGGCTACAAAGTGAGCTCAAGACCAGCCTGAACTGCATAGCGAGACCCTGTCTTGGAAAAACAAAAGAAGAAAAAGAAGAAGACGAAGGAGGAAGAGGAGGAAAAGGAGGAGGAGAAGGAGGAGAAGGAGAAGGAGAAGGAGGAAGAGGAGAAGGAGGAGGAGAAGGAGGAGGAGAAGGAGGAGGAGAAGGAGGAGGAGAAGGAGGAGGAGAAAGAGGAGGAGAAAGAGGAGGAGAAGAAGGAGAAGAAGGAGAAGAGAGGCACTCAGGGATTGTAGAAAGGGAGAGAAAAACAGCAAAAAATGCCTTTGTGGAGTGGGAATGAATTCCAGGTGACCTCCCAGGCTTGCCATTTCTGATACAGGCTTTGAGAAGAGCTCATGCCAAAGGGAGAAATAAGCAAGTTGTGCTTGCCCGTGCTGCCTGTGCCTTGGACACTCGGAGTTGGAGTGGGTGAGAATTTGCGCCGAGGGGATTATAACTGGTATCTGGTTTGTTACACTGGGGGCTGGGGATATATCTCAGTGGTAAAGTGCCTGCCTGGGTTTGTTACATTGCTGTTCCAGTGAAAGGAGAACTTTCAATGCAAAATGCTCGTTTCTTTTTTTTGTCAGTAACATTTAAGGGCCCAGGTTGTAGCTCAGGGGTAGCGTTCTCGCCTGGCATTTGCAAGGCCCTGTGTTCCATTCCCAGCACCACAAAAAAGCACAACCACAACAAACTCCTCACCCCATCCCACCCAGACACCGTAACTCACAACAGTCCTTTTGTCTCCAGAGATACATTCAAACTCCGTAAGCTGTCACACGTTTCGAAGACTTTCATACCCATACTCACTGTTTCACTCATTTCAGCGACCAAGAGGGTTGGCTCTGGGGCCAGACTGCCTGGTTCCAAGCCTGACTCAGTGGCTTTGTGTGCCCGCAGTGCCTCACCGTCAGCTGTAAAGATGGCTGTGAGCCATTTCTGCTTTGTGAAGTCTTTCAAAACATTATATGATGGGACACATGGAAAACACTTAGAGTCTGCTCTGAGCACAGTGGTCATTAATAGCATTTGGGATGGGCACAGTACTGCTCACCCCCAACGTGGTCAGCCACCTGTTTTTGTGAATAAAGTTTTATTAAAACACAGCCACGCACATTCGCTCATTGTTGTCTACAGCTGTCTTTGTATTGTAGAAACAGAGATGAGAAGCACGGTTCACAAAGCCTGAGATATTTACTACTGGGCCCTTCACAGAAAAAGATTGTTATGCTCTGAGATCTATAATAGTCTCATATTCCTGGAGCTTATCATTCAACAAACAGAAGATGAATGCAAATATTTTATTTGAACTGAAATAAATGTTACCTGGGAGAAGAATGGGGAATTACTATACAAGAACACAGTCTAACTAGAAAGGGCCATCTACAGTCTGCTAGATCTTCCTGCCAAGGGGTTTCTTTCTTTCTTTCTTTCTTTCTTTCTTTCTTTCTTTCTTTCTTTCTTTCCTTCTTTCTTTTTTTTTCTGAGACAAGTTCTCACTATGCAATTCAGGCTGGCCTTGAGCTCACTTTGTTTTTTTGGTTTTTTTTTTTTTTTTTTTTTTTTTGTCTTTTTGATATAGGGTCTTGCTATGCATTTCAGGCTGGCCTTGTGCTCACTTTGTAGCCCAGGCTGGTTTCAAATTTGCAATGATCCTCTTGCCTCAGTCTCCTGAGTGCTGGGATTGCAGGTGTGTGCCACCACGCCCAGCTCTTTCTTTCTTTCTTTCTTTCACTACATCCCCAGTCCTTCTTACTTCTCATTTTGAGATTAGTCTTTGAGCTTGTGAGGATCACGAGTCTTGCAGTAGCAGCCACTTGGAGGCTGAGGAGGACCAGCCTCCTATTACAAGGCTTGCACCATCAGGCCTGGCTTAGAGGTATGTGTTTTGTTGAAGACGAGAAACTGCTCAGGTTCAGGGGAAGTCAGAGCTGTGTGAGTCGAGAGCTAAGAGACAGCGTGCGTGGCTGAAAAGGGACTGAAAGAAGATCTGGGTATAGGAGAGAGGAGCAAGACGACCTATCCCGGGGAGCTAGGCAGGAGCCAAACCATGAACAGTCATGGGGCTTCTCTTGTGGGGAAGGAGTCACAGCAAGAGCCTAGTGTTGGAATGACAGGTCAGGTCTCCTTTGGAGATGATCGTGCTGACCCCATTAACGGAGAATAGATTGGGTAAGGGCCAGAGCGGCTGCTGGGAGCAACCAAAAAGCTATCTCAGCAGCAGCCCAGGTCAGAGATTCGAACGCCCACTGGGAGTGGCGGTGCACACCTGCAATCCTAGCAGTTGGGGAAACTGTGGCAGCAAGATCACAAGCTGGAGAGTGAAACATGGTCTCGAGATAAAAAGTATAAAAGGGCTAGGAAATGTAGATGAGTGTGAAGCCCTGAGTTTAACCCCCAGTACCGGAAAAAAATATTCAGTGGCTTGAACCTCATTGACGGCACTGGAAACAAGGCTTGAAGCTCATTGGCAGCACTGGAAACAAGGCTTGAAGCTCATTGGCGGCACTGGAAACAAGGCTTGAAGCTCATTGGCGGCACTGGAAACAGAGGCTTGAAGCTCATTGGTGGCACTGGAACCGGAGGCTTGAACCTCATTGGCGGACTGGAAACACGTGACTGACTTTTGTTGGGGAGGTTAGGCTTTGAGGGTGCATCTGGGCATGGGGAGGGGGTGGCAGAGTGCAGATGCAGGTGAGCTGGCACCTCTGACATGGGGCCCGGGGTCTGCTTGAGGCTCCTGGCTTTCTCTGTGAGGAAGGTGAAATCTCATCCTGCTGAGGATGATCATGGAAAGTGTTCAAGGAGAGAAAAGAGCTGAGATGGGGTTAAAGACTGAGAGAGTAAGGAGCAGGGAAACTGAGGTAGCAGTTCTGGACAGTTGGAAGCCAGTGATCATGAATTTATGATAGTCCCAGGAGTCTCTCTAAGTGATTGCTGTCCCTGTCTAGCACTAACTGGCTGTCTGGATGTAGACAGGAAGAAAGTAAAATACTTTGGTTCATCCCAGCTTGGGGTTTTGTCAGCAAAGGAACTGAAAGAGAAGCAAGAGAGGGACTAAAAGAATGGGCTGGGGGATTTAAACTAAACAGGAAGAGAGCCAGACATGGTGGCACATGCCTGTAATCCCAGCACTCTGGAGGCTGAGGCAGGAGGATCGTTGTGAGTTTGAGGACAGCCTGGGCTGCAAAGTGAGTTCAAGACCAGCCTGAACTGCGCAGCGAGACCCTGTCTCAAAAAGACCAAAAAAAACCCAACTAAACAGGAAGATAAGGGAAGGCAGGAAGAGTCACAGGATGGAGGACTAAAAACAAAGGACCGGAAACAGCCTGTGCCTGTCCATCAATAGAGACCGGAAGTGGTTGAACAACTGCCCTGGAAGGAGACTGAGCAGAGAGGAAGCTAGCCAGTAGCTGTTTTAGAGGTGGAGCAACTCAGGAGGAGGGGTTATATGGTAAAGAAATGAAATCATTTACCAAACCCCACACCAAGAAAATGGCAGAGCTAGGGGCTGATTCCTAGAGTTCCAAGTTTGTTCTACTGCTCTCTTTCGCACTCTCTCAGTTGTGACCAGGACCTTGATTTCAGAATCCCCAAACTCGCTGTGAGACCCGACACTGGGATGAGGGGAACGGGCAGGTACTGCAAAGGCCCGGTGGCAGGTGGGTAACGTGCAAGAGAGAAAGCACAGGAGGTCTCCAAAGTCTGAGTGCAGGGTCAGCGGGGCAGCATGGAGGATGGGGAGGGGCCAGGCACCCACAGCCTGGAGCTCTCCCTCCCAGCATCCACCGGTTTGTAATAATACCAGTGTGTGTGTGTGTGTGTGTGTGTGTGTGTGTGTGTGTGTGTGTGTGTGGTGTGTGATGCTGGGGATCCACTTCAGCCATTGCGCATGCAAGCCAAATACCACCCCTGAGCTACATCCTCAGGCCGGTAATAATAATAACTTTGGGGGCTGGGGATTTAGCTCAGCGGCAAAAGCGCCTGCCTGGCAAGCGCAAGTTCATGAGTTTGGTTCCCGGTACCGGAGAAAAACCAAAAAAAAAATAAATAAATAATAATAATAATAATAACTTTGATGATCTAATTAAGGTCCATCTCTCCCATCAGTCTGCAAGTTTCAAGGGTGCCAGGATTATATTTGCTTTGTTTATTTCTGTCAGTGGAGTCTAGCACAGGGCCTGGTATTTGAAGGTTACAGTAAATCTGTGAAATGAGAGAAGGACCGGGTGTGGTGATTCTGGCGCCTGTCTGTAATCACTATGAGACTCCACGGAACCAGTTCCTCTTTGTGCCTCAGCTCCCTCATCTCGAGGTTGGATTTAAAGGCGGCAAAGCCTGTAGGCAGCTGCCAGCATCAGGAGGCCTCAGTAAACTCAGTTCTTCTCCCTTTTCTCCTCCCTCACTCGGCTTCCCCGCTTTTCCCAGCCCGGTACCACACCCATACTTGGGAGCCATAAAACCCCACCCAGCTTGGACTCTCACCTCCTCAGCCCCTCCTGCTCAGTTCCTTTCCTCAGACTAGGGGGCTATGTCCTTTCCGTCTGGCTCTGGGTGCCCCCAACCTCAGAAGGCAGGACTGGGGCCTGAGTGGACCTCAGATACAGCCAAGTCGCAGTTGCCGTGACAATAGCGACAGTCCCCAGCCACAGGTTCCCTAAGTGACTGGTTACTCTTTAACGTATCCACCCACCTTGGGTGATTAGAAGAATCAATAAGATAACCGGGTGGTGGCAGCTGGCCTCGCTCACTGCCTTCCTGGTGGACTGGCTTCTGGTGGCGCCGCTGCTGCTGGCTGTGGGCTACGGCTCCTCCATGCCCCCCGGTGACCAGCTGGGCTCCCTTGGCCATGGTCAGTGTGAACGCGCCCCTCGGGGCCCCAGTGGAGGGTCCTTATGGTGAGTGGAGAAGGGGCCAGGGATGAGAGGGACTGGACAGGGTGGGACTATGGTCGGGTTTCAAAGGCCATGACACCCACAGAGTGTTTCTGATGGGCTCCCAGACCCTCCGAGGGCTCGTCTAGAAGGACAGGAAGCCGGGAGGAGGCATTTGACCCCTTTGCTAAGGTGTACTACGAGGGCTTGGCCTGTGGTGTGGGATGTGCCGGGAGGGGCTGCTGGAGCCCCGGGGCAGGGCCTTGGTTCTTTGACCTGCAAAAAGGCTTTCCTGGAAATGCAGCCCAGGAGTCTTTGCAAAATTCCATAGAAGGTGGGGGTCCAGATGGAGCAACCTCTTTGCTGCAGACAATCAGGCCAGACCAGAGCATGCTGGGCCTAGGTCATCTAGCCAGGGCTTGGTCTAGCTGGGATCGGACTGCAGCAGTGAAGCCCTGGGGAGAGCCGGCTTGGTGCCTCTGAACCTCCATCGGCTCTGGATAATCCAAGGAGAAGGGGTACAAAGCACCACCCAGCGTGGGGCAGCAGAAACAGGATGATCTCCCACTGGGGTGTCTGACAGGGAAGGGCTGGGGTTCTGCCACTTGCAGGGACCCCTACGCTGGAAGTAGCCAACTGCCCCTCAGTAGAGGGAGGACAGGAGAGTCTGTGGAGGAATGATGTGCCATTGTTGGAGGAAAATGGGCTGATCAATGTGCAGATGGGGAAGAGCCTCCAAGCTGTAGTAGATGAAAACAGAGCTGAAGACTTATGTACGGTTTCTGATAACAAAACGGATATAGATGCATGTATGTACACACATTTGTATTTGCATAGAAAATTCCATGGCGGGACACAAAGAAACTGGTGACAGACAGTTTGGTTTCTGAGAGGGAGATCCAAGAGAGTGTTTGGTTTTCTCTTCTTCTTCTTCTTTTTTTTTTTTTGTTTGTACCAGGAATTGAACTCAGGACCTCACACTTGCCAGGCAGGTGCTGTGCTGCTGAGCTATATCCCTGGCTTTTTGGGGGACACATTTTGGGTTTTTTAAAAAAGGAGTGCATTTTATAAACATACGTAGATCTCTCTCTCTCTCTCTCTCTCTCTCTCTCTCTCTCACACACACACACACACACACACACACACACACACAGGGCTTGGCCTCTGGAATGCAGTCGATCTCAGTTCTGGTTGTGTGATTTTAGTTAAATTACTCAACAGTGCCGCCATTGCTTTCTCTGAAGTGGAGAGGAAATACTGGAATCTTCTTTTATGGTCATCCTGGGAATAGGGTATAAAGCCCTTAACACCACCCGCATTGTAAGGACTCTGAAAATATTACTTAATACCATCCTCAGCTAGAAGTGGGTGGCCAGTGAGGGACAGAAATCAGGGACTGGTCTGATAATCCGGGGCATTGATTTTGCCCCCCACCAAGCAGGAGCGTGTGGTGGTACGGGGTGGTACAGGGTGGTACAGGGTGGTACAGGGTGGTACAGTGAAAACAACAGAAGCTAAAGAATGAAATGACCTAGAGACCTCCCTCATCAGCCGTGTGACCTTGGGTGTGTTGCTTCCCCTCTCTGAACCTATTTCCTCATCTGTAAAATGGAGCTAATTTCACAGTGAGAGGGGAATGGAAGAGATAGCATAAGGGTCTAGGTATTCCTTAGTTTACAGTTATAAAATTTGGTTGACTCTGTGGCCAGAGGAAGACTCATTAGCTCCCAAAGGGAAGGAAAATCAGCTCCCGGGAGGGCAACCCAGGTCATCAGCCTAGGCCAAGAGGGGAACAGAGGCCCCACAAGGTCCCTCCCCAAGGGTGTATATCCATGACATCACCTGACAGTCTCTCGCTGTCTCCCAGGTCTCTCTACTTTGGAAGTTATCTGAATGTCCCCCAGCCCCTGTGAAGTTCTCCTCACATAGGCAGCATTCAACAGGCCGGTTGCTGGCTGGCTGGATGTTTGGATGGATGGACAGATGCGTGGATGGACAGGTGGATGGACAGATGATTGGAGGGATGGATGGATGGATGGTTGGATGGATATTCCACACCTACCATCTCATTTAATTTGTACAACAGCTGTCTGAAATAAAAAAAAAGACTGTTATCTCCAAGGATAGAAGAGAAAATTGAGGCTCGGGATTATTGGGGAAAAAAATCATCTGACCTGGTGTCTGAGCCAGCCGACTGCTGTTGGCCCTCTTGGCCTGGCTACAGGTATGGCAGAGCATGGACAGGAAGGCGCCTATGGCCTTCCAAACCTTGTGGCCAGGTTTGCGGCACCTACCGTGGGAAAACAGTGCGCCTTTGTCTCAGGACAGCGGGGAGTTCGCTGCAGCGTGTGTGTTTGTGTGTGATGGTGGCTACTGACTCTGCTTCCCTCATAAAATACAACCGAGTTAGCCTCCTGGATCTGCCATTTCTTCCTTTTTTCAAGCTTCGTGGACTTGTGAGTCAGTAGCTGTCTCTGAAGCTCAGCTCTTTCTTCTGCACAGTGAGGAAGGGCATTCTGCCGAGAGGCTCTGGGGAGAAGGCACTTCCTGGTAGAAGTGCGTGGAGGAAACAGCAAAACCCGTCTGCTGAGGCTGCTCCAGCAGCAGAGGTGTGGGGTCAGAGGGTCACGAAGAGCAGACCCTCAACGACTCTGACCTCGTGTTTCTGTGTGGCGACAGTGGGTAGACTCGACCACCCCCTGCGCTCAGCCCTGCTTTGCAGCCCTCACTGCTGCGATCAGAGAGTTGTCAGCGTGAATTCCCCTCACCAGACGGTAAACTCCCCGAGGTCAGGGACATTGGTGCTTTCTCTGGCTTTGCTGGTCTTAAAAGATCACAGGGTGACTGGCACAGAGGAAGTCCTCACTGCACATTTGTTGGGCGCATGCCTCCAGGGAAGGCTTCATCAAGAGACCTTTGACAGCGGCCACCAGCGTGGCCTGGCCCAGGCCCTGCCCTTCCTCCCTCCACGTCTTCATGGTGTCGGCACTTGGGTCTTGCATTTGTCCACTGCTGGACCCGAGGTGGCTTTCTCATGCTGGCATAGAAGTGTCTGAATCTCAATGGGGGGGTGGGTATAAATAAATAAAATGCTTATTTATTTCTTATAATCAGAAAGGGTGTTTCCCACAGAAGGTTAAATATCACATGGTTTCTTTTATATGAAGGACCCAGAGTATAAACAAAGAGTAACATAAAGGATAGGTGGCAGGAAACGGGGAATAGACCTTAGAGGTGGGGAAGGGTTGGGATGAGGGAGATGGGAAGGAGGGAGGGGAAGAGGAAGTAAAGGGACAAAGCCGCAGTGTGTGTCGGTACCGCTTCCCCACAATGGGGGTATTTATTATAGACTACAGACATATACTGATGATGGTTTTTCTGAAAAGTAAGTTTCCCCCAGATACCTCCTAACAGCAGACCTCCCAACTTAAGGGAAACTAGAAGTCAAGTATCTAGAGGGAAAGCCAAGGCTGAGTGAGGCGAACGACGTTCCTCTCCCGAGGTCTGGCACACAGAGGCTGTAGGAGTGGGTGTCTGAGTCCCAGCACTGCTGACATCTGGGGTACTTCCTGTACCTTGCTGGGTGTGAAGCAGCAACTCTGGCCTGCCAGTGACATCTCTCCACATCAGTGTCAACCAGAATCCCCAGAGAAGTCAGGTGTGGTGGCACATACCTGTAGTTCCAGCACTAGGGAGGCTGAGGCAGGAGGATCCCTGTGAGTTTGAAGCAAGCGTGGGCTACATTGTAGGTTCAAGGCTAGCCTGAACTATATAGTGAGACCCTGTCTCAAAAAGCAAAAAAAAAAAAAAAAAACCCCAAAAACAAAAAAATCCAAAAACCCAAATATATCTGTCTATATCTATATCTATATCTATATCTATATCTATTATCTATTATCTATATCTATGTCTATATCTGTATCTGTATCTACATCTACATCTATATTTATATCATCTCCCCGGATAGTCAAATGTCTCCTAGGACACTTCTGACACTAGTGTGTTAAGGGTGAGCAGGAATAATTTAATTGCTGGACACTGTCTGCTACAGTGAAATATGCTGTGACTTGTGTGTTGTATTTGCTTGGGGGTTGCCCTGACCAAGCAAGTGGATAGGATGCCATGATGTCCATTCTGGGTGCTAGCCTGATTCCCAGTTTAATTATTTTTCTACCCTTGATTATTATTTTTTTTTGTTTTGTTTTGTTTTGTTTTTTTTTTTTTGGTTATTTTTGGTTTTTCTCTGGTACCGGGAACCGAACTCACGACCTTGCGCTTGCCAGGCAGGCGCTTTTTGCCGCTGAGCTAAATCCCCAGCCCCTCCTTGATTATTATTTTGGTTCTTTGGTGGTTTTCATTTTTATAAGCACCTCAAATCTCCTTGAGAGGAAGATTTATATTCATCGTACTCTCTTTGCTGTGTTACAGGCTTTTTATAGGGTCTGGCCCTATGTAGCCTTATTTTTTTTTTCCTATGTAACCTTAGATGGAGCTTAATTGAATGGATGAAAGAATGGTGAATGAATGAATGAATGAATAGATGTTGGGTGGGTGGATACGTAGGTGGCTTGATAAATGGAGATGATACGTCGGTAAGTAAATAGCAGGATGGGCTATATGGACAGATAGATGATTGGACAGGACAAATGGATGAAAAAGTAACCAGGAAGAGGAGTGGGTAGAGAGATGGCAGATGGGTTAATGAGTAGATAGGTGGATGGGTAGATACGGAGGAAGATGGATGAATGAGTAGATGGATGGGATGGATGGAGAGATACGTGGATGCATGTGATAAATGAATAAGTAGTTTCTTCCTTTCTCTCTCTCTCTGTCTCTCTCTGTCTCTCTCTCTCTGTCTCTCCCTCTCTCTCTGTCTCTGTCTGTCTCTGAGACAGGGTCTCACTATATAGTTCAGAGTGGTCTTGAACTCACTATGTAGTCCAGGCTGATCTCAAACTTATGGCAATCCTCCTGTTTCAGCCTCCCAAGTGCTGGGATTACAGGCATGTGACAATACGCCTGACCAGGAAAACTTTCTTAAACCAAACTATTTCCGGATGAATCATAATCTCCTAGGGTGATTTCCAAGCATTTTGTGTTGCTATTCAATAAATGTTTAATAGATTATAATATTTTTATTGAGTCCCATATGTGATTTGGGCATCCGGGTCAGCTGAAGTATGGAAACTATTGCTGCACTTCATCGGTTTAGTAAAGGGAGGAGTAGATCCGATCCCCACTATGCCTCCTGTCTCTACTCAGAGACCTCCTGCATTCATTAACTCATCATTTACTTGTTCATTTCTTCAGCAAATGCCCACTGGGGATTACAGTGTGTGTGACATTTTGCTAGGCACTTGGGGAACACAGCAAAAGAACACCCTGGCTTCACATCACGAAGAGTGCTCAGTTTGTTGGCCCACAGACATGCCAGCAGCAATCAAAGACAGGTTGCTTGGTGTGGACAGACAGAGCTGTAGGAACACAAGGGACCAGGCAGTGGGGATGGGGCTGGGGACCTTCCATCCCTAGGGGTGTGGATTGATAGCTAAGTCAAAAGTGGAAGGTTGGCCGCACTCAGCCAGGAGGACAGGAAGGACAAAGAATTCACCTGGCCAGGGAAGGCCATGTGCAAGGCCTGGGGCCTGGCCTCACACTGTGCTGACTTTAGCGACTCTTGACTGTGATTCATTCCGTCCTTTACACTTTATTTATTTATTTACTTATTTATTTATTTATTTTGAGAAAGAGTCTTGCTATGTAGCTCAGACCAGCTTTCAACTCACTTTGTAGCCCAGACTGGCCTCAAAATAGCAGTGATCCTTCTGCCTCAGCCTCCCTTGTGCTGGGATTACAGGCACGCGCCACCATCCAAATCTTGGGATTATCCTGGCTGTTTCATGATTGATATATTGGTCCTAGAAACATGCTGAGAGGCTCAAGTACAGGAACTGCTCTATCGGACTCACCTACCTCCAGGTTAAGGATGGGCTGGAGGAGGAAAGAAATGTGTTTCCAAGGAAACCCCTGCTATGTCATGCACAGAATGCTGGCTGCTTCGCATGCTTCATCTCTCTTAGTTCCTTTTTTTGTTGTTGTTGTTGTCTTTTTGAGACAAGGTCTCTCTATGCAGTTCAGGCTGGCCTTAAGCTTACTTTATAACTTAGGCTGGTCTTGAACTCTCAATGATTCTCCTGCCTCAGCCTCCTGAGTGCTGGGATTACAGGCATGCGCCACCACACCCGGCCTCTTTTAGTTCTTGCAATGAACTGCAAGGTGGGCCGTCTTATCCCAAGGAAACTGAGACTCAGAGTTGTTATGTGAGTTTCCTACATCACTTAGCAAAAGAGAGATTAAAATGTAGTCTGACACCAACTTTTCATTCTTCCAGCTGAACTTGTCCTCCTCCAGGCCACACATGCAGGGCGGTGGCACACAGGGGCCGCAGCTCAGGCTCTGGAGTCTGTGCAGGCTCTGACTGCCACCCGCTCACCCCAGGACCTTGTGTCAGTTCCTTAGTCTTCTGTGCCTCACCTGCTGGGCAGGGGATTGTGGCGAGGATTGAATGCCATTGCTGTCCGGAGAGTGCAGAGGGTCTGGCACATACAAAAGGCCGTGGACAAGTGGTTCTTTATTAGTACATGTTTGCAGTGCCCAGTGTACACAGCCACGGCTGAGCTCCCCATTTCTTCATCCTCTTCCCTTCTATTGTCGGTGGGAAAGTAAACTAGTACAACTACCATGAAATCAGTATGAAGATTCCTCAGAAACCTAAAGGTGGAAATTCCACTCACCCCAGCTCTTCTCCTTCTGGATATCTTCCAGCAAGAGTGAAAGTCATTCTATTACCGTGATACACGCATCCCCTAGTTTATAGCAGGACAATTCCTAATAGCTAAATTGGGGAAAGCTGTTTGTCCATCAACAGGTGAGTGGATAAAGACAATGTGGTATTGGGCTGGGGATTTAGCTCAGCGGCACAGCGCCTGCCTGGCAAACACGAGGTTGTGAGTTCGATTCCTGGTACTGGAAAAAAAAAACAAAACCAAAACAAAACAAAAAGAAAAATGTGGTATTTATACATAATGGACTACCACCCTGCCATAAGGATAAACATGAGTCTTCTGTAGGCAGATGGTCACACCTGAGACCATAATGTTAAGTGAAATAAATCAGACACACGAGCTTAAATATTACATGGTTTCTCTTATTTGAGAAATCCAAAATATAAATGAAGAGTAAAATAAAAGACAGATAAGAGGAAATAGCTATTCTGAGTTGTGTGGTTATAAACGTGGGTGTTCATGTATCACTGTAATACAATATCTTTAATTCAGGAAGATATTACATGGGGAATAAGTGGATTGGAGTGTCTAGTTTTGGTTTTTTGAAGACTCTGTATACTGATTTTCACAGTGGTTGTACTAGGTTACTTTCCCACCAGCAAAGTAGAAAGGGTCTCTCCTGCAGCCTTGCCAGCATTTGTTATTATTTGATTTCTTGATGGTAACCATTCTTTCTAGAATAAATTGAAATCTCAGTGTTGTTTTAATTTGCATTTCTCTAGTGGCCAGGAATGTTGAACATTTTTTCATATATTTATTGGCCATTTCTTCTTTTGAGAAGTGTCTGCTCATTTTTATTGCCCATTTCTTGATTGGATCTTTTATTTTGGGGAGGGGAGTTCTTTTCCTTGAGTTCTTTATATATTCTAGATATTAGTCTTCTTTTTTTTTTTTTTTCCATTACCGGGAATCGAACTCATGACCTTGCACTTGCCAGGCAAGCATTGTGCCACTGAGCTAAATCCCCAGCCAATATTAGTCTTCTGAGCTGGCAAATTTTCTTCTCATTCTGTTGAGAATTTCCTCTTCACTGTTAGTTGTTTCCTTTGCTCTACAGAAGTTTTTAATTTGATATAACCCTATGTGTTGATTCTTGATATTATTTCTTGTGCAGCTGAGGTTCTGTTCAGAAGGCCTGTGCCTGTGTCTTCAAAAGTTTTGCCTATTTTATCATCCAGCAGATTAAGTGTTTTAATATTTAGGGCTTTCATCCATTTTGATTTTATTTTAGTACGCAGTGAAAGATGATTCAATCTTCTGCGGGTGGATAGCCAGTTTTCCTGACAACATTTGCTAAAGAGGCTGGCTTTAGGTGTTTTTTGGTTCCTTTGTCAAACATCAGATGGCTGAAAGTGCCTGGGGTTATTTCCACGTCTTCTACTCTGTTCTACTGATGCACATGTCTGTTTTTGTGCTACTACCATGCTATTTTTTTAAAAATCACTGTAGCTTCATAATATAATGTGAAATCTGCAGTGATGTTTCCTGCTTTGTTCTTGTTGTCCAGGATTGCTTTTGCTATTCTGGGACTCTTCTGGCTCCATAGGTATTTTAGGATTGTTTATTCCAGTTCTGTGAAGAATGCTGTTGGTATTTTGATCGGGATTGCATTACGTCTACATATCAGTTTTGGCAGTATGACCATCTTGACAGTATTGGTTCTGCCTGTTCAGAAACACGGATATCTTTTCCATTTTCTGGTGTTCTCCTCCATCTCCTTTTTCATTATAATGCAAAGAATTTAGCATTTCTTTGTTAAAGAGCTCTTTCACTTCCTTTGTTAGGTTTATTCCTAAGTATTCAATTTTTTTGAAGTTATCCTGAGTGGCATTGTTAGCAGCAGGTGAATCATAAATGGCTTTTATCAGACTGAGATAAGGTCCTTTCGTCCCTATTTTCTTCAGGGTCTTTTTTTTTTTATCATGGATGGATGTTGGCCATGTACATTTGAACAGTCATTGTTAGCAGTACACTGTGGAGTGTCCTCCTATTGTGCACAAGGCACTGCATCCTGCTATAAGCTGAGCATACTTTTAGCTGTTCTGGAACAAACAGAAGCAAAGGAGGGAGAGATAACTGGCTCTCAGATGCACCTATCTGGCTGGCAGGTCAAGACAGGGTCATCTCCAAGCCTTCAGATGCCCTCCAATGCACAGGGTCTGCTCTCATGCATGTGCTTGTAGGGCAGTGCAGGATGTGGCCTGAGCCCCTTGGCTGAAAAAGAACCAATGATGAGTTCAAAAGGTGGGGGGACAGGCACACCCTGGAGGGAGACCAGGGTGATGTCTGTGGCTCTGGGTGGCTCGTGGTGACCTTACTCAGCCCTTTTGCTCCTGCTCCATCTCTTCCTCTAAGAAACAGAGGTGTGACAGTGGCTGGCTCCGAGGTTGCCAGACAGCATGCACAGAAGTGGCAGGAGGGACGGCTGAGGGCTCATTTTGAGGGGAATCGGGGAGGGATTCACACGGTCAGGCTTGCAATCTCCACTCACCACAGCATCTGGTCCAATCAGAGCCACTCCATTTTGACTAAATGAGACATTTCAGCAAAGGACTCCACAGTTCCAAAGTGTCTGAAGAACCAGAGGGCCAGACCAGTGTGCTTCGAATTCATCTTGATTCAGTTGTATTTCACACAGTTTATTGGATTCTGTCAGTTTGGGCAGCACTAGCTGATGTAACAAGCAAGCCCAAAGATGTGTTGAACAGTATTTATTTCTATCACATATTCATTCATACAGGAACTCTGGAAGTGGCTTTGACCCAGAGAGACACTTAGCATTTCTACTCCCTTCCCTGGTGAGAACTAGTCACATGGCCCCAGGAGTCGGGGATACGTGGTCCCTCGCTGGACAACTGCTTTCCAGGAATAACTCTCAGTATGGTAGGGGGATCGTGGATTTTTTGGCGCATAATTGGCCATCTCTCCCAACAAGTCACTCACACACACACACACACACACACACACACACACACACACCCCTCAAATATGTATAACTAATTTGCATGTACAGTTTTTTTCAAACAAATGCTTTAATAAAAAGTACATAGATAACACACAGCGATGAGGTAAAGGTGACAGAATGATACCAATCTGTGAATTTAGGTAAATGGATACATCATTGTTCATTGTTTTCTTCTTTCAACCTTTAATAGGCTTGAAATTTTTCAAAGTAGAATGTTGGCGAATATGACATTGTTAAAATTTGCTATACCTATATGTGGAGCAAACTGAACTGTAAATAGAAGGATACTTAACTGTATGGGTTTTGAATTGTAACTTTAGTACAGAGGTTAGCGACTTCTTTTCTGTAAAAGACTAGACAGTAAATATTTTAGATTTTGCAGGCCATATGAGATCAGTGGCAACTACTCAGCCCTGATGGTGGAGTACAAACACAGCCAGAAGCAGTAATGTGGCTGTTTGCCAATAAAACTTTATTTACAAAAACAAGCAGTGGGCCCTCCAAGCAATTTTTTTCAAGCACATACATTATTCCTAGAGTGTAATTCAATGGTCTTCATTAAAAGTTATCAAACAGCAATGTCTCAAGTTTATAGGACTTTGAATCAATTAACATAGGACACTGTAGCCTTCTAGCGTGAAGTGAAAATTTTTGGCATATTTGTTCTGCACACAATTAACTGACTTGTTTTCATTTCTTGAGAAAGGTACTATTACAGACAGGTAAGGCAGAGGTCAGGTATGGAAGTAAATTTGGTGAGAGACACACGCTAGTGCTTAGGAACAGGCAATGAATGGGTGTCAGAGGGCACAGGTCTGGGTCCTGCCTCATCCACTTTCTAGCTCTGGTTTATTTTTTTCACTTCTATAGTATTTACCATGAGCCAGACACTGTTCTCAGCACTTAATAAAAATTAACTCATTGAGTAGCTGCTGTCATCTGATCACTTCTCGGGAGACATAACAAGGCACAGAGAGGTTAAATAGCTTCACACAGCCCGTTTCCTCTTCAGTTTCCCCCATGAGGGGCAGAGCTAGGACTCCAACCTAGGCTTTGTGTTAGTAAGAGAAATACTAGCTGACGGAACAAGCAAACCCAGTTATCCAGGAATTCCCCCAACTCCTTCCTTCCTCTCGGAAGATGCATTTTATTTTAACCCCTGCATCCCACTGCAATAGGCAGAATCCTCTTTATCACTCTGGATTCCATGTCCTCCTCCAAATATGGGATTACTGTTGCTGATTCTGCCTATCCCTCCAAATAGCTCTGCTGATGGGAAGAATGGATTCCACAGTCTTCCACGGCTGCAAGAGCTGTTGGCTGTGCTGTTCATGTTATTTTTGCTATTTTATTCTCTTTTTTTTTTTTTTTTTTTTTGTCTTTTTGAGACAGGATCTTGCTATGCAGTTCAGGCTGGCCTTGAGCTCACTTTGTAGCCCAGGCTGGTCAGCAGGTGAATCATAAATG
>NW_004955445.1:12904057-12972879 GCF_000276665.1 Chinchilla lanigera | reverse complement strand
AGGATTACAGGCGTGCGCCACACACCCAGCTGTTCGTGTTATTTTTTGTTTGGTTGTTTGTTTGTTTGTGTTATTTTGATGTAATGTCACGGTGAGCATTGGTTGAGACAGTGAACAGAAAGGCTCAGAGCTGGGTGTGGTGGTGCACTACTCCTGTAATCCCAGCACTCGGGAGGCTGGGGCAGGAGGATCGACACAGTTTTGAGGCCAACCTGAACTACATAGGGAGACCCTGTCTCAGAAAACCAAAAGCTACCCCTCAAAGAAAAGAAAGGAAAAGTTCAGGTTCATAATGATGGCAGCTTTGGATGACAGTAATGATAGCAACGCTGAATAGTAACAATAGTTATGTGGTTCCACAAATGAAACCAAGGAATGCTGACTGATCTCCAAGTCAGGATGCAATTGTGCAAGGTCATTTCTGCTAGCATTAATGCAATACATCTAAAACTGAAAAGCCAAGAAGTAGCTGTACAGGGGCTGGGGATTTAGCTCAGTGGCAAAAGCGCCTGCCTGGCAAGTGCAAGGCTGTGAGTTCGGTTCCCGGTACCAGAGAAAAACCAAAAAAAAAAAAAAGAAGTAGCTGTACAGCCATGACACTTCAACATACAGAGGAAAACACAAAGGGAAAAGCCCAGTTAAGACCCTGGCACATGGTTGCCTCTGGATTGGTGGAAATTGGGTTCTGGAAAAAGTGGGTAGACTGTTACTGTTACTGTGAGCCTTGTAGCATCTGACTTTTTGAACTGTGTACATAAATGGTTTGGATTTAAAATTGTCTTAAAAACAAAAAGGGAGTAAAATACTACTGAGATACTTTTTTTTTTTTGGTCTTTTTGAGACAGGGTCTAGCTATGCAGTTCAGACTGGCCTTGAGCTCACTTTGTAGTGATTCTCCTGCCTCAGCCTCTGGAGTGCTGGGATTACAGGCGTGCACCACCACGCCCAGCTTGAAATACTTTTGAATATACTTAACAAACAGAGTTGGGATGGAAAGTCTTGGAGAGAAAGGGCAGAGAGAGAGAGGAGTGTGGGATATATCTTCCTGCTGAAGACCCGCGGGGCTTTGTTTTGGAAATCAAACCTGAGCACCTTTCTCTGTCCGCAGGCTCTGATTCTTGTCTGATGATGATCTGTTTATCCCTGGGCTCCTCCACCACGGTGAAGGTTCCCGTAGAGCAGGGGATGAGGCTGCCTCGCCGTCTGCCGCATCCCAGCGTGGAGGGCAGTGCTGGGCACACAGTAGTCCAATATTTGCAGACTGAGCAAATACAGATGGGGACAGTTGAGTCAGGCTGCTGAGCAGCTGCGCAGGCCAGTGGTCTGGGGAGGAGGTGGCAGCCCCTGGCCAGGCCCTTCCCTGGGTAAACAGGCCTCCCTCTGCCCAGACTGTTTGACGACTGTCTGCCAAGGGAACAGCAGACCCCGGCTGCTGCACTCCCAAGGCCCCAGGCTTCCCTGGGACCAGCCGCAGGCAGCAGCAGCCACGCCTCGGAAGTGCTCGGAGGAACAGGTCAAAAAGTTATCCAAACAGTCGGAGGGAGGGCAGAGGAGGAGGCACTGAGACAGCCTGGGGCAAGTGTCTTTCCAGGACGGGCTCCATCCTGAGGGCTGGGGCAGCTCCCCAGTCAGACTCAGTATTAGGAGCAGCAGACCCAGGACCTACAGAGGGGTCTTGGGCACTTCCTGTTCCCTGGGCCTTCATTTCCTCACCTATAAATTGAGATACCACAGACACATCAGTGGTTTTTTTAAACCAAAACAAAACAAAAAAAGCAATGGGGCTCTATCCTCAGATAAAATCCTGCCTAGAAGCCAGTTCACAGGAACGATGTAATAGAGGCGGCTGGGTTAAGCAACAGTCAAAGTGCAGGAGGATGCACCCTTATGAGCCCCTTGTCCTGCAGGACAGCCACAGGTGAAATCCACCAGGCTACCTGGCATCTGGGATTTATCTGCTTGGTGAGTGAGGTAAAGGCAGTGTAGCAAGAGGACATACCTGGAATTTTATAATCAAACACAGACCCAGAGCCAGGCGAGGCGGTACAGGCCTGTAATCCCAGCACTCTGGGAGGCTGAGGCAGGAGGATTGCAAGCTCAATCATGCTTAGCCTGGGAAACTTAGTGACTTAGTGAGAACCTATCTCAAAATAAAGGAGAGCTGGGATGTAGCTCAATGTGAGGCCCTGGATTTAATCCTCCATATCACAAAACAAAGGAACAAACAAGAAACGTAGACCCAGGTTCAAGACCCATCATGTGATTCTGAGCAATTTTCTGCAACTTTCTGAGCTTTAGTTGCCCCCCACACGCACCTGGCCGCTAACCAGTGTCCCTTGTGGTATCATCCCTAGTACATTTAGCACAGAACGTGGCACCTAGCAAACCCTCAGTAATGGAACTGGACAATCACGTTTGTTATTCCTCACAGAAATGACCTAGAATGAGAAGCAACTGAGCCAATTATTGGTCTTTGCTGTAAATGTGGGAAATATTGAAGCACTCACAGCCCCAGTTTCCTCTTCTGCAAAACAAGATGCAGGATTTAAAGGACCTTTTTTTTGGGGGGGGGGGTCTTTTTTAGACAGGACCTTGCTATGCAGTTCAGGCTGGCCTTGAGGTCACTTTGTAGCCCTGGCTGGTCTCGAACTTGCAACTATCCTCCTGCCTCAGCCTCCTGAGTGCTGGGATTATAAATTTGCAGCACCACACCCAACTAGGACCCATTTTTTTATTTCATAAAATTTGAATTGATTGTTAACTTTTACTTTTTTATTTTTTTATTGTTAACTTTTAAAAGTTCCAAACTTTTAAAAGTCCCAAAAAGTTAGCTTCTTTTTAAAAAATCGGAAGCTCTTGTCTGCAGATTTCCCATACCCATGAGGCAGGGTCTGCCGGAACCAATTTAGGTTGGGTATATTTTCTCTAATTTGCCCCAATGTCTACTGTTCCTCAGTGTGCCCACACTGAAGCTCTACTAAGAAACATAAAGCATTACGTTTGTGCATTTTTTTTGTTTTGTTTTGTTTTTTTCCAGTACCGGGAATCGAACTCAAGACCTCACGCTTGTCAGGGAGGCACTGTGCCGCCGAGCTAAATCCCCAGCCCCCTGTGCATTTTTTAACAAGTGTGAAATTTGCTTACACTCCCCTGTTCAATATATTTTTAGTTACCTCTCTGTGCATTGAGTGCCCTTGAGTTTGGGCCCCCTGATTGCTAAAACCAAGGGGAAGCTCGCTCATCATCTGTAAGAGCAATCTCCTGTTTCATAGATCTGCTCCTTTTTTTTTTTTTTTTTTTTTTTTTTTTTGGTCTTTATGCTACTCAGGCTGGCCTTGAACTCACTTTGTAGCCCAGGCTGGCCTCCAGCTAGAAGTGATCCTCCTGCCTCAGACTGCCAAGTGCTGGGGTTACAGGCGTGCCCCGCCACACCCAGCAATTTACTGCTTTTTAATTTAGCTGCTGGAGCATTTAACCTTCCGATTGTGGCCATACTGCTTTTCTGACAGCACTGCTCTAGTCTGTGGGACTGCACGGCAGTGACCAAATTCATTCCTAACTCTTCTGCCTCCGTTTTCCATGCCTGAAAGGACCCCTCCTACTGAAGCTCCTGGGCTTGTATCCCTGCACGAGTCTGCTCCCCAGCCCTCAGCTATGTCTGGCATCCCCACCTTTGTTGCCCGGCCACCTATCTCTCCAGAGGACCCAGGCTCCAGAGCTCCAAACGTGTCTTCTAGAATTGCGCACGGTGGGAGTCTCATTGCCTGTCCCCATCTGACAGCCATTGTGTGTTCTTTATCAGACACTGCATAAAACAATAGTCAATTTGAAACTTAATTACACAGCCATTCTTCTGTCTCCAGTCTGTGGAATTAACCCCAAATCCACAGCCGTATGGGAGTGGGGCGGGGGTGGAGCTGGGGTGGGGAGAGGCTTAGTTTTTTCTCTCTCTAGGGCGGAGGGAGTTTCTCTGGAGATAAAATGGATTGAGGGCGGGAGCACCGAATCCTGCTACAGCGAAGGTGCTGGTTTTGTTACCGGAGAAGCCAATGCCGACACTGCTGTGGGGACAGGAGCGAATCTGGAAGTTTAGGGAGCTTCGGAGAGGAATCTCGGCAATGAGGACCCCTTCGCGTGGGCGGCTGAGAGCCGGTGCTGCAGAGCCAGGGAGACTCCAGTCGAAGCCCAGTCTGTAAAATGCGGGTGGGAACAGACCTGACCGCCTCTGCCTCAGAGCGCCCCTCGCACTGCTCAGCTGGAAAAGGCTGTGCAAAGTTTTGCAGTCCTCAGACTCGAGGAGGAGGCCACAGGGACGTTGGAGTACATGTGATTCATTTTGTTTTACTTGTCTGTTTATAGCTCTTCTACTATGAACCTGCTTTAGTAAATAAAGAAAGAATAAGGCTGGGTGCTGTGCCTCAGTGGTAGAGCTGCTTGCTTAGCATGCCGGAGGCCCTGAGTGCAATCTATAGCAACACAGCAACACACACACACACACACACACACACACACACACACATGCTCGCGTGCTCAAAATAAATCATGGTTTTCTTTTTTCTTTCTTTTTTTGTTTTTCATTTTGAGAGGGCTTGGGGGCGAGGGTCTCACTAGGCAGTTCAGGCTGGCCTTGAATTCACTTTGTAGCCCAGGCTGCCCTTGAACTCGGCATGGCTTTCTTTAAAAATAAATAAATAAATACATAAATAACAAACCCAAACGAAACAGTTACTTTGCAAGGCATGGTGGTGCACACCTATTGTTCCAGCGCTCAGGAGGCTGAGGCAGCATTGCCGCCAGCTCAAGGTCAGCTTGGGCTACACAGTGAAATTCTGTCTCAAAAGAAAAAAAAAAGTTGGGTTCCAAGTATCTCTTTCTAGAAATTCACGGAAGCTGCCACACTACATTTCTGATATTTCATTAGCCAGAACACACACTGAGCTTCTCCAGGTAGGTCTTTCGGAGAACCACCCCCATGCCCACATGAAAAAGAGAGGTCTTATTGTACAAGAAAACAGGAAGAGTTCACAGTGTGGGACAGTTCACAGCCTCTGTGACATTGTTCTGTTCTTGACTTTAAAAGGATAGTTTGGTTCTCTGAAGTATAACATCTGCTTTAGGGTATTGGTGGGTAATGTTTATTGGGCTTTCAAAGTTTATTCTAAGTAAGTTAGGAGTTTGTCCCCCTACTATCCTCCTACTCTTTCTCCTTTGACTGGGTCTTACTATGTAGTTCAGTTTGGTTTTTGGGTTTTTTTTTTTTGTTTTTTTGTTTTTGTTTTTGTTTTTCCGGTACCGGGAATCGAACTCACGACCTTGCACTTGCCAGCCAGGCGCTGTGCCACTGAGCTAAATCCCCAGCCTCTATGTAGTTCAGTTTGGCCTTGAAGTCACAGTGACCCTTCTGCCTCAGCTTCACAAGCACCAGGATTATAGATGTACACCACCATGCTTGCCTTGTTTGTTCCTTTGTTAATCATAATTAATACCAAACTGTCTTCACTGCTTTTTGTGCATCTACTGAGATGATCACAATTTTCCTCCTTTAGTCTTCTAATGTATTCATAGATTTTATGGTGTTAAACCATCCTTGCTTTCCTGGAATAAAACTAAATTGGTCATCATGCAGTATATGCATCTCAGACAATGTTGAAATTTTTAAAAATTGTGGTAAAACACACATAACAGAATTGACCATTTTAACCACTTTTAGAATATACAATCCAGAGGCACTCAGTAGATTCACATTGACAGCCTCACCGTCCTTCTCCTCAGTGCTTTTCCTCTTCCTGTAGTGAAGCCAACCCTCTTAGAGATGAATTCCCCAGTGCTGCCTCCCTCAGGAGGGGAGTAACCACCCTTCTACTTTCTACCTCTACAAATGTGCCTGTCCAGGGTCACATGAATGAATTCAGCAACCCCGCCTCACACCAGTGGGATCACACAGTGTTTGTCCTTTTATGACCAGTTTATTTCCCTTAGCATAATGTACTGGAAATTCATGTGTGTGGTCATGTGTCAGAATTCCCTTCTTATTTAAGGCCAAATAATATTCCATCTGTGTGGATAGACCACATTCTATTTATCTCTTTGCCCTTTGTGGGATACTTGGGTTGCTTCTCCCTGTTGACTATTGAGAATGATCGTGCTATGAACAGGAGGGCCCATGTTCATAGCAGACTCGTTCTCTGTTCTTTTGGGCATACAAGCCGGAGTGGAATTATTGGATCACACTACTATTTTTAATTCTTTTTTTTGAAGAACCACCACTGCTTTCCACAGAGGCCGCACTATTTTATATTCCCAACAGCAGTGCACACAGACTCCTTTCCTGCCTAGCCACCTCCATGGCAACACCTGTCATTCTCTCTCCCCATCCCCACCCCGGTACCAGGGATCAAACTCATGACCTCGTGCTTGCCAGGCAGGCGCTGTGCCTCTGAGCTAAATCCCCAGCCCAACACCTGTCATTCTCTATTCTACTGTTTTACAGCATCCATGTGAATGAGTTGAAAGGGTGTCTCTGTGTTTTGATCTGCATTTTCCTAATGGTTGGTGATGTTAAGCATCTTCAGGTGTTTACTGGTCATCTGTATAATTTCTTT
Organism: Chinchilla lanigera; assembly: GCF_000276665.1. Taxonomy (NCBI): domain Eukaryota; kingdom Metazoa; phylum Chordata; class Mammalia; order Rodentia; family Chinchillidae; genus Chinchilla; species Chinchilla lanigera. The sequence continues at coordinate 12,966,277 of NW_004955445.1, read as the reverse complement.
AAAGAAATGTCTGTTTGGATCCTTTGCCCATTTTTAAATTGTTTATTTTGTTATTAAATTGTAGGTGTTTATATATTCTGTATAGTAACCTCTTTTCAGATATATGATTTATGAATATTTTTGTTCCTTTCTGTGGGAGGACACTGTTGATAGTGCCCTTTGGTGAACAAAAGTTTTATATATATATTTTTTGAGACAGGATCTCCCTATGCAGTTTAGGCTGAACTTGAGCTTACTTTGTAGCCCAGGCTGGTCTCGAACTAGCAATGATTTTCCTGCCTCAGCCTTCCGAGTGCTGGGATTACAGGTGTGTGCCACCACGTCTAGCTAAAAGTTTTATATTTTGATGTAGTCCAATTTCTATCTTTTCTTTTGTGGCCTGTGCTTTTGGTGCCATATCCAAGAAATTGTTACCAAGTCCAATGTCGTGAAACTTTGCCCCCATATTTTAATGGGTTTAGGTTTTACATCCATTTTTGGTTAATTTTTATATAATAATGTAATGAAAGAGTCCAAATCCATTCTTCCGCATGTGGACATGCAATATTCTTGATGTGGATTTGGTTTTTGTAGCATTTTATTTAGAACTTTTATCCTGGGGAAATGCTGCTTTGTTTGTTGTTGGATTCTTTCCCTAACCTCCCTGACAGGTGATTCTGAGCTTTGCTTGGTTTCTCCATCTCTCTGCCAGTCCTGGCTCATTTTCTGGGGCTGTAGGAATCAGCAGGCTTCTTTTCCAGGGAATAGCACTTTGAATTCAGTAAACAACATAACTACATGCTGGGCAGCTACCTGCCAGGTGTATATGGTTTATCACGTTTGTTCTGCAGAGCAATCAATAAAGAAGCCTTATTATTGATTCCTATCTTGTAAATGAAGCAAATAAGGCTTGAGGAGCTTGTAACTTTCACAAGGTCAAACAGCTACATAAAAGGCACATTCATATATTTCAAAGGCTGTGCCCTGACCGCTGCACTCCAAAGGCTCTCTCCTCTCCCCCAGTACCCAGCTCAAACTTCCTTCGGCTCTTCAGTTATTCTTCAGAGTACGTAGTTTTCTCACCTTTTCCCTTGCTAGGAGAATTTAAGCATCCCCATTAAAATCAGAACCATGTGCAGTTGTCCACACACAGCCTGAGCTCTGTGTTCTCACTGATGACACGAGACTGGGTGTGAGCGGCTGCGCCCAGTACAACCTCCAGGACTTTGTCGCATCACCTGCTCCTAGGGTAGCCTCCTCATCCACACCACCCAGGTGATTTAGTCTCACCAACGTGGAGGAGTGTTTCTTCCTTTGCACTGAGTTCAAACGCTTCTCCAAAGTTGTTGGGGTCTGCATCCTGCTCTTGTACAGCTAACACCCCCCGGAGCTCTCCACATGCCAGGCGCAGTTCTAAGCCTCTTAGAGGCACAAACACCAATAGTTCCCACAACCACCCAATGACACACGCTCTTTGCATCCCTATTTTTCAGAGAACAAAACGGACACAGGGTTGGCAGTGTGGCTCGGAGAGCACGCATATACTTAGTGTGCATAAGATCCTGGATTTGAACCTCAGCACCCCCCAAAAAAGAAAAGAAAGATAAAGAAAACAGAATCAATGCAGTTAAATAACTTTTTCAGGGCCACACAGCTAGTCCATGGCAAAACCACAACTCAAACCCAGGAGGTCAGTTTCTGGAATTTGTATCCTCAGCCTCAACACTGGGCTGTTCACAAACATTTCTGGTATCTTTTTGTGGTCTTGTCTTTTCTTTTCTTTTCTTTTTTTGAGACAGGGTCTCGTTGTGCAGTTCAGGCTGGCCATGATCTCATTTTGTAGCCCAGGCTGGTCTGGAACTCTCAATGATCCTCCTGCCTCAGCCTCCCAAGTGCTGGGATTACAGACGTGCTCCACCATGCCCTGCGGTCTTTGCTTTTCAACCAAAGTTTGCCCAGAAACTTTAGCAAGCAAACGGTATTGAATCAGAATATACTACAACTGGGTTTGTTTCATTCTGTTAATTTTCCCATTATCTTCTACTTAGGATACTGATGGTTCACTAACTAGGGATAACTTTTTCGAAAAATGAGTTGAGAGAGAGAGAGAGAGAGACAATGAATAAAGGGCTCAGGGATGCAGAGAACCTAGATAATCATGTAGGAAAGCCCTTCCAGAGAAGGACAATTAAATCCCAGTCTGAAGGATCTTTTTTTGACAGCTACGCAAAAAACCAGGAAGCCATATTCCAGGCAGGGTGGAGCGGGGGTGGGGGCGGGGGGCTGCCCTAGAGGGGGGCAAGTGGGATGAAATGAGCTCTGAGACGGGGATACGCAGCGAGGCGGCTGTCCTCTGCCTCAGGGAGCGACAGAGTTTCAGCTGTATTATGAGTGCACAGGAAATCATAAAAGTTTAAATAGGAGGGGGATCCAGTTCTACGCATGCTTGTACGAGGCCACCTGGTGGAGTGGAGGGTAAGGAAAGGGAAGGGAAGGGAAGGGAAGGGAAGGGAAGGGAAGAGCCTTTAGCCCACTTCGGAGATGATGCAGGTGGTGGAGATAGAAAGATGAAAATTCAAGCTCACCACCGTTGGAGGTGAGAAGCGCTGGGTTTTCTGATGGCTTGGGTGGGACTGGAGGGAGGACACAAAGATAGTGACTCCCAGGACTTGGGCCTGGGTAATTGAGATGCTGCCGGTTATGACAGGTGGACGATACTACTATTCTTTTAACCTCCGGGCCTCGTCCTACTGCACAAAGCGTCCTGTGTCTCTCCGGAGGTCACACTTTTGCCACGCTCCCCCCACCCATACATTGACTTTCATAATGGGGAAGGGTGGTATTCAATGATGGTAATATTTTTACCAATGCCCCTGCGTGCAAGCGTGGGCTTCCCAGTGTACAAAGCCTGGGACCCTCCTCCAGGGCGCCTGCGTGTGGACACCGGATGTTGGCAGCTGAGGTTTCATAGAAACCAAAGGGCTGAGAAGGCCTGGAAACTGGTTTTTAAATCGTGCGTTCTGATTGGTGATTATAGCGCCAGAGGGATTCGGCGGGAATTGGAGTGACTTAGTGCGTTTGGGTCTGTGATTGGTGGGATTGTAGCGCGGCCTCCGCTCTGATTGGTGGAGGTCGTGTAGCTGTCTGCAAGTTTCTGAGCGCTAGTACCCGAATTGGCCACGAGAGGGAGCGCGAGAAGCGCAAAGCGCGGTCTCGAGAGTCAGGGACCACTTCCTCCCCGCAGTCCTCCGGCCCTTGCATCCGTGGCGCAGGCACATGGCTGGGGTAGGGGAAAGTGTATCAGGGCTCCCGGCTCCGGCCAGGTTATCACGCTTCTCTTCACAGCTCCTTTGGCCCCTTCCTTTGGCTCCCCGCCCCACAGAGGACATTGGATGGTCCCAGGGGTGGGGCTGCGGGTTCGCGGAGGTGTGCGAAGCCCACAGCCCAGCGCGCAGCCCCTCCTCGGCTCACAGTCCCCGGGATGGGGCCGACCCCGCCTCTAAGAACCTTTCCAGGGCAGCGCCCCAGTGGGCCTAAAACTGCAGCCAGGGCCACCAGCTCCGATCACCCGTCTGAAGACGCCCCCTGCCTGTCCCTCTGCCGCCACGCCGCTCTCTTTCCTAGTTTCTGAATCGGTCCTTAAAATTTACTTGTTTTTCTGAACTCGCTCATTGCCTGCTTTGCCTCACCTTCCCGCCAAAATACAAGCCAGATGAGCAAAGGAATCGTTGTCAGGTACAGTTCAGACCTCTCGGATCCATTTGATGTGAGATAAAGCACAAACTTTTTAAGTGTATCCCATACATTGTTAGAGACATATTTATCAGTCACTGGTTATCCGAAGGTCCAATTTAACTGTCTGTGGGGCTCCTACCCCCGCCCCCAGTACTGGAGATTGAACCCAGGGCCTTCACACTGAGCTACATCTCCAGGCTTTTAAAAAATTTTTTATTTTGAGTTAAGAGTCTGGCTGAGTTGCTAAATCGACCAGGCCGAGTTTAAACTGGGGATGCTCCTGCCTCAGCTTCCCAGAGTGATAGGATTCCAGGCCTGCTGTACCATGCCCAGCTCAGCCTGTGTCTGATTTGCAGGCTTACAGTGCTGGGAGGGAGGGGTCTTGCCCACTGTCTTTATTGCTGCAAATCAGCACCCAAAATGATGCCGACGGGAGCGGGTGAACAAATGGGAAATGCTTGGAGGGACAGATTCCTTCGTTCATTCGCTCATGTATTCAGCCAGTGCATTTACACTAAGTGCCAGCTGGGACCTGAGCGTAGCAGGATCAGTGGGACACAGTCCAGAGGGGAAGTCATCTCCTTTGGGTGCTATGGAGCTCTGGGGGCTGTGGGTGGACAGAGGAAGATGACGAGCTGGGCCTTGGAGGGAGGGGAACAGCTCTGCTAGAGACAAGCGCAGGACCAGGGGTGCTGCAGGTGGCCAGGGAGGGGTGTGCGGCGTGGCTGAGGGGTTTGCTGAGTGTCACCGCCCAGCAGACACACCCGAGCTGGGCCAAGTGACATTCCTGTGCCCATCCTCCAGGTGGGGAAACTGAGGTTCAGAGAGGTGAAATGCTGGGCCTGGGGTGGTTGGAGAAGGGAAAGCCAAGATTCACATTTAGGTCTGGTGGACGCCGAAGCTTGCACTCTTCTAGCAAAGCTGCTGGGCAGAGGACGGGCCCCACACATGGAGAATGAACCACATGAGCTCAGAAGGGGACAGGACCAGGCCCTGTGACTGCCGCCCGCAAGCTCAGCAGGAGGACCTGGAGTCAGCGGGCAGCCGGGTTGGGTCTCCGGGAGCCCCAGCTGAGCCCTGTGGCTATGGCTAAGTCCTTGCATGGGTCCTGGGCAGGGCTGTAGTTTCCATGGAGACCACCTCCCACCACCTCCGAAATCCCATTGTGACCAGCATTAAGGGATTAACTGCCCAGCAGCCCTCGCAGGGTCTTGAGTGCCAGGGTGGCAAGAGGAGCTGGCTCCAGGATGAAGAGGCCGCCCCGTGTGCGGGGCCCCGTAGCACCGGGAGAAGGATGTCGGACGGGGGCCAGGGCTTCCCCCAGGAACCACCAGGTAGGGCCCTGGCTCCACATCTGCACGAGGGAAGGAAGCACGGGGTGGCGGGGGAGCCAGAACCCAGGGGAGCAATTCATCCCAGCCCCAACCCAGGAAGTACGAGGGCTCTGATGGGTGAATTATGTCCTGGTCAAAACAGGATCCAGACCCCCTCTCAGTAAAATGAGGGGTGCCCCCACAGACTCCTTCAAGGGTACTCCAAGGCTGCCAAAGAGCAGCTGTCTAATCATTTTGCACCTGGGGAAACTGAGGCAAGGGTGAGCAGGTGACTTGCCCAAAGTCAGTGAACGGAAGCAGGTTGAGAGTCCAGAGGGACCCCCAAGGGTGCCTGAGCAGAAACTGGTTAAAATCTTGTTGCTGCCTCTGTCTCAATTTTTAAATCCCCTCCAGGAAGGGTTCCCCGTGGAACCTGCTCCCCAGGGCCTGTTCCCTGGGCCCCTATTTCAATGACTTGTTCCTCACTTCTGCCTCTCTTTGGGGTGTCAGTGCCCAGACACAGGGGGCCTCCCGACAGCCCACCCCACCCACGTGTCCTCTTGCCGAGGAAGGCCGGGCCTGCACTGGAGAGACTCAGGCCTGGCTGCAGAGCTCCCTGGACCAGGCTCTGGGAAGGGCACGTCAATGCCGGGGTCAAACGCTGCCCTGGAGCCAGGGACAGCCGATCAAACTCTGCGGACTTGGCTTACTGAGAAAACCATATTCCCCTCGGAGCCCATTTCCTCAGCTGTCACCCAGAGCTTGCTCTCAGGTGCTGCGGAGATATCTCTGGCAAGTGAGAAGGAGCAAGCGGAGGAACACCATGAGAGGCAGGGACGCTGACACGTGCTCTTAGAGCTTCTGAGGCATCACGAACGGTCTCCAAGAAAGCTTAGGAGGTGCGTGAGAGCCTGGAGAAACAATTTCGATGACAAGGGTGTGGGGTGAGCAGGTGGGCAGGAGGTGGGGAAGCAAGGCTTCCCGACAGGCGCCTGTTTAGCAAATTTGGTAAAAGAGCAGATAATAATCCCACAAACTCTTTTTTTTTTTCTTTTTGGTATTTTGAGACAGGATTTCACTGTGTAGTTCAGGCTGGCCTTGAATTCTTGAACTCACTATGCAGTCCAAGCTGGCTTCCAACTCAGGGCAATCCTCCTGCCTCAGCCTCTCGAGTGCTGGGATCTCAGGTGTGTGCCACCACACCTGGCCCCACACATTTAATAATCCAAAAGATGCACAGCCAAGGTTGCCACCTGTCTTCCAGGAACTGGCCCCGTGTCACCGAATCCTTGACCCGAGAAAGCCCTTTAAGTCAGTGTCTCCTTGCCAGTAGCAATGACACCAGTCATTGGCTCCAAGAATCAGGAGCCATCTCCGTGCTGGCTACAGTGCCATGTGCATTGCAGATGTTGCCCATTGATTTTATGAGGAAGGTTCTGATCTTATGGGGAAGGTTGTCATCAGTGCCATTTTACAGATGGGGCAACTGAGCCTCGCTGAAGTTTCGGCTAGGAAGTTACAGTAAGCTGGAAAACTTGGGGCCCCGCAGCAAGGCCTCTCGAGCTCTGGATTTCAAGTCCTCCCGTGAAGGGTCTCAAATGTTGGCCGTACCTCCTAGTCATCAGGGAATTTCAAAAAATACTGTACCGCTCACCACCACCACCCCCCACCACCCCAAGATCTGGCGATTGGTTTGCACTGAGGCCTGAGTTTTTTGCTGTTGTGTTTTGGTGCCCCTGCTCATGCTGGCGATCCAACCCAGGGCCTTGCACATGCAGGCAAGTGCTCTACCACGAAGCTACACCCGAAGCCCAAGCGTCTCTATTTTTGTGTGTCTGTGTGTTTGGTACTAGGGGTTGAGCCCAGGACCTTCCCACTGAGCTACAGCCCCAGCTGTTTTTATTTTTTTATTTGAGACAGGATCTCATTAAATCACCAAGTTGCCCAAGGAACTTGAAATCCCCCTGCCTCAGCCTCTCAGAGTGCTGGGATTATAGGTGTGTACCAGCACCCACCTGGCCAGCATCTGTATTTTTAAAGATCCAAAGTGATTCTGTTCCACTGCCTGGATTACGTCTCTGCTTTATGCAGAAATCAAGGGAGGGAGGGGAATGACTTTGCCCAGGGTTAGACAGTGGCTGGAACCAGAGAGGGACCAAGGCTCCCAGTCACTTACGTGCAACTTTTCTGTAAATAGGCAAAAAACACCCCTGCCCAGCAGGCAGAGCTCATGGGCTTTGGAACTAGGGCTGGATTTCACCCCCACTCAGCCCTTGTGGCTGGAAAACATTTGTGCAGTGAGCAACCTATATAACTGTACACAGTGACCCCGGCCTGAGTCCTAGGACTTTCAAACACTTCACCTCGGTGACCTCCAGACAAATCCCTAGAGCCCCTCAGAACAAGGATGCAGGGAGATTGAGGGTTACGGCTAGGTTGTAGATTCAATCCTCACACCCAGCAGTAGGGCTTGGAATAGGCAGGGGCTCCCCACACCCTTACGCCGCAGATGAGAACAGGCCCCATCCAACTGCCAAGGTCACTCCAGCAGATACGGTCAGGAACATCAACAGGAGAACAGTGACACCCTCGCTCAGATGTCACAAGCCGCCTGGTGGCAGGCAGGCAGCCCAGATGGATGCTCCACCCACACAGGCCTGAGTTCTCCTGGGCCCCTTCCTGATCCCTCTCCAGATCACCCTCTCTACCTAATCTCTTGGGCCTGGGGGTCAACATCTCCCACAATGCCCTGCTCTCTGGCCAGAGCAGCGTCCATGGCTCTTGACTGGCGGCCATCTTTCAGGGTTACTGTGTGCAGCCCTGCAGGGCAGCGTGGCCTTGGCTTAGGAGCGTAGATTATGGAGCCAGCTGGGATTTGAGTCCTACTTCTCATTTCTGTCTCTATGAGCACATGACTCAAACTCTCTGCGTCTGTGGTCTGTGAAATGCTGATCCAACCACTGCCTTCCTCTCTGAGCAGCATGAGATCTCGGGAGCACACTGGCAGCCCTCCGGAGAGCTGGGTGCACGTCGGCCACGGTTGTCAGCGTGTGTCTCCATTTCATTCTTGCGACGACCCCCGGAGTGAGGTGTCAGTATCATTCCCAGTTTACAAGAGAAACTGAGGCTCAGAGGGCTGAGTCAGGGCAGAGCTCTGCTCTTTCTCAAGGGCCTGATGTCTCTGGAGACGGGAAGGACCAAAACCGGCTATGACATGGAGCCTGTGGTCCACAGCTCATGCCGCTGGGCCCACTGTTCAGAGGGCTGCAGGACACAAGGCCAGGTGAAGCCCCCTGACTGGGGCCTTCCAGGAGCTCTCACAGCCCTGGGAGGGAGAGGGAAATGGCAGGCAAGGGCATCTGCAGAGCCCTCTGCTCCCCGACATCCTTCAATACATCACCGAGGCCATCAGTGAGAGCCGATTGCCCTGTCCAGCTGGAGACCAGGATGCCCAGGGTGACCCATGTCCTTGGATGAGTCCTTTCTCCTTCTGGCCTCCAGCGCCCCTTCTACACCCTGAGGTGATGAGGCTGGACAGTGGTTTTGGGAAAACAGTAAAAGAGGTCACATCTTAGAGGCCTTCACCTGATGCACTAGCTGAGCTCCGGAGACCTCCAGAGGCCGGATTGAAAAGCCCCGGCCGGCATCCTCCCTCAGGTTCTCCTGGCTCCAAGGATTCTACAGTCCCGAACGCCAAGCCCCAGCCTCGCATCCCCGTTAGGAAGATTCCCCCCACCCCCACCCGCTGCCTTTATCTCTCTTTGGCAACAGAACAAATTTGCTCAGGACGCAGAGCAGGGCCCAGGCAGACTGTTGACTTGAGCAAAACCTCCCCTTTGGAGGGCGGCAGAGGAGACCGCTGGATGTCCATGCGGAGGCCAGCGGCCTCTTGCATAACCCGGGCGGCCTTCTGCTCACCCCGGCCTTTTCAGGGTTAGGGGTGAGGCAAACCGCAAACTCATGCCCGGTTAATTTTTTAAGGCAAAATCAACAGGCTCAGCAATGATTAGCAGGCAGGTAAGTTCATCTTAATCACGCTGAGGACAGGGAGGGGGGAAGGAGGCCGGTGGAGGCCCTGGGATGGGGCCAGTTATCAGTTAACCACATGAATGTTGTTTCCTTCCAAACCCACTGGCCTTCAGCCCCGGCTCCCTCATCTTCCTCTCGGAAATACTCCTGTGGCAATCCGCTGGCCATCCGCTTCCAAGTGAACAAACACATGGCCACCCATGGTTTCTGAGGGAGGCCGAGGGGTCCTTCTTGTAAAGACCAAGCTTCCCACCAGCACTGAGCAGGCTGGACAAAGTCCCTCTTGCCCTCTGGCTCTCTGTGAGGGGCCCAGATACAAGGCCCAGCTCCACAAGATAATCTGCAGCAGCTGCCACTCGCTAAGGACCTTAGCGTTGCCATCCGCCAACTGGGCTGGTTAGGGAGCCGGTTCTGAAGTTCTGTGTGTCATCATGGGGTCAAGCTGTGGCAGTAGGAGAAGGGTTCAGGAGCCCAAGAAGAAGTTGAGACCCAAATGGCAGAGCACCTACCTGCCATTGGTAGCAGCAGGCTCCAGATCCCAGCTCCAGGCAGAAGCGTTGCTCTCGGTTGGAAGACGGGGGTCCCAGCGGTTGGCTGGGGCCCCGGGGAGGGCCTGTTAGACCCCAGCTGCCCTGCGACTCCTGCCTGGGTCTCGGGAGCTGCCAAAGGCAGCAGGGGAGGCCAGGCGAGCCTCGGGCCAGGTGGCTGCCTGGACTGGAGTTTGGTCAGCAGTTGGGGACCTATATTGTGAGATAGTTAGGACTTTGTCCACAAACTGGAATTTGAAATTTCAAAGGGGCGAAACTGAAGGGCCCTACCCCAGAGTAGAGATGGCTCTTGGCTTCTTTCCCCCACGACTTTTGTTCTTTGTCTTGATAAGTCCTGGTTTCCCCTGCACCGCGGCCGGGTGGCGGTAGGGGAGGACGGATAGGAAATAGCATCGAGGGGGAAGCTGAGGCCTCAGTGCCCCGGGGTGGCTGGGTGTCCGGAGGGTGTCTCTAGACTTGCACATGCCCAGGGACATGGCCTCGGCTTCTCAGACCCTTGGGTTCCTCAGCAGTACAGTGAGGTTGGAACCAGCAGGAGCCAGCCCCGGGCTCCGGGCTCCCGAGGTGCTCCTGGGATTCTCTGAGCGGGGTAGGTGGGAAGGTGAAACCCTGGAGCCCCAGAGCCAGACTTCGTCCAAAGGGCAGCCCCTCCAGTTACCCCCGGTGTGGTGCTGGGCAAGTCTCTCCACCTGCCCTGACGTGAGGGTGTCCTGGACATCAGATAAAATGAGAATGTCGAGGTTCTCAGCACTGGGCCTGGCACAACATCTGTCTAAACATTCACCATCATTCTCCTTTCAAAGAAAAATGGTGCAGTGCCCTTCCCTGTGTCCATGGCAGAGCCCTGAGCTCCATCCCGACTGCAGCTGGCGTCGCTGTGACCTCTCCCTGACTTCCGCTGCCCCCCAAATCACTGCTTCCCTCCCTCTGAGGTCCTGTCACCCTCTAGGAGCTGCTGCCGCTAGCGCTGTGGCCTGAAGGGCCAAGGGAAAGGGCCGAGGTGAAGATGGCAGCCAGTGGGTGGCTTTAAGATGGTGCTGAGAAAAGAGACTGTGCATAGCTGGGCATGCCCGACCTCAGAGCTCTCCAGAGGAGGGATCCAGATGCCCAAAGCTCATGTGGCTCAAGGAGTCCACTACAATGGCAATAATCGTGATAGCTGCATGCTACAGTTGCCCCTTGGGGCTGGCACCAGAAACCTCCCTGGGTACCAAAATGTACAAAGGCTCAAGTCCTTGCTATACTTGGAAATGATATAGTATTTGCATATGACTTCTGGACATACTCGTATCTACTTTAAATCCTCTGTAAGTTACTTATACTAATTCCATGTGAATGCTATGTAAATAGTTATACACTGTATTGTTTAGGAAAAGGAATAATGTAAAATCTGTACAATAGCCCGAGCATGGTTCTGTGTGCCCATGAAGTCTCAGTTACTCAGGAGGCTGAGGCAGGAGGGTCACTTGAGCTCATTAATCTGAGGCCAGCCAGGCTACGCAGCAAGACCTTGTCTCAAAAACAAAGAACAAAACAAAAATTCTGTTCATATTCAGTACTGACACATTTTTTTCCAACTATTTTTGATCCAAATGCATGGACACAGAACCTGTAGGTACAAAGAGCTGTCTATGTGCCTGTACCCAGTCATTTAACTCCTACTCCAGCTCTTTAAAGAATATATCAACTTCACTGGTGGAGGTGCTGAGGATCGAACCCAGGGCCTTGAATGTGCTAGACAAGTGCTCTACCATTGAGCCACACCCCCAGCTCAACCCCATTTTCCTTTCTCTTTTTCTTTTTTTCTTCCAGAGGTTAAGAATAGGAAAATTTTTGTTGTTGTTTGTTTGTTTGTTTTCCCCAGTACCGGGAATCGAACTCATAACCTCGCACTTGCCAGGAAGACACTGTGCCGCTGAGCTAAATCCCCAGCCTCCTAGAGTAGGAAAATTGATTGGGAAAAGGAGTAGGGACTAGAAATAGCTCCTGAGAGACAGAGGAAACCCGAATGGCTTGCCTCAACCCCAGTTTTCTTTCTTTACCTTTTTTTTTTTTTTTGAGATGGAGTGTTGCTATGTAGTCCAGGTTGGTTTTGAACTCCCTTATGGAGTTCAGGCTAGCCTCATCCTTGTGGTGATCCTCCTGCTTCAACCTCCCAAGTGCTGGGATTATGGTGTGTACCACCCCCCCAGCCTTTTTCTTTTAATAATTGGTTTTACTTATTTTGATGTTTAAAAAATTATCATTTCAAAGTGTAATCAATATTTCAAAGTTACTGTACATTCCATATTATTTTTTCATACTTAGGAAACTGGACTGGTATGTATTTTACATATGCATCACACTCAGTTCAGACGTGCCCTCTTCCTTCATTTTTCTGATGCTGAAATGAAGCTGAGAAGCAGAATCTGAGGTCACAGAGCTTGGTAAATTATAGTGCCTGTGGTCTAAGGTCAATGGCTTACGCCCATAAAGGTGAGTGAGCAGAAGGAAAGTCAAGAATCCTATGGTGTCATCTCATTTAATCTTCGTGGAAAACTGCAGGTTAGGCCCTTTTTATTTCTTTTTTCGTTTTGAGACAGGGTTTCACCATGAAGTTCAGGTTGGCCTTGAACTCACCTTGTGGCCCAGGCTGGCCTCAAACTCACAGCGATCCTCCTGCCTCAGCCTCCCAGGTACTGGGATTACAGACGTGTGTCAGCATGCCCAGCCAGTTAGGCCCATGTTATAGGAGAATCCAGTGATTCAGAACCATTTGCTTGAAGTCACAGAAGCAGCAGATCCTGCTGGTGATGTCATTTGTATGAGGAGCGTGTATCAGGGAGATACTGTCTGGAGCTGGCCAAAGGTGGAGCAAGCCATGTATGTGATGGGTGATGCAATCCACAGGTGGTGGGAGGGTGGACTGACTTATGGGGAAGTGGTAATGGGGGAGGACATGAGTGTGGAATGTGCCTCTTAGGCAGTCATGCACGTGGAGCTTTTGGCAAGTCATGTAAGCCGTAGTCCGTGGAGTTAGCGGTTCGTCGTGTGGAGGCAGCTGCCCACCTGGTAGTTAGTTTTTGCATATCACGCACATGGCCCAACGGACCCTGAAAATCAGACCTTACTGAATGGAGTCTCAGCTGTCATCTATAGAAAGGTACACTGTTATTTTTATGACCTAATTAAGCGCTGACTTGCCAGTGATCACAGTTCACTTGCAAATATGTGGAAGTGTGCTGCTTCCCCCTGATGAATTGCCAGATGCGTAGGACGAGCACTGCCGGGTTGTGCAGGGAGCGGCTGCGCATGGCTCATCGCAGGTGCCAGGTGGGTGCCAGGGCTTGGCCAGAACTGCTGGCCACATCTGTGTTCACCCTTATGCATCTTCCCTTTCCATCCAGCCCTGTGTTCCCTCCATGGGCACCTGAGCCAAGACCAGACGTTCCTGATGCAGGGCGTGGGAAGAACCCACCGGCATCTGAAGTCCCCTTCAGAATCTTATTTCAATCATTCATCTCAAGGTGTTGATTGGGAGGCCTCCCTCCTTCCCTTCCTAGAGTCTTGTCCTAACCAAGAAACAGTTGGGCCAGGATCATCTCCCCATTTTACAGATGGAGAAATTGAGGCCCTGAGAAGAGATGTGATGGAAATGAAGCCATCCAAATAGTGAGAGAGCTGGTTTCTAAGCCCAGGTTTCCTGGCACCAAATCCGGCTTCTTTTCTCTTCTAGAGCCATTGCTCTCCTGCCCCTGGCATCTGGGCTGTAGGAAGAGGGGAGAGGAGAGGGAAGCTGAGCAGGCCAGGAAAGGACGTCCAGTGGTTGGAGGAAGAGTCAGGATGCCCCCTTCCACCGCTCAAACCCACGGGCCCCGGTCCTTATTTGCTCACTAATTCACCCACCCGCTTGCTTATTCACTTATTAATTCATCTGCTCACTAATCCTCCTCCTGGCGAATACCACTCATTCACTCACTCAACTCTCACAGTTGTTTTCCCTATCTCCGATTCGCTCACTCACCAATTCACCCACCCCTCGCTCGGTGAGTGGATTCTCGTTCTCCCACTGTCGCCCCGGCTGTCACTACATCCTTTAACCTGTCCTTCCAGATCACAGGTGCACCAGACCCCCAAGGCCCCCACCTTCACTCTCTGTCGCCTACACGGGGACTCTGCCTCCTCCTCCGCTAGATCAGGAACCCTCAGCAGCATCTGCAGAGCAGGCCTAGAGGGCTGGAGGGTGTGAGAACAGGAGAAGCTATGAGCCAAAGACCAAAGATGGGTCGGACAGCTGCAGAATTTCCAGGGCCTCGTCCAAAAGCAAAGTGCAGGGCCCCTTGTTCCCCACCCCGCCAGGATGTCAAGAGCAGCAGCAGATCAGTACGCCCAGCCTGGGGACACTCTGAGCGGGAGGCTCCTGGAGGCCTCACAGGGGTGCCTCCGCATCCCGCCCCATGGGCAAAAAAGGGAGTACAAAGCGGGGAAAAGGGGACAGGTGGTGACCGGTATTGGCCACAGACAGTGAGGTGTTTTTCTTCTCCCATCTCACTGAATGCTCGAACCACCCATTGAAGTTGATTGTACATTTTACAGAGAAGTAAACTGAGGCTCAGGGAGAAGAATCATTGACCCAGAGTGACAGTTTGTAGATGGTAGGCGCCAGAATGTAAACCCAGGCCTGTGGGGCTTCAGGCCTTGTCTCAGGTTGTTTGGGGGTGGGGCGGCGGCCCAGCGAAGCAGGAAGAAGGGACGGAGGAGGCAGCGAGGAGGTCCGGCCCAGCCACGGCAGCTGGGAGCTGCAGAGCTGGCGGGTCTCAGGGAGCCAGGATGGGACCTAGAGGTGAGTGGGGACCTCCCAGACTGCCAGGCCACCCTGCTGCCAGCCTAGTGAGAAACTAGAAGAGAGGTCCCTGTCCAAGGGTCCACTGGACCAGTATCGGCTAGAGATTAGGTTTCCCATTCGTGGGCCGCAAGGCAACTTTATCATTGCAACAACACTGCAGGTAGAAGTCAATGATTTAGGAAGTCACTGAATTAGGGCGTTGAGCTGGCTAGTCAGTGCCTGAGCATGTCGGTTAGGTGTCCCGTACCGAGTCGGGGGAAGTGGCTTGGAGTGGCCAAGCCGGGGGTCGAATGGATGCCGACGACTCAGTGCCTGCTTTGCAGAATTGATAACTGAATATTGGCAAGTTAGAGCCGCCACAGTGGTAATTAGCACCCCGGGTGTCAGTCAGAGCCGACCAACAGCCAGATCCCTTCAGCGGCGCCCAGCCTACCCAGCAGCGGGACGATTAACCATTAACCCCCACCCTCCCTGCAGAGCCTCCACCCCTGCGCCTAGGCTCCCAGAAGACACTCTGAAAGGAAGGGAGGCAGAGAAGGGACCTGGGAGGAGGCAGGGGGAGGGTGGAGGGCGGGCGCTGGGGCTCAGCCCAGAGGCTTCAGGGTGGGCATCGCGGGCAGGGTGGGGGCGAGGTGTGGAGGCAGGGGAGAATGCGCCTCTCCAAAACCTTGGTCGACATGGACATGGCTGACTACAGTGCTGCGCTGGACCCAGCCTACACCACCCTGGAATTCGAGAACGTGCAGGTGTTGGCGATGGGCAATGGTAGGTGGGGGCAGGTGTGCCAGTGGGAACAGGTGTGCCCAGGTGTGGGAGCGGATCTTTGGCCCTTGACTTTGGGTGGGAGGAGAATGACCGAAAATGGTCCTGTAGGCAAGTACAGGGGTTGCCAGGTGAAGCAAATGTGGCCAGGGACAGCCACCCGGGGCATTCTGGGTGAGGGAGAGCCTGCAGGGGCAAATTTCCAGCAAAAGTAGATCCCGGGTATCCCCCAGGCCCTTCCACAGTCCCTGTGACCTCACAGCTGTCCTGCTCTGTGTATCACTGGAAACAGAGAGACACGATGGTGAGCTCCCTCTGGGTATCGGGCTCCAGTGATTCAGCCCAACATGGCCCCCTCCTGGGCTTAGGTCAGAGAGCTGGAAAGGTTCGTCCCGTCCCTGGCGACAATGGTGCTATAGACATAGCTGTATCTCAGAGCGCCTTTGGAACTTTCCTGGAGAATGGGAGGTTGGGGAAAATGGAGTCCTCAGGGCAGCTTTGCTGACGAAGGAGCTATGTGTATGGTGTGTGAGATCAGGTGTGTGATCCCGTTTCTGTGTATGTGTGTGAGTGGGGTGGTATACTGCGTGGGCAAACGTGTACCTGGGGAACTATGTCTGCATATTTGTGTTCATGTGTGTATTTGTGTTCTGTGTCCGTTTCCATTTGTACTTCTCCGTGGACTGGGCCTACACTTGTGTCTCCAGGGGTGCCTATGTTTGTCCAGCTTGTGTGTGTAAGTGATGTATGTGTGTACGTGTGTCTGTGGATATTTGTGCATGTGTGCTACATAGGTGGGTCACTGACCGGAAACGATTGTGAATGTGGGCACATTTGTTTACGCTGTGCTTTCTGCATATACGTCCTGTGTAGCATTATGCATGCGCCCATTTTCAGACCTGTGTGCATGTTGTCTGCACCCTCAGAGTGAGAGGCTTTGATATTGCCATTTGCCAGTGGAGGAACATATCTCTCTCTGAACAGATTTTGTTACTTGGTGCGTCTCCCCCATTTGTACACTCCAGCATCACTGGGACATCTCTGTAGCACACGGATTGTTCTCCTCCACAAGGAAATGGAGGAAAGGAGGAGGCCCGCGAGCCAGGAACCTCCTGGAGAAGGGCCTAATGAGTTCCAGGCCAGCCTCAGAGAAGAGGTGGCAGCTGGCCGAGGTCAGCCTGCCACCCGCTTTCCTGCCATGGCTCTGAGCCACACGGCCGGTGTCAGGCTGCAGCTCGGCTGAGCTCTGGAGAGCTCGTGGTCAGTAGAGCAAGGAAGAGGAAGCAGCAGCTGGACGCTGGGTCAGTCTCACCAGGTGCTCACCTGGCCCTGCCATCCATCTACCATGTGACCTTGGGCTCATCGTCTCCTCTCTTGGCCTCTATCTTCTAAAAAAATGGGCTCCTTCTCCCCTGGGCTCAAGGAGCTGCTGGCCAGCTGGCTTCTAGAAGATCTGGGGATCATGTGAGGGGTTCGAGGGGAAAACACACTGGAAATAGCAGACAAGTTGCTGCTGCACTTGGCGGGAACAGTATGTACTGTCACACTCCTGGCCACTCAGCCAGGGAATCATGGCTTCCTGGGGCAGAGGCCAGGCCCCTTGGCTAGATGTCCCAAAGACACGACACAACTCTAGAGCCAGAAAGATCCTCCCTGTCTGTGTGAATCTGGCAAGCCATTTTCCTCCCTGGCCTCAGTTTCCTTATCTATACAGTGGGATAAGTAGTAGCGCCTGCCTCCCAGGGCTAACCAGAAGACAAAATAAGATAAGGTTCCTGAGTGCTGAGTCCTACTGGCTGGCCCAGCCCCATGTGGGGCTCCTCTAGGACTCTAAGCAGGGTCTGCATCCCCCACTGGAATTCACAGTGATTGGGGTACTAGGGCTATATGAAGTTGTCCTCCAAAGTGTTCTGGGTACATCTTGAGCTGGTGGCTCAAAGGACATCTCCCCACCCAGGGAAAGCTGCTCTCCCATCCCCCACTCCACTCCAGGAGCAACAGCAGGAAGTCCTAGCTTCTTCAGCTTCTGAGGGACACCCCTGCCTGCCTGTGCCGTATGGTGGGAGCCATCCCCCACACCCAACCCAGGCCCTCTACTTAGCAGTGTTGGCAGTGCTGGACAGGTCATTGTCCTCTCTGAGCCTCACTCTCCTCACCTGGAGAATGGGGGTGGCCCACTGACTTCAGGGGGAAGACGATCTGCCCCACGGTACCCAGCCAGTCCTTCCCCAGCCTCTTGCTGAGTGGCAGGAAGGTGGGGTCAGCTCTTCCCTGGGCTTGGGGGAGGAGAAGCCGGGGGGAGAAAGGACACCAATGCAGCTTAACAATTATCCCTGTCTCCAGGAATAATTCACCAGGCAGAGGGGGCCGCCCTCCTGGGCACACTTGGGAGGCCTAGGAGATGTTCAGCTGGGCAACAGCAGAAGTGAGGTGTGGGCTGCCAGTCACCTGCTTCGAGACTTTTCTTCTGCAGAGAAGTGTTCTTCCACGAATGAGGATCTAGAGCTTACCGTGTGCCAAGCACTTCATACGCACCGATTTGCGGAGTCCTCAGAATCGCCCTAGGGGATTATGATGCACCCTGTTTTACAGTCAAGGAAACAAAGGCATGAGAAATAAACTGACCTGGCCAATGTCATGTGACTGAGTGGGGCCAGCTAGGTTTTGATCCTGGGCTGAAGAGCTTCACAATCTGTGTTCTTTATTTAGCTCACAATTTGTAGAGATGTCATTCCATAGTCTGCTGGCTTGAAAGCAAGATGGTGCAGCAGACAGGCATCACAGAGGAGAAACAGTTTGTGTTGGGCAGAAGGTAGCAAAGCAACAAGGGACCTTATCAGCTTCTTTTTTTTTTTTTTTTTTTGTAGTAGGAATTGAACTCAGGACCTTGCACTTGCCATGCAGGCACTTAGGCCGCTGAGCTATATTCCCAGCCCCACAGTCTGTGTTCTTGATAATAGTGCTACAGCCCTCTTCCTAACTGGATATCCCCTTAGGAATCAAAAGCCAGTTTCAGAGTTTCTCTGGAAACACAAGTGTGTCTTCTTCCCTGAAGAGTCTATCTTTGGTGGACAGTTTGCTTACAGAAAAGGGGACTCGACTGCTGATGTTTTTTAAAAAATCTGTAGCCTGATCAATTTACTTAGGCAATCAGGAAGTAAGGAAAAGGAACTTGCCCAAGGTCACAAATGGCTTAGTGACAGCATTAGCACAAGGGCCCAGGACCCTTGGCACCCAAGCCAAATTCCTCTTTGTGGATGGCTTCCAATCTCCCTCCTCACATTTAGGTAGGTGTGGTCATCTCACCCCTGGCCTGGGAGGCGTTGGAGAGGTGCCTAGGCCTTTGCCACACCCCCTACCCCCAGGAAAGAATGAATATTCTCAGTGCGTGTCTTCCCTGCGCCCTGTCAGCAGGGCATGGGCACAAGCTGAGGTGCACCCAGCTCTGGTCACTCAGGGAGGAAGAGGGACAGCGCCTGGTTCTGGGGAAAAATGTGGAGTAATTGTCTTTCTAGAGCCCCTTTGCCCAACTACGAGTCTAGAAGGACTGAATGCACCTAGAATTGGCCAGATGTTTGTTCCTCTGAGAGAGTCGGGAGTAGCATCCTCCTGAGGGAGGAGCAGGCCCTTTATAAATGTGAAACTGAGGCTCCAAAAGGCCGAGTGACCTTCCCAAGGTCACACAACAGAAATGGCCCCCAGTTCTGGTGAAGATCCCCACAAGGCTACTGGTTTCTGACTTCCTGCCCTTCCCAGGTCTTGACTCCCTTCTCTTCCGGCACAGATACATCTCCATCAGAAGGTGCCAACCTCAACGCACCCAACAGCCTGGGTGTCAGTGCCCTCTGTGCCATCTGCGGGGACCGGGCCACAGGCAAGCACTATGGTGCCTCGAGTTGTGACGGCTGCAAAGGTTTCTTCCGGAGGAGCGTGAGGAAAAACCACATGTACTCCTGCAGGTGAGGAGCCCCACTCAGGCCTTGATTTCTTCAGCTGGAAAATGGGTGCACATGGACTGTCTTCTTCCTGGGTGGGTCCTGGAGGCATCTGCCCTTCACAGTCTTCCAGATTCTTCTGGTTTCTTAGGCCTTGTGGATCCAGGTGAGAACATCTACTTGAGTAGCCCTATTTTCTGACCCTAAAGAGCATGGAACCTGTCCTCCAACCAGGCACTTTTTCTGGGACAAGTAGGGGACTGGCCCCTGGCCTTTCTTCCTACCCCAAAGGCTACCCAAGGCTTTGGAGATCCCTCTTTCAAAAGCATCTACCATTTTGGATAAGAACAATAATAAAATCTTAGCAGCTGTCAATTGTGAGCACCCACCATGTGCAGAATCTGTGCCAAGCCCCATCTACGTGTTATCTTATTGTCATCTGTCAGTACCCCTTGGGGTTGGGTACTACTATCATTCCCATTTAACAGATGAGAAAGTTATGGCTTGGAGGGCTAGCGTTTTTCCCAGGTTCCCCCAGATCCACCATCCATCACCATGTCTACCTCACCTCTACCCCCGGCCCCAGAGTCTCTGTGGACCAAGGATTGATTTGAAACCAGGACCAGGGTCTGTTATGGTCTCTGCATGCTCACAGGATGTGGAAGAACAGCTCTTAGGAGACTGAAGTTTCCTACTCAGCTCTGCTCAGCCAGCTGAGTGACCCAGGGTCTTCTGTTGCTGTCCCTGTGTTTGGCAGCGTAGACTGGACTCTCAGAGAGTCCCTAGGACCCTGCAGCTCCTGAGCAGTTTGCATGGGAATTCCTGGGGTACAGAGATACAGCAAGGAGGTTGGGGCTGGACATTTGTCTTAAGAGGAGGCTGTGTCTTCTCTATCCAACCATCTAAAGTTCTCCCTAGATTCAGCCGGCAGTGCGTGGTGGACAAAGACAAGAGGAACCAGTGCCGTTACTGCAGGCTCAAGAAGTGCTTCCGGGCTGGCATGAAGAAGGAAGGTGAGCTCGGCCCTCCCCGTAACCCCGCCGCCCCACCTGCGCCAACTGGGAGATCTACCGTCATTTACAACTGTAGCCACACTTTATGGCTGGGTGACAGGCCCCAGCGGGACTGGCTAATGGCTGAGAGGAGGGAGGGCCTGGGGATCTGACCACAGGGAGTGGCTGGGCTTGGTCTTGAGAAAGATGCAGAGATAAGCTCCCGCTGAGCCACTCAGGCTCCCAGCAACTGCCACCCGGCTTGCTGGTGCCACCCAGGGCAGCCAAGGGGTGTGCTTTCCCTCAATCTAGTATTTCTAACATCCGGAAAAGCAGACAGCGTGACATCCCAGCTCCCCCAGACTTCACAGAGGTGCACAGCGGGGGCTCCGTTCCTGACCTTCTTGTCCAGGGGCAAGTGCCTCAGCCCCTTAGTTTTCCTCCTTGGAGAGCAGGTGACCTCCAGGGTTTTTCCCGTGTGGATAGTAGGAACAAGGTCAGAGACTTACCCCCGGTCGGAGGGGACAGGGATGGCAGAGCACAGTATCCATTAACGTCTTGCCAGGCCTCCTGCTACCAGCAGGTACCAGTCACTGGGCTGGGTTCTTCCCACCTTTGGGTCTCACGACCGCTTTGTGTGGCTGGAACCTGCTCTCCATGGGTGAGAAAACTGAGGCCCACAGGGGTTAGCACTTGCCAAAGGCCCCATGTTCTATCAGTGGAAGAGCTGAGGTCCAAACCCAGGCTCTGTGCTATTTGGACGGCACTTCAACATTGCAGATCTTGTGCCCTCCAGACCCCAAGAAAGTTTACAAATTGTTTGCAGCCCAAGCCCAGAAAGCGAAAATCTTTTAACCACTTTTCAAAGTAACTTGAGTCCATTTGTAAACCTCTTTATTTCTTTCTTCTCAACTCTCCTTTTCCAGCCAGCTCTGGGACAGACTCAGACTTTTCCTACTAGCCCATGGTTATGTCTTACTAGCCAAGCCCTCAGTCTAGTCCTACACAGACACACGGACACACAGACACACACACACACACACGCACACACACACCAGCCCACCAGGAACTCAGGAACTCAGCCCCACCCAGGCCACCTGAGGAGGAGGAACATGACTCTGGCAGCCTCCCTGTCTTCCATCCCTGCCCCTGAGCCCCTGTGTTCTTTGCTCCTTCCCTCAGGAACATCTGTGTCTCATCCCCACAGGCCTTAGGTTAAGCTGCAGAGTTTTGTTGGAAAATCAGGTCCTGAAGATTTTGCTCTGAAGAGACCTCAGTGGTTCTCCAAGGAAGGAGGGGCTTTTGCCACCACCCCCCTTATCCAAGCTTTCCATGAGGATGAGACTGCCTCACCCACTCTCACCTCCAAGCCGAGGACCACTTTGTGGCATGGGAAGTGTTATGAATGGGGATGTGGTGCATTTTTATGAATACTAGAGACAAAACTGAGAACTGCAGTCCAAGGTCCCAATATCCATGATTCTTGTATCCCAGTAAGCTAAGATTTTAGGTGCTATGATTGTCCAGAGAGGGTGTTTGGAGAGCACTGTTTGAGGGAATGACTCTCTCATGTAGAAATGCCAACATGTGGAAGGGAGTTAGCAGCAGGTGGCTAACCAACTACCTAGGCTAACTGTGGCCTGGTCCTGCGTTGGTCAGCCTTTGCTAAATATCCAGAGGGAAGTCTCCATCCCTTCTGTGCTCCAGTTTTTCCATCTACAAAGTGAGGAGGGTGTATAATGATTCACAGAGCCACAGACTCCAGGTCCCAGCTCCTGGGGTGCAGGGGGTAGTCCTAGGCCCTTCAGCCCTAGCTTGACCTTGAAAAGGTCTCTTAAGCCGGGAAAAAGGGCATTCTGCCAGGAGAATAGCAGATTCACTGGTGGCGAGTAGAGTGGGCTAGTAAACACGGGTGCTTATTTGCATGCCTGGATTAACAGAAGACCATGATACATGACAGCTTTGAAACTGGGTCACAGGAACACAGTGTTCCATGGTCCCTGCGGCCAAGCCCTGGAAAGCTGGGTTTTGCTAACTCTACTGCTCAAGTCTGCCAGCCTCCAGCAGCCCTCCTCAGCCTGATGGGAAGTTCCCAAAGCCAGGTGAGAGGCAGTGGAAGCCTCACTAGCTAGGAGAGTTGAGACACATTTTCGTTTCCTTTCCATAATGATAAATCTCACCAGAAGATTTGAGGACTGAAGCCTAAATGTGGTTGTTGAAGATCAGAAAATGTGAGGTGCTAACTGTGGCCCTTTCATTCCCTGCCTCCCCCGGCACCCAGCTGGGTCTAGAAGTCATCAAGTCTAACCCCCGCTGCACAGGTTGGAATGGAGTGGAGTCAGGTCTAGAACCCAGACCCCTCAGAGCCGAGCAGGCATCAAACTCCCTGGAGTAAAACTTAGAGTGAGCCCTTTGGGAGGCTTGTTCTGGCCTCGATTCTGAAACTTCCTCCCCACTTCCGAGAGGGCTTCAGATTCCACTGGCTGGTCCGTCCTGGTCAGAGGATATCCCTGCTGTGACTGGAAGGGCCTTCCCTGGATGGCAAAGACTCCTGAGGGAGAAATTCAAGAGCCTGGGAAGCTACAGCATGTGGAGGATTCTGTCCTGTAACTGAGGCTAGGGAGATGGACACCTGCCTGGTCTCACTGTCAAGCCCACAACAAATATCTAGATCGTGGCATCAGAAGCCCAGGGGATTCAGGAGAGGCGGGTTGGTGACAGGCCAGGACCATCTAATGAGCCCTTCCTTGGAAGCCTGGCTGAGCACCCCAGGCTCCACTGGGATCCTCTGGAAAGACAGGCTCATCTCCTCTCTGCCTCTGGCTGTGTCGGTTAATATTCAATGGAAGTTACATTAGGTCCCCGACCCTGCTAATACTGAGCAAACACTTGGAAAACATCATTCCGTGACTGAGCTCGCGCCGAGCACTGATAAGGCCAGCTAACCTTGAGGAGCCCTATCCGCAGCTGCTGACTGTGGCCCTTTCATTCCTGCCTCCCCAGGCCCTGCTGGGTGCGGCTGCTGCCAGGGAGGGGTGCGGTGGGCTGGGCAGGGGAGCGGCAAGGGGAGCTTCCCTACCTGGCATCTCTACTGTACCCCCCTGACTTTTATGCTTGGCTTTTAATGATGTGTAGAATCAACAGGAAGTTGAACTGCTGGATGTCAGCATTCCATGGAGACAGGGGGTGTGGGTAAGAGGGAGCGCTGTCTCATCCAGTGCCTACCGCGCGCTGGGCTACGCTAGGTTCCCGGGGGTGACAGCAGTAAACCAGAGTTCCGGCTGTCTGGAGTTTCCTGTGTTACAGGGATAAAAACAATAGAGAAATTAGCAAATAACGTTGCAATAAGTATCTTGAAGAAAAATAAAGCAGAATAAAGGGGCAGAGTCTGAAAGAGGAGCTGCTCTGGCAGATGGCGGGGGAGAAGGTGCCTGATACGGTGACATTCTGTGGGGGTGCAAAGGGAAGAGAGTTAAGCCCTGAGGAAAGGGGACTGCAGGCAGCAGGCATAACAGCAGCAAAGGCTCTGAGGTTGAGGGAGGCTTGTCAGGACAGAGACCATTTTGGAAGGGACGGAGTGGACGAGTGGAAGTTCATACAAAGCAGGGGTGAGAGGCAGAGGGGACATGCTCCAAGGGGTATTTGGAGGGTCCTTCTGTCTACTGAGAGGAGCTTAGCCCCAAGGATCAAGACCAGAAACCAGAGACCCCTGTGGAGGGTCTCCCTCATCTTGGTTCCTCCCTTCTGCCTCTTACCATCAGGGGCACCCGCTGGGCCTGTCCAAGGCAAGTGCTGGGCCCATTTTTTAAGGATTAGTGATGACAGGCCGGGTGTAAGAAAATGTGGAGAGGACCGGGGGGTGGGAAGGGATTGTACCAAGACCAGGCTTGGACGCAGGGAGGACTAGGAGAATCCACCTGCAGGTCCTGAGATGCGAGGGTATAGAGGGAGGAGGTTGCGGGGAAAGCTTTGGGTGGGGAAACTGAGGCGCCAAGAAGATGCGATTCCCACCAACACAGAGTGAGAGGCAAATTCCTGGCAGGAGCTCAGCTTTCTGCAGCCTCCTCCTCCCTCCTTGCTCTCAGCAAATCCTAGTTCCCCAGTCGGGCTTTGTGGGCTGGATGGTGGAAAGGCCATCTGATATCTTGGGCCTGGACTCAGCTGGGGGTAGGTGGTGGGCTGGGGGTCTGTGGGGACAGCGGCTCTGATCCCTGTCAGAGTCGTCAGTGTGGGGCAGGAGGGAGGTGGCCTCACCTTGCACACTGGGAGGTTGAGTCAGGAGCATGGTGAACAGGCTGCCAGGCAGGTGGGTTCTCCAGGTCACCCTGTCCACAGCTTGCCCAAGTTCAGGACTCCCTGGGTCAGCTCTGTGTCATCTGGAGTAGTTTCTTTTGCTTTTTTTCTTGTACATTTGCACTCGGAGAGGAACAGTCTTCTAAACAGAGCCTGGAGATCTGTGATCTCGGCAGAGCCCTCCTCAGTACTCCAGACCCTGCTCAGCCCTCTGCTGTCTTCCGTGCCCCTGGGCATGGGCCAGTCGTACGCACAGGAGCTCCCCACTGTGAGGGCAGCCGCTCTGGCGTCTGGAAAGCTCTCCTGCGAGCTGAGTTAGACTGCATCTCCCTATCTCCTGCAGGCTGAGCTGGGCTCCGTGCTGTGGATGCCCCCTTGCCCTGCCACCCCCACTGATGTCCTGGGTAGGGCTCTCTCCCCCACACCTTCCCTACCCCCTCCCTTCCCCCTCACCTCTCTCTCTGCCCCTCATAGCTGTCCAGAACGAGCGGGACCGCATCAGCACACGGAGGTCCAGCTACGAGGACAGCAGCCTGCCCTCCATCAACGCGCTCCTGCAGGCAGAGGTCCTGTCCCAGCAGGTATGGGCCACCATCACACCCACATCCCACACTGTGGGATCCACTGCGTCACCCACCACATCCCTCACTTCCTCCACCTGCACCCTTCCCAGCCAGGCCCTGGAGCTGCAGAGGGAAGGGACCTCAGACACCACAGTAGGGAAACAGTCCAATGTCATAGCCAGTTCAATAGCCAAGACAGAATTCACCCTAGGTCTGGGGTTCTCAGCACTGTCTAGTTCATCTGGCAGCTCACTCAAAGGCCAAGCAGGGCTTTGCTACCACTGAGGACCTAAGAGCAGCCCCAAGAAAACTGAGGATCACTGGATCCAGTTGGCAAATGGGATTCGGCCAAGCGTTTGTTACATGACCTTGGGAAAGTCATAGCAACTGGGTGCCAGTATCTTCATCTATGAGAAGTGGGTCACAGCTATTGCCTCACTAGGGGCAAGGACTCCTGGGCTCTAAGGGGCTCGTGGAGGAGAAGGCAGGGTCGGCAGCGGCCCATAAGGAGCCCGCTCCTTCATCCTGCAGTTCTCACTTCTCTCCAATGAGCTCCCTTCAGAGCTAGAAATACACACAAGGAAACGTTCTAGGGACCAGGCCTTGTCAAGGGACAGGAAGTGGAGGCTGCCACTTGCAGCGCTTTTCCTCTCCTGCAGATCACCTCCCCCGTCTCGGGAATCAATGGCGACATTCGGGCCAAGAAGATTGCCAACATCGCAGATGTGTGTGAGTCTATGAAGGAGCAGCTGCTGGTACTCGTTGAGTGGGCCAAGTACATCCCGGCTTTCTGTGAGCTCCCGCTGGACGATCAGGTGAGGATGGACATGTGCCGTGGGCGGTGTCGGACAGTGGGCCGCCAGGGTCCTGCCGGCCCTTTTGGGATGCAATATAGCAATGGACTGGTTTGACTTACTCAACAAAAAGCACATAGCACTCATGTGTGGCCAGAACTGTTTAAATTGGAAATATTAACTCATGAAAACCCCCCAGTGTCTATGAGGTGGGTACTACTACTCTTCCCATCTTAGAGGTGAGGAAATGGACAGAGAGAGGTTAAGTAACTCGCTCAAGGCCGTATAACTGGTATCCAGGACAGGTGGGATTAGAACTAGCCAGGGAAGCTCCAAAGTTCAAAGTTCTGGCTCCTGACCTCAGTGCTGCATAGCTCTCCTGGGAGGTATTGACAGGGACCCAGGCCCAGGGATGTGGAGATTGGTTTTAAGCTCTGGCTCTAAGGCCAGTTCCCTGGGTCATCCTAGACAAGCTGCTTCCTCTGTCCATTTTCTTATCTGCCCAGCAGGAATTATTCACTTCAAAGCGCAGTTGGGAGGACTCAGGGTAGACCTGGTGTTTTTTCTTTTACTTATTTTTTCAAAGAGGCATAAAGGTTTTTTTTGTTTGTTTGTTTGTTTTTGGCAGAACTTTAAAATACACCCAAAGAAATAGAGTGCAGGCCTTCAAAAGAGAGAGGAGTATCATATTCTGACACTGGGTATATTTACAGCAGTGTTGGGGGTAGAAATCTATAGAATCTTTGGAAAGAAGGAATTTAATTTAAGATGACAGGTGGCAACTCTTTCTGCAGGGGAAGGGTAATGAGTTTGTTTGAAAAGCACAGGATCATGGAACACATATAGTTGGACCACGGCTGGCCTCCCCATTATTGGTTTTTCCCTGTATTCATCCCCCTCAAGATGACTTAACTCAGCATTTTCTTCCTTGAAGTGCCTTCTCTGGAGCACTGAAAATGTCCCTGGGGAAAGGGGCTGGGGAAGGGTAGCCTGTCTGAGGACAGGTGAGCTCCTGAGATACTGCATGTGACAGCTCTGGCCAGAATAGTACTTGGCCTCCATGAACATGTTCCCATGTGGGCATGGAAAGCTGGACCAGGCCACCTGTCCAGCTTTAGAGGAAGCCTGGGAGACTGACAATGCATGCCCGCCTCTAAAAGCTTCCAGAAGACTTGCAGGCAGGCAGCTGCCTCTCTGTGAAACCAGGGCTCTCCAAATTCCTTTGGCTGGAGCCTCTCGGGCTGCTGTGAGACTGGCCAGTGGTTGGCTGGAGCCTCTCGGGCCGCTGTGAGACTGGCCAGTGGTTGCCCTAGGAGAATCCCGGCTTGGCTGCTCCTCAGCTTCACCTGCGGCTGGACCAGAGACCTCTTCCCTGGATTCTCCCTCCTTTAGGAGAATTGACAGGGCAGGGATCTTGTCCAAACTGCCCTGCCTTCTTCCCAGCTCCTTGTGCTCTGGCCCCAGTCCCTCTGCTGGAGAATCTGCATTAATGTTTAATCTCCCCTGTTCCTTCCCAGGGGCTCAGCAGGACAACAAGATACCCCCAAGCTGAGCAATTGTTAACCTCAATTTCCCACCCAAACCTCCCTGGCTGGGGCTCAGAGCATTCTCAGAGGGCAGTGATGGGTAGCCAGTAACACAGGACAATCATTAACACCACCACCCCCTTCCTGCCCACCCCCCAGCACAAGTGCCATGTCCGAGGTGGACCAGGACACCCACTCATGGTGTATAAGGAGCCCATCTTGCCCAACCTCAGAGATCTGGGGGCACTGTCCTCCAAAGGACACCATCCTGAAATCAACATTGCTGCAGAAACCAGCTTCCAAGTTTGTGTGCATCTTGGTTTGCGGACATCAGTCCACTGAGACCTAAAAGGTTGGGTACAACTGATTGAGGCCAGGGAGAGAAACTGACAGTCCAAAGCACAGAACAAGATGGCCTCAGAGCTGGGATTGAATCCAGGTCCTTTGTCTTGCAGTTTGGGAGCCAGTGCGTTGGCTGGAGCTCTGCATAAGCACCTGGATGATCTCAGGTGCTTGGTCATTAGCATCTTTGCTTCCCTTTGCACTGCTCTTGGCAATTGGGTTCACATCTCCAAGTCTTCCCATTTTTTCTCTTTAAGTACTCGTCTTAAGATTCTGGCTATGGAGGGATGGAAGGGGTAAGGACATGTGGCTGGCCAAGAGGGGGTCGGGCTAGAGAGGAGGACAAGATGTTGACTCGTGCATTCATTCCTTTTATGTCTTCCTTCTTTTCTCCCTTCCATCCATCCATCCATCCATCCAGCAAGCCAGCCAGCAAATAAGAACTGAAACTTAGTATATGCTAGGGTTTTTGCATGCCTTACAACAGCTTTACCTCCTTAGAAAGGCCTCCCCTTTACTCTCAGGTAAAGTAACTACTCCTGCCCCATTGCTCTTTGCCACACAGCCTTCCCCTTTCATTTTTTTCCCTCCCCTCTCTTTCCCTCCCTCTCTCCTTCCTCTCTTGTTTCCTTCTTTCCTTCCCTCACTCACAGCACAAGTCACCCCTGTCCTATTTCTTGCTTTTCTACTTTACATACTGTCACCCTACCCTATGCGAGTTCTGTAAAGTTAGAGGCCTTGTCACTCTTTTCACCTTTGTGCCCCATTGTCTAGAAGGGTCTGGCACTTAATAGACATTGAACATTGGATAACCAAAAGAATGAAGAGTCAGATGAAGGAGTGAACAGTAGAACTTGAACCTTTCTCAGCAGGGTTGCAAGAGAACCTGCCAACTCCCAGCCCCGCCTCACAGACTAGGTCCTTTAGTCTCGCCCAACTTGGGTCCTCACCTAAATGCTGAGGCAGATGGCTTCACAGGAAGGGCAGTGTCCGCCTGTGCCAGCTGGACCCTGACCTTGGGCTTCAGCCTTCATAGGCTGCTGCTTTTCCCCACAAGAGAAAGGGGTCTGGCCGCTGTCTCTGCTGAACCTGTGCCTCGGGGCAAGCCAGTTCTGAGAACCAGTATCCACATCCAAATTTCTGTAATGTTCTCTCAAAATCCTAGAATCTTACAATGTCAAGTAGATGGATGCCCTGGAGATTTTCTGGACCAGTGATTTCCCAAAGTCAATTGAACTTCTGAATCAACTGGGGAGCTTGTTGGATGCAGATCCCTGGGGGTGCTCCCTACACATCCAGAAGCAGAGTATCTGGTAGAATCTGTTTTCATGAAGTACCTTTCATGAGTCTCTGTGGCTGATCCAGGGGTAGCATTCTGGGACCCACGGTTTTAGAACACTTAGGTTCATAGACTATTTTGAGATTCAGATGAAAGTCTTTGAACTTCTTCAAAAGAGTGCCCAGAGTAGGTTGCCTACAATTGCTCCAGGCAGTAGATGCGGCCCAAGGACACAGCAATTCAAGGGCAGAGTCGATAGGAGCCATCCCAGCTCTGAGGGCCTATGCTCTGCTCATTCCTTTCTAGGTCCCTAGTTTTATCAGTCATAGGGGGCCGGGGGTATAACTCAGCGGCATAAGCACCTGCCTGGCAAGTGCAAGGTCCTGAGTTCGATTCCTGATACCAAAAAAAAAAAAAATCAGTCATGGGAGGAAAGCAGCCATTTTATGATGTCCGTTTCATAGTTCAGGCAAATAGGGGCAGCAGGGAGCATTAAGCTGCCCCTCCCAGGGCCGTTGAGTTGGCCAGAAGCAGCCTTCCCAAGGCTGTAGATGCCAGACTCTATCTTTTCTCTCTTCCAGGTGGCCCTGCTCAGAGCCCACGCCGGCGAGCACCTTCTGCTGGGAGCCACAAAGCGATCCATGGTGTTCAAGGACGTGCTGCTCCTGGGTGAGGAGGCTGCCTGGCCCAGATGGGTCTCCATGGAGGTCATGCCCTGCATGGCGCACACCCAAGCAAAGGATATCCTTGTGGTGACACTCAGGGTGAAGGGACCAGATCAAGGATGGCCCTGTCCTCGGGCTTACCTGACAGAGGATGCCAGGACTCGGCTCCCAACTGGATCCTCACCCAGATACCAGGAATTATGGATGCAAGGAATGAAATTTCCCCAGCCCTCAAGTTAGAGCCTAGTCAGAGTTATTCTTGGGATTATCCATGCATTCTACACTCTTTTAAGAGCAGGACCAAGAGGAGGCCAGGAATGGCACATGTCACCTGTGCCATAGAACACATACTATATACCAGGGGTTCTGCTGTATTCTTTTAATACAACAGTGCCATCATGGTGGTACACACCTATAATCCCAACACTCTGGGAGGCTGAGGCAGGAGGACTGCAAGTTCCAGCCCAGCCTGAATAACTTAAATACTTAGTGAGACCCCATCTCAAAATAAAAAATAAAAAAGGGCTGGGGATGTACAAAGGCCCTGGGTTCAGTCCCAGAACTAAACAAACGGTTCCCAGCTCTGGAATCTGGTCCCTTAAATTTGGTGTTTTTGTTCCTCCCAAGTGACCCTTGAGTGTCCTCAGTCTTGAGTCATGTTAGTAAAGGAATCCTGGGTTATATGAAACTTAAACTTGGCTAAAAAGCTAAGTTTCAATCATAACCCAATTTCAGGCACCTTTCTTATCTGAGCCTCTGATTTGTCATCTGTGAAATGGATGTGATGACCCTGCAGGTCCTCCTTCCAGGGCACCAGCTGCACTGCCACCTGCAAACCCCAGCCCAAGGTGACTGCCCATTCTCTCTCCTTCCCAACCCACCAGGCAATGACTACATTGTCCCCCGTCACTGCCCGGAACTGGCCGAGATGAGCCGAGTGTCCATTCGCATCCTCGATGAGCTGGTACTGCCCTTCCAGGAACTGCAGATCGATGACAATGAGTATGCCTGCCTCAAAGCCATTATCTTCTTCGACCCAGGTACCATTCTCACCTCCTGACCCAGGGATGGCAAACCTTTTAGAGCTTTCAATGATACAAACAGCCCACTGTGGCATGTGTGCCACAGGTTCGCCACTACTGTTCTAACCCATCCCTGATACCCCAGACCTGTGTTAGACTTCTGCTGGATTCACAGCCTCTTATTGTCAGGACACCAGGAGAGGTCATTGCATCAGCCCCACGGTACAGATGAGGCAAATCAAGGTTCAAAGAGATGACGGAACTTGCCAAGGCCCTGACTGCAAAGGCCCAGACTGCTCCTTCCCTCCTTTCCTTCTTTCCCTTCCTCCTTCTTTCTCCTTATCTCCTATCTTACTTTTCTTTCATCTTTGCTTCTTTTCCTCAAAAATCTTTATCAAGATAATGTCTACACAAACTGACACTGCAAACAGCTCTCTGCAACACACAGGGCTTTTCCAGCCTGAAGGCTGTGCCCCAGGATATACATTACTGATTCTTTTAACTGTTTCTTCTGCAGTTACCTCACCATTGGAAAAACTGTGAAGTGTTATATTTCTCATTCTGTTTGTGTGTGTGTGTGTGTGTGTGTGTGTGTGTGTGTGTGTGTGGTTTGCCAGGGATAGAACTGAGGTCCTTCCACACCTAGCAAGCCCTCTGCCACTGACCTGGTAGAACCCTTGCCCTGTAGTTCTTGATTTATCCTATTTATTTATTTATTTATTTATTTTTGGTGCCAGGAGTTGAACTCAGGACCTTGCGCTTGCCAGGCAGGCACTTGTGCCACTGAGCTAGATCCCCAGCCCCTGATCTATCCATTTTAGACCATGTATCTCCATCCATCCTGGCTAAGGATTTCACTCTCATCCATCACTGTTCCCATCCTTTCCCCCCCTCCATACTCCTCATGGAATTTATTGTTGTTTTCACACCTGGCTGATCACCTCTGCAGCTCTCAGTTATGTTTTCACACCTTTATTTCTGGTCCTGTCAGCTGTGGACAGTGTCTCCTAACCCTGAACGTAGCAGGAGAACATACTGCACCCCCTGCATTTTGGCTCTCTTCTCTCCTTTCCCCATTCCAGCTATTGACTTTTATATCTGCTTTTTTCTTTTTGTACCCGGAATTGAACTCAGGATCTTGGGCTTGCTAGGCAGGTGCTGTACCACTGAGCTATATCCCTGGCCCTACATCTGCTTTTTTTACACAACATCTTTGTAGTCACATCTTGGTACAAAGCCTATTTTCACTCCCCAGTGTTGAGGTGCTGTAGTCCCAGAGGTTCATATGTCTCCCTCCCCTCTCACATGTTAGAGGGGACCTACTGTGTGCCAGGCCCTGACAATGTACAGATCACTTCTGGTACTAACAGGAAAGAGGAAGACAATGACTCATACTGCTCATGGAATTTTGTTGAGTGCTCACAGCAGCATGATTTAAACACTTTCTGAAGATTTTCTTACTGATAATCTTCCTTATTGAAGTAGGTATTGCTGTGGGCTTCATTTTGCAAATAAGGAAATTGAGGCACAGGGTGACTGATCAACTTGACCAAGGTCATACAACCAGGAAATGACAGTGCTTTAATTTGAACTTCAGACACTGAACCATCTCTACCTAGCTATCTCTCAAGCCCAGGTTCTTACCTTCCGCACGCTATTCCCCATTTCCTGGAGGGTGAGACTTCTGGTTCTGACACTGCTGAGAGCCTGGCCTAGGCTGTATGTTCTGCAGTGTTTGGCATGAGGCTGGTTGCATAGAAATCACTCAGTCACACATGTGGGATTAGTGTGGGATCATGGTGCTGAGTCAGAGCCCACAGCCTGCTTGGGAAGGCAGGGAACTTAATCCAGGCCTGGTATGTAGGAGGTGCTCAAGGAAAGTTTGTTGACTGAATCAGAGTGCATAAACACAGGTAGGAGAGAAAGCCCACTGGAAACAAGGACAAACTTTTTCCGCCCCTTCCTTTGTTCATAATTATTTTCATGGAAGTTAAGGTTAAAGTACAAAAAGTAAAGTATTAGGTTAAGAATATAGAATTTACTCAGTAATTTTTTTGCATTCATCCTTTCCTTCCTCTCTCCATCCCTTCCTCCAGTTATCTATTCAGTAAATGTTGACTATGATAGAATCCGTGGTGTGATACAATTGGCAAACCAGGGATAGAGTCCGTGGTTTAAAATGGCAAATAAAGATATTAGTGCTCACAGTCTAATGGGAGAGATCATTCCAGGCTGCGTGGTCAGTGGTGGTAGAGGAAATGTAGGGACACGATGGATGTATAATGTGGACCTAGGCGGGTAGGGTGGAGAAGACTCCCTAAAGGACTCCCCACTGAGTCGGAGATGAGAGGAGCAGCAGGCAGGGAGAGGGAGACAAGCCCAGCGCAGCAGAGGAAGTGTGTGCTGGGGCCTGGCTCATGGGACCTCGACTGTGGGTCAGGAAACCGAAGTCAACCCCATGACTCTGCCAACAACTGGTTATGTGACCTGAGGCAAGTCCTTTCCTTGTCCTGTGCCTCAGTTTCCCTATGTGTAGGATGAGTGTGCCCTACTGGGTCTGTTCCTGAGACCCCACCATCTGTCTCTTATTCCCCACTGCTGCACTTGGTATCTTAGGAAGAAACTTGGTAAACTTTTCTTTACCCAGATCTAGGAAGGCTCTGTCTGGGCTAGTGTGCTCTGGTTGTGGAACACCCTGAACCTTTGTTCCAGCACTGCTGTCAACTCCCTGTGCAGCGCTGGGCCACTGAAACCCCCCAACCTGGGCCCCACAAGTCAGGGGACATCTGGGCCCTGCTTACCTCCCTGCCATCCCCTCCCACTGCAGATGCCAAGGGGCTGAGCGACCCAGGCAAGATCAAGCGGCTGCGCTCGCAGGTCCAGGTGAGCTTGGAGGACTACATCAATGACCGCCAGTATGACTCCCGCGGCCGCTTCGGCGAGCTGCTGCTGCTGCTGCCCACGCTGCAGAGTATCACCTGGCAGATGATTGAGCAGATCCAGTTCATCAAGCTCTTTGGCATGGCCAAGATCGACAACCTGCTGCAGGAGATGCTGCTGGGAGGTCCGTACAGCCCCGCAGGGGTGCTGGGGGCATCTGTCCGGAAAACAATCCTTGTGCAAACCTGAGCTCATCTCCGCGACCTCCTCAGTGTGTGCTCTGGGCAAGTTACTTAATCTGCCTGGCTCTCAGTTTCCGCATCAAAAGAATAGGGTCAAGGACAGAAGTCCATTAGTTCAGGCTCTGAGAGTCTAGCATACTCCAGTCACTGCTTTAAGTGCTGGAGGCTGGGCAGAGAACAAGATCTCTGCCTTCCTTCAGGGTGTGTGTGTGTGTGTGTGTGTGTGTGTGTGTGAGTTGTGTGTCTGTGTGTATACATGTGCATGTACAGGTGTGTGCATAAAGCTTATAAGCACAGACAATGAAAAAAGCAGACAGTGACCAAGTGTACAATAAAGAAGGTAACTTCAGATTTTTAAATACACAGTAGTATGAAATTCTTTTTTTTTGGTACTGGGAATTGAACTCAGGACCTTGTGCTTGCCAGGCAGGCACATGTGCCACTGAGCTATATCCCCGGCCCCAATAAACAGCAGTATGGTAGAGTTTAACCAAAAAAAGCCCTCTTTAGATGAGTTGGCCAAAGGAGACCTCGCTAAAGGGGTAAATTCAATGCTGAGACCCGATGGCCAAAAGGAAATAGAAGATTTAGAAGCCAAGAGAAGAACAGGCTAAGCAGAACTAACTAGTTCCAGGCCCTGCAGCAGGAGAAGGTTATGTGTTTGAGAAGGAAGGGCAAAGTTGCAAAATGGTAGAGTTGTAGGAAATGAAGATCGAGATTAGGGAAAAACAAAATCATAAAAATATGGCTTCATAGGCCACGGTCAAAAATCTAGATTTTATTTTTATTTTTATATTTATTTATTTATTTATTTATTTTGGCACTGGGAATCAAACTCACGACCTCGCACTTGCCAGGCAGGCACTTGAAAAATTTAGATTTCAGTCTCATTGCATCTATTGTGAAAAATAATCAGACTAATGTTTTAAACAAGCCACTCTGATTGGTAGGTACAGAGTAAATTTCAGGGGCACAAGGTAGAAGCCAGAAAACCCTGGGAATGTTATTCTCTCTAGTCCTGGGAAGGGCAGGGGAGGCTTGGATCATGGAAGCAGAGCAGTGTTGACAGACTTGATTATCTATAGTATTTGGAGGAAGAACCCACAGAATGTGCTGATGGATCAGAGGTGGGGAGTGACGGGGAGAGGATAAGTCAAAGGTGAAGTCTACATTTTTGCTTTGGGTGGCAGAAATGATGATGGAGTAGTTTACTGAGATATGGAACACTGAGTAAAACCAGCTTGGGGCTGCTCGGTTTGGGGGTGGTGGCCAAGGATCCATTAACTGGATTTAAGTGGAACCTGAAAGGACTGTTAGGTATCCATGCTGAGCCAGCAAGAAGACAGGAAAATGTCCAAATCTGAGGCTCAAATGCAAGGTGAAGGCAGCACTGTGGCTTTCCAGCATTTAGGAGTCACAGGAAAGGGGGAGGCTGTGGAAAGCTGTTGGGGAAGATTAGCCAGAGAGATGGGAGAAAACCGGGGAAATTCCAGACTGCAAGAGAAGAGCATGTTTTCAGGAAGACAGAACATTTAACGGCATTAAATTCAACAGAGATGGGGGAAGGCGGGGAGAGGGAAGGAAGCACCCATTGGGCGGCAGCATGGCGGCCCTCGGCACCTGTGCTGAGAGCGGGGTCAGGATTATGAGAATGCGAGCCAGACTGAGGTGTTACCAAGCGGGTGAGTGGGGAAGCAGACAGGTGGGGTCATAGCAGACACCCTCTGAAAATGTCCAGGGAAGGGAGGTCTGAGGCATTCAAGGATGGCCTCAAGCAGGGGATCACAGTGATGAGCTCTGGAATCCTGGCTGGACTAAACAAAAAATAAAGATGGGGTGACAGTGAGAAGTGGGGGTGAGCAAATGCATCACCTCTGTGGGTCTGAAGGACTTTGGAGGGGTGGTCCTGGATGGGTGAGCTGGAAGGACAGGAAGAGAAACCAAAGTGCAGAGGCTTGGGCTGGAGGCTTCGGTGGTAACGATGTTACTTTGAAGTTAACTACGACGTGTATGTCGTTAGTGGTAATGAAAGGTAATTTTTCTCAGCTTGAGCACTACCGATATTTGGGGCTGGATACTTCTTTGTCATGAGACTTTTTTGTGCATTGTCTAGCTATATCTCTAGCCTCTACCCATGAGATGCCAGTAGCACTTCTCTAGTGATGACAATCAAAGATGTCCACAGGTATTGTCACATGTCTCCCGAGGGGTCAAAATTATCCCCCAGTTATCCCCAGCTACTATCAACCACTGGTGGCTTTTTTCCCTTCAGTATGGGGGATTGAACCCAAGGCCTTTGCACTGAGCTACATCCTCAGCCTGCTTTATTTTTAATTTTTATTTTGAGACAGAATCTTGCTAAGTCACCAAGTTGTCCAGTGTAGGCTCAAACTTGTAATCCTCTTGCCTCAGCCTCCCAGAAAGCTCTGATTTCCAGTATGTGTCACCATACCCAGCTCGTAGCTTATTTCACTTTCGTAAGCTTATTTCACTTATTTCACTTTTTGACCCTATGAATATGTGGTTATTAGGAATCAGGTGGCATTGGGATTAGCCTAAGAAGTTTGTGGTCTGTTGCAAGATAAACTTGGGTAAATTAATCTCTGGGTACATTTTCTTATCTGTAGAATGGAATAACCATGGTATCCACCCTACAGGATTAAATTATGTAAAATAGGAAAAGTGCTATAAACTAGTACCTATCATGTTAGATGCCCAGTAATTGTTAGTTATCCTTAAAACAAAGGCTAGAAGACTATTACAAGGCTTAAAATGGCATCAATATCATATTAATGAGCACAACCTATGACACACTATGTTTTTATCACTCCTTGACTCCTGTTGAATCAGTTACTGTATTCCAGACACTTTCTAGGCCCTCTACAAAAAAAAAATGCATATATATTGTAATGATCATAGAAGTAGTTGTTTCCAAAATGTGCATTACAGATAAATTGCTATGGGAATCCCAGTGAAGGAAAGAAGGAGAGTAGGAAGCAGCAAAAGAAGCTTCCAAAAAGAGAAAATATGTGAGTGGGATTTGGGCTTAGGGACCTGGCAGAGGTGGAGGAGTCATCTCTGATGGCTGAAGCAACGTGAGCGAAAACACAGACTGGAAAATACAAGGGAAAGTAGATGCTCCCGGTGGGTCAGCTTGGCTGAAGGAGAGATATGAAGGATGAAGCAGAGAGAGGACTTGGGATCAAAGGACTCACCTGTCATGGAGCTTGGAGAACCACTGATTAAATCCATCGTATCACAATGCAGCCAACACACTATTTATTGTAATTTAAATGGTCTCAGGATTCCTTATATGCTTGTTGTTTCTTTCAAATCACGCTTGTTCTCTGGGTCTTTTACAATCCTCTTGATAGACCCACAAAACCTATGGACTTGAATAGTAAGCTCTGGCTTACTAACCTAGAACCAGGGAATTGCATAAGCTCTGGCAGGGTTGAGGCAGCTTTGCCACACTTGAGGAAGATGGTGCCTCTAGGCCCATGGTGCTTATCCTTGACTCTCCCTCCTGATTGACCTCTTCTCTATCTGCAGGGTCCTCCAGTGATGCACCCCATGCTCACCACCCGCTGCATCCTCACCTGATGCAGGAGCACATGGGCACCAATGTCATTGTTGCCAACACAATGCCCGCTCACCTCAGCAACGGACAGATGTGTGAGTGGCCCCAACCCAGGGGGCAGGCAGGTGGGCAACATGGGCTCTCCCCTGTAAGGGGTGAGGATTGGGGGTGGGGGAGGAGGCAGGACAAGGTTGGATCTAGAGGTGAAGCTGAGGTACCACTGTTCTCTGTGTCCCAGGGTAGGGAATGAGGGGTGGGGTCCTCTGTTAAAGCTGATTATTCATTGAGGGTGTATCTTCAGTGGGGTGACTGACAACCTCTACTAACTGTAACTATACTTGGGATGGGCCAATCCTCTGAATCCACCAGGTTACCACTGCGAGAGTCTGTTTATTGGGTGAGAATTCCATTAGATGACATTATCTGTTAGGTCAAAGTATCCATTGAAGTAAGGCTGCCCAACTGGGGTAAGACTAGCTGCTAGACCATGGGAGGAGACTGTCCTTTGGTTAGGGATGTCCACTGGACTAGACCTCTGAGGTGAACTCTCTCACTGCACATAGCTCTTCAGAGAATAAGATTACCAATGGGATTTGGTGGTCCAATCAGATGATGGCAGATGGCATTTCACTGAGGTTGTTCTTTGGGGAAATTGTCCATTGAATGGAGTTAGCCAGTTGGCTCAAAGTTACTTCCCAAACCTGTGGAGGGAGTGGAACCAATTAGTTTCTGTTACTCATTTCCTAAATATCAAAGAAATGGTTCTTTTTGTACCAGTTAACCCCAGATTCCATCAGCTGCTACTCTTTGTCCCAGGAAAGACCATCCCTATCAAATGTCTCGCGGGGGATGTCACAGGGCAGTCCGACCTGGACCCCAGTTTTGGGAGAAGCCACCCAAGTATCCATATAAAATGGTGGAGGAGATGGGTTGTCAGCTCTTCCAGGCCTCACAAAACTTAAATGTTATGATTTGGAACTTGCACAAGCCACTAGAGATCTTAGAGATTATCTAGTTTAATTCTCTCATTTTATAAAAGAGGAAAGTAAGTCTCAGAGAGAAGAAAGAACTTTCCTAGAGCTCTTCACATACTCCCCCAAAGCCTGGAATGCTGAGAAGCCTCTGTTTCTTTGTCCCTTCAGCCACGCCTGAGACTCCACAACCCTCGCCGCCAGGTGGCTCAGGGTCTGAGCCCTACAAGCTCCTGCCAGGAGCCATTGCCACGATCGTCAAGCCCCCCTCTGCCATACCCCAGCCGACCATCACCAAGCAAGAAGTCATCTAGCAAGCTGCCAGGGGCCGGGGGCTCTGCCAGCTCACCCCAGCCCCCCCAGAGAGTGCCTGGTGACCACTTGGCCATAGCCAAGGAAGGCATGGCAAGAGGGCCAGTTCCAGAGCAGGAACGGAAAGGGGGAAGGGCCCAGGAACGCGGGCCGAGGGCCATATCCCATCGCCAACCTTGACCCTGTGCTCTGGACGATAGGGCTTTGACTCAGGGAGACACCAGCTGGAAAGCCCTCTGCTGCCTTGGACAACTTTCTTCATGTCGAAGCTACCACCTTCACTTCCCACAACCCCAGCTTCTTCGCCCTCTAAGGACTGCTGGCTGGAGATGCTATGGGACCTTGCTTAGACACGGCTCCCTTCCCCCCAGCTGGGACTCGCTCTCCCAGTACTGGTCACAGTGTCCAGTCACAGCCCCAGGAGGCCTGGTCAGGTCACGGCACCTTACCCTCCCTCCTCTACTGCCCCCACCTCAAATGCCCCTCTCCACCCTCTGCTGTCACCTTCCTTGGCCGTCCTGTCTTCTCCAGAGCCCTCTCTCTGGAGGCTGAGGAAGACTTGGAAGCCATTCCCCCAGGCATCCCTGCAACACTCTGTAAGCCCTGACCGGGGCTAGTCTGAGGCAGGAGACTGAGGAGCAAGACAGCGCCATCCCCCCAACTCTGGGCCTGCTACCTTTCCCTTCTTCAGGTGCTGGACCGGACCCTTGGAGTGATGGTCCCCATGGGCTTTGAACAATGAGTGAACGATCCAAGGTTAACAGCTGGAGCAGGACTTGGGGGAGGGTGGGAGCATGGGGCCTTGAATGCCATACTGAGGCCAGGAGTATGTGGAGAGGGGTGGCCCAGGCTGTCAGAAGATGCATACAGCATCCTACCAAGCGTGGAAGGTTGGGAGGGAGCAGCAAGTCAGATGGGGCGCATGATGGAAGGAGAGTGAGAGGTTGAGGTGTAAAGGAGGGTGTGGATGATCCTCAGGTCAGAGTGATGTCAGTTATTCCAGGCCAGTCTCAAGCTCTTCCTCATTCCCAGGCACTGTCTTAAGCATCTGACTTCCAGTGTCTCATGGAATCCTCTCTATTACCTAGAGATTGTTACCAAAGATGCAGCTGAGTTCTAAGAGGTTAAGGGATTTTTTTAATCTGAAACTCATATAGATAGTCAGTGACTGAGTCAGGCCATGAACCCAGGTCTCCCTGGATCAGAACAGGAGATCTTAGTGTTTGTTTTCTGTTTTGTTTTTTTTCCGGTACCGGGAATCGAACTCATGACCTTGCACTTGCCGGGCAGACGCAGTGCCACTGAGCTAAATCCCCAGCCCCCAGAACAGGAGATCTTAATACCCAAAAGAACCCTCGTGTTCACTGTGATCCCAGTGAGGGACTTCCTGGTCCTTCACCAGCCTCAGAACCCAAGGGCTCACATTTCTAGAAGCCCTGCCCACTCCCAGGACTAAAGTGGGCCCGAAGCTGCGCTCAAGTCCACCGAGGGTCCAGAATCCTGTTGCTGATAAATATGAAGACGAATTCATGGCTCTTGACCCCTTTTCTCTCTTCACTCCCCAACTCTGGCAGAGGGGTGGTAGGAGTCTGGTTCCTGGGAGAAAAACCAATCTGGCCTGTCAGTCTCTAGAATGATGAAGGGCAGGGCGGGATGATAAAGTCTGACTTTGAGGCTTGCTCTGGAGAATGTCACTCAAGGTACACTCTGGAAACATTGAACTCCAGGATAGAGCACCTCATCCCTATAGAATC
The DNA here is from genome assembly GCF_000276665.1 of Chinchilla lanigera. Classification (NCBI taxonomy): domain Eukaryota; kingdom Metazoa; phylum Chordata; class Mammalia; order Rodentia; family Chinchillidae; genus Chinchilla; species Chinchilla lanigera. The sequence goes on along the minus strand of NW_004955445.1, from coordinate 12,925,936 downwards.
TTGATGGCTTTGGGGAGATTCTGAAAAATGTCACTGACTAGTGGGACTGAAAGGAATTTGTCCTAAGACTGTAGGTGTGATTAGGTAGGAAAGTGAGCTGTTAGAATGATTACCTATGCTCTGCCCAAGGCTGACCCTTCTGAGGGGATGGCAGAGCCATACCCCGTACCCAGATATCCCACCACTAGTGATTATTCCTTGTTGCAAGAGAGGCAGGGAGAAGCACTGGGGCCACGTTTCAGAGGACTCTGCACCCCAGGGCCATCAGAATTGGCCTCCCCACTCCAGCAAGGCAAGTCTCAGACTCCAGGAGTAACCACTCCCTGCTCGGAGCTCTCAAGCTTTCCCCAGCCACCCTCACTCCAGGGCTCCAGAATTCCCCGCCAAGTGGCTCAGTCCAGTCTGAATGAGGCAGGGAAGCTGGAATCTGGTCATTCTGGTCATTTCTACTCTTCGTCCAGTCCCCCTGTTGCCAGTGTCACTCAGGCCTCTGTCATGGGAGCAAAGTTGAGAAAATGGCCCATGGAGTGGGGTAACGGTATCCTTTAATGGTTGCAATCTTCTGGGGCAGGGGGTCAGTTCTTTGCCCCTGATCCACTCTTTCTGGAGAGGAAAACCATTCTACTTTTATAACTTTATTGCAATGCAAGAAACACAAAATAAAGAAAAGTTTACTTTTCTGGCTCTAAGCTGAGGATGCTACATTGGAATTTTTTTTTAACCCGAATTGTGATCTTAAAACATTACATCTGATGTACCAGGGAGGGTTGGTGGAAGGCAGGTGTGGACACTGTATAGTAATTCCTTCACTGAGACATCGCTTTGAGACATTTTCAGGAACATCCAAAATCCATGTAGCTCTCAGGAGAGGAGAGGGCTGCAGCTGGGTGCTCCTCAATTTCTTAGAATGGCCAAGCCAATCACCTTTGCCAATTTTTCTGTGATCTGCCCTAAGATGAATTGTGAAATTCACATCAAGCAATTCTGGAAGTGGACTGCGTCCTATCATGATCTGCATCTTCCTGTGGGTGTGTGGATGTCGTTAGGTCCCACGCCCACCCCCCAGCTCCCACCACTGCCGCCCAATGGGGCAAAGAAGCAAAAAACATTTCTTACTCATGTGTTTTAACAAAAACAAAAGTTTATACTACAATAAAATAAATGGTGCATATGTTTTCTAAGTCCTTGTATGGGTGTCTTTTTTTTTTTTTTTTAGGTGTTAGAAATAAAGATAGTTCTAGAGTCTTTATATTGTAAAAAACACTTTCTTATCCTTTGTGCATGTGTGTTTGAACCCAGGTTTGAATCCACAGCTTTCACATGAGCTACATCCCCAGCCCTTTTATTTTTATTTTGAGGCAGGGTCTTACTACGTTGCTGAGTTGCCTGGGCTAGGCTGGAGCTTGCAGTCCTCTTGACTCAGCCTCCCAGCATGCTGTCATGCCTGCCTCCACTATTATATTTTAGTCTTCATATCAAGACAGAAGTAGGTTGGGCCATATGATGACCTCCCATTGTATAAATAAGGAAACTGAGGTTCAGGGAAGTGATTTTCCTTGATGGAAGAGGTCTCTTGACTCCAAGCACTCCACATATGAGAGAGTGAAAACTGATCCTCTCTTCTACAGAGAGGAGGAACAAGGAAGAGGGTGATGGGAAGATCTGGAAGAATGCAAGAAGACCCAAGGGTCTGTCATCTGCCACCAGGGCCTAGGGTGGATCCCTTTTCTGGGTCACCTCAACCTTGCATAGATATGAGGAAATCTCATAAAAGCAAGAGTGAGAAGTGTACCTGAGAAGTCCCGGCCAGGCCGGCAGTCACTTTGGTCATTTTCCCTTAGTGGGGTGGCCTTGGGTCTTGGCCTCACGCTTACTTGGGGTGTGCTGGAGTGGCTTGTGAGATCCAATTCTCAGCTTTGCTTCTCAGCTCCACGTTTCGTGATGTCAGGTCAGTACCTCGACGGTGGCCACCGTGGAAACATTCACACCGCAACTGGCAAATGATGCAGATCAGGTTGTTTCTCCTGCACAGCGCATTGTCCTGGCACACCACAGCATTCGGTGATGGCTGAACTAAGGACACCTGGTTTAAGAGACACTCAAGGAGCAGCGTGGGCTGGGTGACACTCAGCTCTTCCCAAACGGGGAGGACAGCGGCTCTGGAATGGCAGTCGCACATCTCAGTGATCAGTATAATCTCAGGCCGGTCACTCCACCTCCCCAGCCTCCTCTGTAAAGTGGGAATAATATCTCCCCACAAGCAATGTTGTAGGGATGCAGTTGGATAAGCCATTGGGGACTGTACTAGACGTGGTACTAGGACAAATATAATCGAGAGAGAACAAATGAGCCCTTCACCCAGACCCTCCCGGTAAGAAGCTAACCATCAAGCCCCCCAGCCTCAAGAGCACCATCCCCTGCCTGCCCAACCCTGGGGCCACTCCACCTTCCTGTCCCTTCCCTCCACTCCTCAGTACCAGGAAATGTTTGTGATGATGTCGCAATGAAGGCCCTGTCCATGCCCTGCCGGTATGGCTACGGAGGTGGGGGCCAGGGGAGGCTATTTCAGTCCTAAATTGTACTTAATAAATCCCTATCAAAACAATAAACCCTGAGCTGCCATAAATGCTCCTTGACCTTGGCTCTTCCACCTGACCAGCCCTTTGCCCCAGTTAATCTCAAATCTCAGTGTGAGTGGCTGGACGTTCGTGTTTGGTTTCCACTCCGGTTGCTAAACAACATCAGCTTAGGTGACAAACACTAGCACCCCCATTCCAGAGATGATGAAACTGAGCTTCAGAAAGGTGTATGAACTTGTCCAGAGCCACCCAGCCAGTGAGGCCCTGGGCCAGGACTTGGGCCCATGTTGTGGCTATTAACCCCTGTATGCTGGCTAAGAATCAGGGCTTCTGGGAGGCCCCTCCTTTTAGCCCCACTACAGAGGTTTCTGGAGTTATGCCGCTAGAAGCTTCTTATGCCGCTAGAAGCTTCTTGAGCCATTATCCCCAGTGGAACCCCAGTGCTCAGGAACCAGAGGCAGAAGTGACCTTGCGTGATAGGCTGGTCGAAGAGCTGATGAAAATGCCATGCAGTATAAATGCTCTGTCATCCCAGACTGGTGAGGTTGCCCTACTCCCTCCTTTGTAGAACTCATATCACCTTTGATCTCAAATCAGCGAGTCATATGTAAATCTCAAGATGCAATCCATGAGATCAGAATCCCAGATGCCATGCAGCCAATGATGGTGGCTCTAAAAGCTGAATCATGAACAACATTCATGGGGTTGTTCCTCTCTGCCAAATGCTGCTGGACATAATTTGATCCCCACAGCAACCCTTGTAGGCAGTCCCTCTTATTCTGTTTTACAAAAGGGGGAAAAGGCTCAGGAGCAGGAAGGAGCTTCCCCAAGGTCCTTAGCTGATGTGACAGCAGATCTCAGAGCTCATCCGGCTCCAGAGGCCACACGAGGGGATGGAGGAGGACCCTGATGACTCAGGGACTGCATGATTGTGCAGTAGTGAGAACAGAGGGACACTCAGCATTTGACAAAGGCTAATGGGTGAAGCCCCATGGTGAGGAATCCTGAGATTAGGAAGAAGCAGTACCACCGGGTGATTCCCTCCTGGAGCCCACAGAGGGAAATATGACAAGCAGTCAAATATTAGGAACCAATGGAGCAAGAGTGACAGCCAGTGAGACATTTCCAGATTGGGAAGAGGGAATGATGTGCCCTTGGGAGGAGGAGGACCCAGCAATAAAGGGGCAGAGAAGAGACAGAAGCGCTTGCTGGAGGTGGAGGGGAGCAGAAGTGCTGTGCAGAAGTGGCAGAAAATCTGCAGGTGCGAGGGACACTTGGGGCCTGCATTTGCCCTTGCCTCTCTCTGGCCTGAGGACCACTGCACCTTCTGTTTCTTCATATTTATCTTTAAAGCAATTCATAATCACTCTCTGTAAACTTGAGGTCATTCACATGAATAAGAACACAGTATCACTGGCCATAAATAGAAGATGATTGCACAATTAAAGTGAAAAAGAAAACAACATTCTGTGATCAGACAGAATCGCCACTGCAAAAGCTCTGCTTGCCCTTTGTTTCTTTATTAAAAAGAAAAACTGAAATTATGCACAGTAGTGCATACTGGTGGTCCCAGTGCCTCGAGGGGCAGGGACAGGGGGATCACATAAGCCCAGGAGCTTATTACAACCAGCTTGAGTAACATAGTGGGGCCCTGTCTCAAAAAGAAAAAGTTGAGGGGAGGGATAGTATCACAGAGATGTAGAAATATTAAAGGGTTACACTTCTCCAATAGAGATTTTCTCCAAGTTTTCAGAAGGAAAGAAGACCTGTAAAAGGACAATGTAATTTAATGTGATTCCTGTATATCCTTAAAATCTGCCAGAATTCCACCGAGGCCTCACTCCACTTCTGGAAGGATGTTTGCTGGGGTGGGCACTCCTATGCAGAACCTAGGAGTCTGGAATTCATACAACGGAGCAGAAAACCACTGGAGAGTTCAGATCAGGGAAGGTTGCGGCCAGTCGCTCCAGGTACAGTGTAGAGGACAGATGGACTTGATATTAACATGGCTGGATCAGGTGGGAGAGAACATGTGCACCAAAATGGCGGCCTTAGAGAATGGAGCCAGTGCAAAAAACTCGTTCATTCATTCCACAAATAGTGTGTGAGCTGTGCTGAGCACTTCACTGACCCTGAGAGGTAGGCGGGGCCCAGACCAGATGGGTCATAACGAAGGTTTTAGATTTTATTTTAGGTACAATGGAAAAGTAAGAAATCCAGACCTTAGAAGTTTTTGAACACAGGAAGATGATAAAATGTGCTTCATATTTTTTGTTTGTTTGTTTGTTTGATGCCGCCTCAGCCTCCCAAGTATGTTTCATCCTCCTCAGGGGACTCTGCTCCCTAGAGAATGGATTACAGTGACAGATAGTAGAAACAGAAAGCTTGGAGGTGGACTGGGCAGCAGTGAGGTGAAAGACAAAGGCAGCATAGACTGGGGCTGGGGAGCAGGCAAAATTTGAAGCCAGCCCCCAGATTGTGGCTCCTAATGCATACACAATTTCTTTTTTTTTTTTTTTTTTTTTGTCTTTTTGAGACAGGGTCTTGATATGCAGTTCAGGCTGGCCTTGAGCTCACTTTGTAGCCCAGGCTGGTCTCGAACTCACAACGATCCTCCTGCCTCAGCCTCCCTAGTGCTGGGATTACAGGTGTGCGCCACCACACCTCGCTGCATACACAATTTCTCTCTCTCTCTCTCTTCAATCAGACACTAATCTAAGTGCTGCTGTGAAGGGATTTCACAGAGTAATTAAGGTCCCAAACCAGTTGACTTTGTGATGGGAAGGTGAAGTGATGACCCTGTATGGCATCACTTCATCCCCAGAGCCTTAAAAGGGGTTGGATTCTTCCTGACAAATTAAATTAGAAGTTATGAGAGGGATTCCATGTGAGAGAGGTTTCCTGCTCTTGCCTTTGAAGATGGAGCAAGGCCCCATGAATGTTGGTGACTTCCATAAACTGAGAGTGACCCTTGGCTGACGCCCAGCAAGGAAACGGTGACCTCAGTCCTACAACCATAAGGAACTGAATCTAGCCACCAACAAACATATGTGAGCTTGGATCCTTCCCTCCAGGCTTTAAGGAGGACACAGCCCAACTGACACTTAAACTAAGAACCCAGTCACACTTTATCCAAGCTTCTGATCTATAGAACACTGAGATAAACGATGATTGATTTAAGCAACTACATTTGTGGTTGTTATGCGGCAAAAGAACAAATACAGGTGCTGGTGGTGAGAGGTGGGATATTTTGCTGGTGGTGGGAGATGGTCACCTTGGGAGATTCTGAGAGTAGAACTTGCTAACGAGTGTGAAGAAAAGACAGAAAACAGTGGTAGGGGCAGACGGTGTGGTCTGTTGACATGGGGAAGGCCATAGGAGCTACAGATTTGCATTAGACAAGGAAGAGTTCTGCTTTGGATGTGTGGCTTAAGATGCCAAGAAAGCATCCAAGGGAATGTTAGATATGGGAATCGGGAGCTCAGGGAAAACTTGGGGCTGGAGGTGAAAAGTCCAAGTCATAAGTATAGATGAGAAACTTGAAAATCGAATGGGAATTCTGCCCAGCAATGAACAGGAGCAAAGTACGAACACGAGGAACACAGATCTCCAAGACACTGTGCTGAATGACAGAGGCAAGACTTGGAAGATGCTTCCCATTTGACTCCACCTATAACATTCGAGAAAAGGCAAAACCACGGGGACAGAGCTGTGGTTTCCAGAGTCTGGGCCTGGGCTGGGGGCTTGAGGACGAAGGGGCCCAGGGAAGAAGGCTTGAGCTCGTGGGAATGTCCTGTGAAATCTGGCCTGGGATGTGTTTACATGACTGTACGCACTTTCCAAGACACGCAGAAGCGCACACAAGCAAGAGTGAACTTCAGTGTGTGGAAATTATACCACAATAAAAAATGAAAGAAAAACGCCAAAAAGTTGCTCAAGCTCATTTAAAGGCAAGGCACAGAGTGAACAGGTTAGGGGTGAGCATTTCCCTCTGAGCTAAAGCACCCTTGAGGCTGGAAAGAGGAGGAGGAGCCAGCAAAGCGCCAGTAGGATAAAGACAGATGACAGACAAAAGGGCTTTACGCTGTTTTGCTGTGGGCCTGCTATGTGCTAGGTGTGCTGGCAAACTCCCTGGCCGCGTAGTGACCTTGAGGTTAGACGAACTCTCCTTGTCCTGCAGATGAGGGGAAGTGACCCATCCCTCAGTCCACCCGCAGCATCAGAGTGGCAAAGCGAGGAAATCTGTGCTGGCGGGTCCTGCATCACCTTCCTTATTTGCCGAATGAATGAATCACTGTGCTCCAGGTGCTGAGTTCACCAGAGGCTCTAGCCGAGAATATGAGAATATGGTATTTTTAGAGAAGCTGGGGCCATAAAAACTTGTTCCATTCTCCAACTTAGACAACACCCAGCCCCTCCCCCTGAGCTCCGAGATTGCCCCCGGCCTTGGGAAGGGCTCCCCGAGCTTATCTCAGGGAGAGTGAAACTGTAAAACTCTTTATGGTTTTGAGATCATGTCTGGCAAGCGTAGCGACTGTTGCCATAAACCTGAGCTGGCCCTGCGAGGAGGGCGCTGCCCGCAGCAAGAGCAGTCAGGGAACCATTGAGTAATGCCAAGGGCGCAGCCTGCTGAGCCAGGCGCCTTGAGGCCTGTGGTCAGGGCCTGTTACACACTTATATGATCCTCACATAACCCGGAGAGAGCAGTTAGCATATTTTAAAAATCCTACCACGTGCCCTTTTCGTGGAAGTTAGTTATTACTGGATTAGGATGTCTTTAAATCCACGGCATCCCACAGTTGCTGCTGGCTAAATCAAATGGTGGCCATGGCCTTGCTGGTTCTGGTCATTATTTCTGGTGGCCTAATTGGACAACTGCACCGTTTGGGGTTCATCACGAACAACTTAAGGACTATTCGAGGAAGGACATAGCCAGTGTTTTCTTGAAATTTGCCTTTGAGGCCTTCTGATAGGAGCAGGAGGTCCCTGGGGTAGGGGTGGGCAGGCTGGAAGAAGATCTTGAGGCGATCTTAAGCCCCGTCCTCCAGAGAGCGCTATAGGGTGGACACTCCAGGATACCGGGCGCTGCAGGGACAATACCAGCAAAGGGCTTCTGGGTAGAAAGGTCGCCTGAATGGGCCAGACAATGCCTGAGAAGGAGTTTTATGACTTTCTTAATGAATTTATTCCGCTTGTATTTTCCTTTATATGTACCCAAGAGTGATAGATGATTTTTAGAAACTAAAAATGGTTGAGAATGTAGCTCAGTGGAGGAGCATATGCTTAGCATGCGCCAGGCCCTGGATTCAGTCTCCAAGACTGCTAAGAAAACAGACAAAAACCTAAGCCTAGTCTCAAAGAGTTCTCTCATTTATTGATTGATTAACTGATTGATTGATCGATGGTACTGGGTATTGAGCCCAGGAACTTCACAACGAGCAACACTTCCATCCCTTTTCATTGTTTTTCTATCCCTTTTTATATTTTCAAAATTTTCAGAGGGGGTCTTATTAAATCACTAAATTGCCCAGGCTGGGCTTGAACTTGTGCTCCTCCTGTCTTAGCCTCCCAGACTGCTGAAACTGTAGGTATATGCCACTATGTCTAGCTCAAAGAGTTCTTTTGACCTATACAAAATAAAAATTCTAACTGCCAGCAAAGTATTACATCATCATTGAATTGCACTGTTTTCTCTCTGTGTGGTGCAGAAAACGCTGCTTCCTCTTACTACTCACGAATCTTAGCTCAGGCTTCCCATTTCACACAGGAGAATAGAGAGGGTGAAAGGCCAACGATGGAGCCAAGGCCATCTAATACCCAAGGCTGGCCTGGATGCGGATTAGCTTCCAGGCACTTCCCCTCTCAGAGGTCTTGTCTCCAGCCAAACACCTTCAATTCTGCCATCTTGCAGGGCTCTGGGAGCCCCTGAGCTGCACTGTTGTTCAAAACGGAAGCCAAGGAGGCCTTGCAGGAGATCTTCTGTCCAAACGACCAGCCGCCCTGTTTTCCACAGCCCATGACAACAATCTCTGTCCAGCCAAACGCAAACCAACCTGAACTGTCACACACCTGTAGCGCTCTTTCTAGGACCTTTTTGTGTGTGTCCAGCACCGCCCCACCTTTTACAACCTAGTCCTGAACTAAGCAGATTGGACTAGATCCACTTGTTTTTGTTTTTGTTTTTTTCTGGTACCGGGAATCTAACTCACGACCTCATGCTTGCCAGGCAGGCACTGTGCTGCTGAGCTAAATCCCCAGCCCCTGGACTAGATTCTCACTTCACTTCCAGATGAGGAAACTGACACCCAGAGAAGTTTCCTGATTCTCTCAAGGTCACAGATGAATCAATTGCAGGGCTCAAACTCCAGTCCCCTTGCCAACTTATCCTAGCCCTTGACTCTAGAAGGGCAGGCTGGGCAGAAGAGCAAGGGACTCAGAGTGGATCAAAAGAAAGGACCCCTGGTCACATGATGGCCAAGGCCTGAATGTGTTGTCAAGGAACAATTCCTGGGTCTTATTGAGACCAAGCAGATCTGGGACAGCTGCCTTCAAAGAAGCAGAAGGCAGAGTCTTGCCCAGAGGAAGAGAAAAGGAAGCCAAACTTTGCAGGCAGTGGCTCCCATCCCTACCAGACCCCATTGTCTCTGCTTAAAATCCCCCCGGGCTTCTCATCATGCTTGGAACAAATTTCAGACTCCTTACTTGAGGCTCAAGGCTCTGCAAACCCAGCAGCTGATCCTTTCTCTGCTGTTGTCTTCTCCAACTTGGTCACCTCCAGCGGTCACTCTATCCCAGGCCTCTGGGCCTCCACCCTGTTCTCAGCACACCAGAGCCCTTCTTGTTTCTCAGCCATTTCCTGGATGGTTTCTGTCCGCAGCCTGCTTTCCTCCGCTCTTCAGTGGTCACTTCCTTCCAGGCTCTGCTCAAAGGTCACCGCTCAGGGAGGCCTTCTCTAAATATAGCTAAGTAGATGAGGTTTTGCGGGCTAAAACAGTCTTTGCTGCAACCACTGACAGCTGGCCTGCTTCAGGAAAGTGCCAAGGAGCCCTGTGTAAAGGCACGGGCCTGACAGTCCAACCAAGCTGCATCCGCAAAGGCAGGCAGCGGGCTGGATTTGGCCCAAAATAAAAGGACAGCTCCTGTGCTCACACATTGTCTTGTTTGATTTTCTTGATTACACTTAAAGCTTCCAAAATCACCTGTGTGTTTGTTTATCTGTCTATTGTCTTCTTCTTGTCTTTCTTCTTTAGACTGTTGACTCCTTAAGAGAAGGGATCTTATCATGGTTGACGTCAGCTAAGAAGTCAGTTCCATGCTCAACTAATACAGAATACATCATTACAGTTATTTTTCCTTTTCTTTTTTTTATTTTCAGTGCTAGAGGTTGAACCCAAGGCCTCAGACCCACTAGGTAAGTGATCTACCATTGAGCTATCCCCTGTCCTTTGTGAATTTTTATTTTGTGATGGAGTCTCACTAAGTTGCCAAGGCTGACCTCCAACTTGCAATCCTCCTGCCTCAGCCTCCTGAGTAGCTGGGACTACAGGTATGAAATGCCACACTCAGCTGAAAAGATGAATATATGAAAGGAAAACGTAATATAATGCTTATAGAAGTAAATGTAAAAACATAAAGACTATCAAAGGGCACAATGAAGACTTTCCTACCCAATAACAGTCCTTGGATAAGATGTCTCTGCAAGCACCCTTCCAGCCATGAAATCCTAAGCTTCTGGGGCTCCCCTTTCCTGTGTTTCTAATATTCTCTAAGTCTATGATTAGGCGATCCTGAGATTGAGGCTTCTGCTTCTCCATGCCTGTGACCCCACACTTCTGTGATTCTGTGATTCTGATGTCTTACGGCTCCTTTACCAGCATATACTGTTGCTCAGAATCTCTTCTCTGCCCAGCACAGGGCTGGGAGCCGGGGATCCAAGGGAGCCGACAGCGGCCCAGGCGAGCACATGGGCACGGAGGTAGGAATGCACCATGACTTCTGTCCTGCGGACAAGCACAGGAGCTCAGTGGGGTGTGGGGAAGGAAGAGGCGCCAACCCAGACTAGGTGGGAGGAATGTGAGCAGAAACGACTGGAAGAAATCAGGAAGGGAGGGTATTTCTACCAGAGCAGAGGACACTGGCATCGACGGTGTTCCAAGTGGATGGAAGGGGCAGCGCAAAGGTCCGGGGGCTGGGGGAGCATAGTTCATCAGGTGAGCTAAAGCAGGTAGGTGTAGCTGGGGGAGGTGCGGAAGAGGGGCGGAGGAGTGAGCTGTAGTGGCTCCAGGACAGAGGATCCTTTAAAGCGTGTCAAGGAGCATGAACTTTATCCTGAGGGCGAAGGGGACCCAGGGAAGAGTTTAAGGGGAAGAGTGACGCAGTCTGTTTGGCAGTTTGGAAAGACGCCTCTGACTGCTGGGTACAGGTTTGGAAGGAGCAGAGACAAGAGAAAGGGCTTGAACGAGGACCCAGGTGAGAGAAGATGAAGCCTGAATGGATGGGAGATGGGCCAAGAGAGATACGGAGGAGGGAGGGGTGGCTGTCCTGCTAACCTGTGAGCCTGGCTTTCATGGAGTCTTTGATTCTGTTTTCAATACCCCTCAAGTCTTTGACACAAAATGGCATAGTTATCACTGTGTGTTTGTGACAGCCAACTGAACACCCTCCATCCCGCCTTTGCAAGCCTCAGTTTCCCCTGTTTGCAAATTGGGAGTCATCAACCCTTTCCTTGCAGGTGAGCTGGGAGGGTGAGGTCTGTGCACCAGCTCCAGGAATGGAGGTGGTCCCCGGGGGTGGCCATCTTGGCCCTAAGTGACAGCACTCCGTATTGCCAGGAAAGGCTGGGTCTTGAGACATCCACAGAGAGGAGCAGAGGAGGGAGGAAGCCCTGGCTGCTCTGGTGCCGAGCTCCTGCCTGAGCTGATGCCCAGGTTGGGGTGTTTGCTTCTAGCCCTCTGCAAGTTTATGAGTTGGTTGTGGGATTTCCTGAGGTTGAGCAACTCCCTCATCTCTCTTCTTGCCCTTAAACTCCAGCCAGGCAGGATCTGGTCTTCCTGGGACAGGTCCAAGCCAGGTCAGGTCCCAGCGGGATGTTTGGATGCACCTGCCACCAGCCTGTACCCCCTCCAGACCACACCGCAGTCTACTGTCCGTCGGCTCTGATGAGAGCCAGTCTTTGAAGACAAAAACCCCCTGGTCTCCCTAAAACGACAACAGGCAGTGTTGTAAACCACACCAGGGGCTTCTGCAGGCTCCCAAGTTATACCTGTTTTGTGCCAGTGGCTCAGTTTTAATTCACTTCAATTCATAAAACAGCAATTGGAAAACATAACTAGGGGCAAACCCCAGAGCTAGCAGGACCCCTCAGAGACCTATTCAGGGCTAAGAGGAGACAGGGGATGTGCCTGGATCCCCACACTGTTATGCAAGAGTGGGGCTCACAGTCTGTCCAAGGCAGGAGCATGCTGCCAATTGGGAGTTCAAGTGACACAGGCTATGAGCCTTTACTGGCTAGCACAAGCATGGAGAGAGCAATGGCCTTGGGAAAAGAGGAATGGATGGCCGGGGTCAGGGGTGAGAGATGGCCCATTTTATGCCCTTTTGTACCTTTTGAATGTTTACCTGTCACCAAGCACACACAACAGAGTCAATCAATGGAACAAACAATCACAATTAAATAAACAGTTCAGGGAGCCGGGCATTTTTGTAACTCCACGCCCTCATGTATGCTGTTCCCTGTGGTGAAATACCCTTTCCTGGTATCATAAGCCATTTTCTGTGGCCATAACAAAATATCAGAGACTGGGTGATTTATAAAGGAAAGAAGTAGGCTTGGTTCATGGTAGGAAGAAGTAGGCTCACCAAGATCTTGGTGCCTGCAGCAGCTGGTGAGGGGCTTTCTGCTGTATCCTGACAGGACAGAGGGCTTCACGTGAGGCCCAGCGAGCAAGCCAGAGAGAGCTTGATTTATCACAAGGCCAGGGCTGCGATAACTCATGAGTCCACCGGTGTGCGAATGGACCTCATCCGTCAGTGCCCCGCCGCCAGAGTCCCACATCTCAACACCCCTGTGTTTAGGACCAAGTTTCCAACTCGAGACGTTTGGGAGACACATTCAAACCACAGCACCTTGCTTGCTGCCTCTGGAAAACTCCCACACACCCTCCAAGGCACAGTCAAGAGCCCCGTGTCCTGTGCCCTGTCCCTGCTGGCCTTGGCGGGCTCTACTCCCTTTGTCCACCTGCACCACCCAATCTTCACCTACTGGTCCTGCTCCGCCCCAGGAAGCGTCCGCGCCTCCTGCCTTCTCAGCGCATTTAGCCAGCAGGAGGAACCAACAGGAGAGTAAGGGGCAGGGTGAGCAAGAGGTAGGGGTGCCTGTGCCGGCGCCGACCCCTCTCTGTTTTGCCTGAACCTTGGAAGCTTCTTTTTCCAGCTCCTCTCCTGGCCTCCCTTCCACACTTCCGCTGTGTCTGGGTCCAACACCACTGCTCTTGCTCAGGACTTCGGATGACCCCAGCCTGGCCCCCCACTGCTAGTCTTGGTACCTCGTCATTCCTGGGAGTTTCCCTGGGCCTTCTCACACCTCTAGAAACACTGCTTTCATTCAACTCCTTCAACTCTGCCTGACATTCTCAACCTGGGGACAGTTTCGCCCGCTAGGGGACATTTAGCAATGTCTGGTTACATTTTTTAATTGTCATCTGGGAGTGTGGTGGGGTGCTATTGGCTTCCATGGGTGCTAAACATCCTTCCATGTGCAGGACAGCACTCACAACAGAGAATTATCTGGGCCTACGGGCAGCCGTGGCGAGGATGAGAAACCTTTTCCCTTCCCTGGCTACTGGGGCCTTTGTACTGAGCTACGCAGGGCCTTTGTACCGAGCTGTGTCCCTGTCCCTTTTTATTTTTTATATTGATTGATTTTATATTGATTATATTGGTTGGTTGACTCTGGTACTGGAGATCGAAATCTGGGGCCTTGTACACGCAAGACAAGAAGAGTTCTACCCCTGAGCCACACCCTCAGCCCTTATTTTTTTAATTTTGTCACAAGTTTTGCTAAGTCTTTTAGTTGCCCAGTGTGGGCTCTAACTTGCAGTCCTCCTGATTCTGCCCCCCAGAATGCTGGGATTACAGGTGTGCAGCATCACACCTGGTTGCGAAGCCCGTATTTATGTCCTTGAGATTCCATCTATTTCCAGCCCAGACCTCGGTAGCTCAGGGCTGAGGTTCTGGACTCCTGCTGCCCTTTCTGCAAGGTGGTGGGATCCACTAGACTACACACCTGCTATTGTCTCCTCTCAGTGACACAGAGATAAACAGACCTGCCTTTGCCCTGAAGCATCCCCAATTTCATGAGGACAGACCCTTGGGTGGGGTCCCAAGTCCTGAGGCTTGAGGACAGATCTCTGTCACGTTCACCATGTAGCACAGCAACACAAGATGAGCAGACATTTGCTGACTGTGCCAATAGATCTTTCAAAAACATCTTTAAGCAGGCCGGACTCAGTGGCTAAGCCAGACATAGGAAACTAAGGTGAGGGCCCCAGGAAAATATGCACAGAATGAATGAATGAATGAATGAATGAATGAATGAATGAATGAATGAGAGCCCTGGGAGAGCCAGGGAGAAGGCAGAAGCCAGCATCCCATCTCTAAATTGGAAGTCCTGGTAGAAGATTGCTGTAAGAATATGTGTAACAGAGGCCTTTTGTATGCTACCTTGTACATGGTTAGCACAAAATAAACAGCATCCACCCCAATGATCAGGAAAAAGTGAGGGAGGAGAAACCTCAAAGTGAGGGCTGGGGAAGAACTCTGACATGGATAGGGGCTGCTTTGCACCCTTAGGCCTCAGTTTCACAATTGGTAAAATGGGGAAAATATAGGTAAGATTAGCATTTTGCAAAAACTGTACATAGGGTTGCTTTAGGAGGTTCCACAATGTGACTGGAACATCATTTTCAAAATCAATCTATTTAAAAAGAGGAAAAGGTTATTGTGCTAAATTAGGGGGAAATGTGCTGGCCAGCAGGGTTGTAACCAACACATCCTGTTTTCCCTGCCACTTGCCCAGTTTCAGCACAGAAAATCTTGTGTCCTGAAAATCCCTTCAGGCTCCATAGAGTAGAAGAGTTAGTTGGTCACACTAGCAGGTCAGATGGTCAGCTGCCTACAATAATTTTAAAGATAATCAATAGCAAACATACGTTGGATGTTTATTATGTGCCAGTCACCATTCTAATGACAATTCAGTATCATTTAATCTCCATAAAACTCCATGAGTATTATTAGCATCTCCCTTTACACAGTGGCATAAAGGAGCTCCATGATTGTCAGAGTCACAAAGCTCTGGAAAAGTAGAGCCAGGATTTGATTCCAGGCTGTGTGGTTCCAGAGCTCCTATATAACAGTGATCTCTTGTATACATTTGAATGTATTTCAAAACATCTTTTTAAAATAGTATGTTTATGTCTTTGTTTTTGTTATTTTGCTTTTGTTTTTTTTCTCTTTAAAAGAAAAAAAGAAAAAATATATATATATGTATATACCAGGATAGCTGGGATAAGTGTATTGCTGATATGTATCGGTTTATTGAAAGGAACAGTTCATGCTTAAATTTTTTTTCTGACCGATTTGGCATGCTTATATCTGATAATCAGAACAACTAATTTGAAGACAACAATGTGCAATATGACAACCATTGTTGAATTCCTACCATCTTGTTTAATGAAGCTCTGCATCATTTCTAATGTTTTTTTTATTACTTGTTATTGTCTTTGTTTGAGCAGTCTTGCATTCTTACATCTGGTAATCTGAACTTCACTGAAGATAACAATGTGTAATATAACAATCATTGTTAATTCCTATCATCTTGTTTTGAAATCCTGTATCATTTTTATTGTTTTTGTGTTGTTTTTGTCTTCATTGTTGTTATTTTGTTACTTTTTTTCTCTTTAAAATAAAAAATAATAAAATAAAATAGTAATAATGACAATAGTAATGATACTAATGAAGATATAAAACATTTTTTGAAATAGTAAACATGATAATAAAAATTTTGAGCCCTCAAGTGTGCATTCCAAAAGCTGAACCCTACAGAGACCATCTCTATGATCATTTTTGACTGCCGGATTGACGCACTGTCATGCAGACCTCAGTAGAAAGCTTCCACCCCCTCAGCTAAATGAAATCTAGAGCAAAGGACTCAGATGTTCACAAGGCCATGTGGGCAATGTCAGTGAGTGGTTGCAGGGCAACAGGGAGGGGTGAGGATTGTGGCAAAAATAGAAGTGGAATATAATGGGCTGAGAAGGAGCAGCCAGATATCAACTCCCAGCCTTAGATGAGGGCCCAACTGTGACAGATCCC
The DNA here is from genome assembly GCF_000276665.1 of Chinchilla lanigera. Lineage (NCBI taxonomy): Eukaryota > Metazoa > Chordata > Mammalia > Rodentia > Chinchillidae > Chinchilla > Chinchilla lanigera. Next base: position 12,909,986 of record NW_004955445.1, on the reverse strand, counting down.
CCAAGAAAAGCCAGACTTCCATACTAAACAGCAACAAATCCAACAAAAACAAAATAAATACACCAGGCGCGTGAAACAAAATACAGCAATGAAAATGAAAAAACTTCAGCTATGAAAAATGTGGCTGAATTTCACAAACTTAAGCCAGGCACCAAAGAACGCACCCTGTGTTATTCCTTTGCTATGATATTTGGCAGTCCCACAAGCTGATCTCCAGTACCAGGAGACAGAAGCTGTGGTTGGAGGGGTTGGGGCAGGAATGGGGAGGACAGAAGCAGGACTCGGGGCCACCATGCGCTATTCTTCATCTGGTGCCAACGGCTGGGTAGCGTTCTCTTTGTGACGATTCACCGAACTGTGCCCTTAAACTTTGTGCAACAAAGTTTTGTGTATACTTTAAATTTTACGTAAAAATTTTATGACACACATATACCCATAAGGCATTATCAATTAGAAGTATTTCTCTGGATAAAGCAGGATATGGTTGAATATAAAAGAAATCAAATAGTGGGATAATAAGATTCTGAGTGCAGGAAGCATGTGATGACTTTTTGTTGAACAAATGAAAAGAATGCAATTGTCAGATATGCCCGAATTTGAATGTGGTATGTAATGAAACAGCCTCACTTTTTCTCAACAGTTGTTTTAGCTAATAGCATTGGCATTAAGATTTATGTCTCTTTTGCTCTCCCCTTTTATCCATGTTTGTAGCCAATGAAAGTTACAACTGCCCACACATTTAACATATCAGGCTTTCACGGAAAACAGGTTCAATGGTGAAGAAGCTATGAGAACCAGAAGGTTCTAAATTCTGCCTACTATAAATAGGCTGCAGATACAGGACATGTGCGGGACGATTCACCAGCAGGGATGGGTGTGAAGGGAGTGCTGCAGCAGGCAGCAGCATTGAGCAGGTAGTGGGCAGCTCAGGTCATGTCCCCAAGGGTGAGTGTCCACTCACAAAGTCTCCATTTACAACAGTGAGGCAATCCAGCAGTCGAAAGGATCACATACACAGTCTCTTCTCAGCTCAGCTTTGGAAGGCACATTGGAGTGTTGGAAATTTTTATTATCACCTCGAGTCAGGTCTTCTGCAAACATGTCCTGGGAGCTGCTCTGTGCCACAACTCAATAGTGCCACCTTAGTCCAATAACCACAAAGACATACAACTACCATCAGGGACAAGATGTCAGCAGAACATGTGGCTCCTGGAACCTCTCTGGTCCAACCCTATCACCAACCCAAACCAACCACTCTTCGCCACCCCACTTCTCCACCCTAGCCCGGTCTCACCATCCTGAAGTCCACACTTGCCCCTTCCCTGGTCCCTCTGTCCCCTTTGAGCTACTGAAGTCCACTTCTTGTGGTGTTTTATACCAAATACAAATCAGATTGGTCATGGTGGCACAGACCTGTAATACTAGCAGTTCGGAGGCTGAGGCAAGAGGAGTGCAAATTTGAAGCTAGCCTGGGGAACTTTGCAAAACCTTCTGTCAAAATAAATTTTAAAGGGGCTGGAGTATAGCTTGGTGATAGAAGTTTTGCCTTCAAAGGTGGGTTCAATCTGTAGTAGTACCACAAAGCATGCACGCACGTACACACACACCCTTGGAGGCCACCTCCAGCCCTGCCCACTTGCCACCCTGCTGGAGAGTTACACCTATGCCACAGAGTAGCATCCAGATCCTCCGGGCCTCAATCCAAGCGCGGATCCTTCAGCTGTCCCCTCACCCAGCAACACCCCATCCTCCCTCTGGGACGTTGGTCTTGTTGGACCCTCTGCCTAGACTCCTTTGCTCCCACATCTTCAAAAAGCCTGCTATAGTTGGCTATGATAGTGTATTCCTCTAATTCCAGCGCTGTAGGAGGCTGAGGCAGGAGAATTACGAGTTGCAGCCCAGCCTGCACAACCAAGGACTTAGCAAGACCCAGTCTCAAAAATAAAAAATAGAAAGGGGCTTGGGGTGACGATCAGTGTGAAAACCCTGAGTTCCAACCTTATCACTGCCAGAAAATAAAAAATCCTGCGGCTCCTTGGGATTCCGATGCCACTGATCCCAAAGAAACCAGCAACGTGGGCTTCTTGGAAGGAAGATGACGGCAGGGAGCACGGGACATGGCAGGAAGTGCTTTGAACGCATGACCTTTGTGCTGCTTGAACTGCACATCATGTGCTTATTCAAACAAATCGGCAATTCCATCAAAAGCGTCTCCTTGGAGAAGCCTTTCTAGGAAGCAGCTCCTGGGTTCTTTCCTGTCTGGGTGCTGAGATTTCCCTTATGCTTCGCTTGTGGTCATTCTGCAGTTGCCCTGTTTCTTGTCGGCTTTTTTGTTTTTTTACTGTCATTTGAGTTTATTGCCCATCTCTTCATAAGGATAGGATTTCATCTGTCTTGCCTGTCACCTAGCACATAGAAAGCACTGAAATGTATTTATTGAATAAGGAAAGAAGGGAGGAGGGGGCTGGGGGCATAGCTCGGTGGTAGAGGGCTTCTGCAGCGCGCACATAGCCCAGGGTTCCATCTCTAGCACCCCACCCCCCAAGACAACAAAGGCCGGGCACACAGCTGTCACCCCAGTCCCAGTAGTAGTCAGGAGGCAGAGGCAGAAGGATGGCAAGCTCACAGCCAGCCAGGACTCAACAGCGAGAACGTCTCAAAAAAGAGGGGAAAGGGAAGAAGAAGAAAAAGAGGAGGAGAAGAAAGAAGAGGAGGAGGAGGAGATGGTGCTGAATTGATCATCCGGACTTAGCCCAGAGAAGCAAGGATGGGAGGCATGGGCTCAGTCCCAGCAGCTTGAGGACAGAAGAAAGCTGATGGGACTAGGGTATGGGTACGACCCAGCGAGGCTGTGCCCTTTCACAGAATCTGAGACTACTCAGCAATCTCAGGGGACTTGCCCAAGTCACCCCGTGGGACAGAGTCTGTTAGAATCCAGGTCCCAACCTGAGATTCAACAGAACTTCAGTCATTGAGCACAACCGTGTACTGGCTCCTGACTGGCTCCTGACTGGCCCATACTGAGTACTATTATTTCCTCCACATCTGACTGCTGAAACCAAGGCACAGAGGGGCTGAGTGACTTACCCAAAGTCACCCAGCTAGGAAGTAACCACGCCTCAGGTCATTCCCTGGTTCCAGATCACTGTTCCCCACCTCCCAACTCTCCAGCCGCTTCCAGCCTCACACCAGGCCACATTCAGACTCCCGAGGGGACTCTGAGTTCAAACCCTGACCCTCTTTGGAGCTTTGGGCAAAGGCAGGAAACTCCCTGAAGCCCCTGAAAGCCTGGGATCCCCCAACTCCAAATCAAAAGAGAGCAAAAGAGCCCAGCTTGCAAAGCCGCTGTGAGAAAAAAAGTGATAAAAATAATTACAGAACTTGTACATGATAATACATGATAAAAATAATTATAGGGTTCTGGGCAAGCCGCTTGAGCTGTAGAGATACTGACTAATGATAGCAGGAATTTATGGCCCTGAGGCTGGGGTGGTAGGGGCTGGGGTCACAAGGAAATCACAGGCAGAAATCTCCCGGCAGCCCTTTCCTGGGGAGAAACCTGCATGTCTCCTTCCCGGCCAGGCAGTGATTAGAGGGGCTCGCAGAAGACCGCTCCCCCAGTGTGACGGGCTACATTACTCTCTCATCTGGTTGGATCATGAGCTCTTGCCGCTTGCCCTTGCAAACACCTGTGCAGGATTAACGCGGTCCAGTCACTGGGTTCATTCTTTCATTCTCAGGGCCCCAAGGAAGCAGGGAGCAGAAGTTGGGGGGCGAGGCCAGAAGAGACAATGACTTATTCTTCTGTCTGCAGCGGACATTTACTGAGGGCCACTGTGCCTGGGACATCAGGGATTCGCCTAAGGTCACAGAGGGCCCTGGGCTGGGGGGAGGTCAGGGCTGGCCCGGAGTCCCCAGCTCCAGGGATGGTGGTCTCGCCACCACAAAGAAGTCTAGGCGGTGGGGCCCACGCCCCTTCAGAACATCGAAATTTTACTCCCTCAGCCGGCTTGCACACTGACACTCAGCAAGTTTAACACATGTTATAAGAATTTCACGTGTTATAATATTTGTGAAATATAATTCCATAAAAATACTTTTTCAACTACAAAGGAACAATATACCCTATGGATAATATTTTCAGTAATAATATCTCACTGACGGGGTGTTTGCAAACATAAAATGAGAAAAACCTGTGACTCTCTTAGCACGTTTTGGGACCTCACCCTGAGACCGCAACAAAGAAGGCCTTGCTAAATGCGACAGCCGCAGTCCTACTACCGTCCCCACTTCCTGTGTTTCTCTACGGCGGGTTGACTGGAGCGCCCTCAAGTGTCAGTTTTTGTCATAGCGTCTCCGTGACTGCAAACAGCATTCTAGACAAGGTTGGCGTCTGGGTTCCAAAGGGCAACGCTTTGCTTTTCTTTTACCTCGGGACCAGAGAGTACCAAATTCCACCTCTCTCTAATGGGTCTCAAGTCTAACTCAAGCCTTGCCCTGATAGCGCCCTGATAGCGTTTACACCCTCCGGGTTCAAGTGCAGTCGGAAACCGGACCTGGCTTCACAGGACCTGCCGTCCTAGTGCTGGAAAACGGCATCACCGCACAGCTTACAGCACGCTTTCACGTTAATAATCATCGCAGCTAGTTTGCAGCCACCACCTCCTGCGCGCCTGGCACCATACTAAGGCAGAGATGTCCATTCTTTTTCTTGTAATCTTTAAAACGACCTGCGGGACCCACATTGTTTTGTGGCACGCACACCTCCCCAACAATAAGCCTTGGGTATCTTTCCATCTCAATAAATAGAGGTGGGCGGATAAGTACTTGATTCAAAGGCTGAGAAACTTAAACTGTCAGCAGCCTGGGCCCAGGTGAAGATCAATAATAGTTAACGTTTATTGAGTGCTTTATTATACAGCAGGCCCCGTGCTAATTGTTTAACTCAAACTAGCTCACATTTGACCCCGCAGGCAATTCTGAGGAGGCTTCTGTTATTATTCAGATGAGGAACCCGTAGCTCTAAGAGATGAAGGGGCTTGGCCAAGGTCAGACAGGGAGTGCAACTGCCCCGTCAGGATTCAAATCCAGGTCCCTCTGACTAGCACTGGGCTCTCATCAGCCACTTTGGAGCACCGTGTGGAGGAGGACCTAGAGAAGGTGTTCCACGTGGGGCAAGGATCCGATGACAGAGCCTGAAGGCAGCCAGGAGGGCGGTGGGTGCTGAGGCCATGGGGGACAAGGTGACTTCTGGACAGGAAGACTTCCTAGGGGTGGTGCCGCTTGGACTGAGCCTGTGTCTCCAGCCAGCAGAGGGAAGCTTTTATCCTTTTTACATCGCGCTTCCTCACCCTCATCCCACCCGCTTACCTTGGGAACTACTATTTTATTCTCTATCTCCATGTGTTCTTTTTATTATTATTCTTATACATGTAAGTGAATCACACAGTATTTTTGTCTTTCTGGGTCTGGTTTATTTCACTTAGAGTAATGCTACCGGGTCCATGTGTGTGGTGGCAAATGACAAGATCGATCTCTCTCTCTCTCTCTCTCTCTCTGCTTTTAGACAAAGTCTTGCTATGAACCCATGGCCAGTTTCAAACTCTTAATCTTCCTGCCTCAGCCTCCCAAGTGCTTAGATTACAGGTGTGTCCTGGTGTCTTTTCTTTTTAAAGGCTGAATAATATTCCATTGCACATACATACCACGGCTGTTTCAGCCATTCAACTGTCCACAGACACTTCAGTTGTTTCTATACCTTGGCCATGGTGAATAATTCTACAGGGAACTGGGGTGCAGACGTTGGTAAGTTTTATATAAGACACACATGAGTTCAAATCCTAAATGTGCCACCCTAAACAGAATTCCTGAAATAAACTGTTATACAAAAAAAACTATGTTTTTTAGGGTTTTTTTTTTTTTTTTTTTT
>NW_004955445.1:12842998-12903957 GCF_000276665.1 Chinchilla lanigera | reverse complement strand
AAAAAAAAAATGCTCAAGTACCACTTATCTTGGTTTTTGTTTTGCTCTTTTTATTCTGGTAAACTTCTGGCCCTCTTAGGACCCAAGTGGACCTCTCAGACTACTTTTGCAACTATTTGTATCTTCACATTTTTTCCTCATGAGATTAACACTGTGGCAGAATTATACAGCACCTTTGCTCTCTCAACTGAAGATTAACAAAAGTCATGCTTTTCTGTAGCCTCAACTAACAATGGAAAATTTCTACACCACCACTTCACGGTTCAGCTGAGTTACAGCAATTGAAAGTCCCAGAATGCAACCTGCTTTAATTTCACAAACACCACCATAAAAAATGACACACTGTATAATTTTATTTTATCTATTTATCTATTATTTTATCTATTTATTTATTCACACGACTTTGTACTTGCCAGGCAGGCACTGTGCCACTGAGTTAAATTCCCAGCCCTATTTTTTTAATTTATTTTTTACTTACTTTTATTTTTTTATTTTATTTTATCTATTTATCTATTTTTGGTGGTACTGGGAATCGAACTCATGACCTAGTGCTTGCAAGGCAGGCGCTGTGCCACTGAGCTATATCCCCGCCCCTTATTTTTTATTTTGAGACAGGAAAGTCACCCTTGCTACGTTGCCCAGGCGAGCCAGGAACTTACTATCCTCCTACCTCAGCCTCCCAGAGGCTGGGATGACAGATGTGCACCACACCAGGCACCACATATGTTTAAATTGATAATTCATTGAGTTTTGACACATCTCTGCACCCCTGGGAGTCAGTATCAAGGTGGTAAGTATGTCTACCCCCCAATAGTTTCCTCATGCCCTTTCTGCCCCAGGCAGCCATGATCACTATCAATAATTTCTTTTCACTATAGATGACTTTACATTTTCTGTACTTTTAGAGAAATGGAATCGTTCAATTTCACTGTTTTGGTTTGGGTCTTTCACTCTTCCTAATTATCTTGAGCTTCTTCTGCTTTGTTACACATATCCATAGTTTATTCCTTGTTATTGTTAAGTAATATTTATATATACAAATGCCACCTGACTTACCATGGTTTGGTTTATGATCTTTTTTTTTTTTTTTTAAATCTTTTTGAGACAGGGTCTTGCTGCGCAGTTCAGGCTGGCCTTGAGCTCACTTTGTAGCCCAGGCTGGTCTCAAACTTGCAACGATCTTCATGCCTCAGCCTCCCGAGTGCTGGGATTACAGGCATGCACCACCACACCTGGCTATTGGTTTATGATCTTTTAACTTTACCCATCCAGCCATTCCTTTTCTTTTTCATGTGGACTATATCTTCAATAAATTGTATAAGATATTGAGCACATTATTTAAAAATAGGCTCTGTGTTAGGGGATTCTGCTTGATTGTAGGCTAATGTGTTCTGAGCATGTTTAAATTAGGCTAAGCTAAGGTGTAGTCATCAGCAAGTTAGATGTATTAAATGTATTTTTTTTTTGGTACCAGGAATCGAACTCATCACCTTGTGCTTGGCAGGCAGGTGCTTATGCTGCTGAGCTATATCCCCAGCCCTATTAAATGCATTTTGACTTATATTTTCAACATATGATTGATTTGTTGGGACATAGCCCCTTGGGGAGTCTAAAAGCATCTATACATCCAATTTTTGACCCATTTCCCTCCACTCCCGTTTTTGCCTATTACAGTTAAAGCTCCTGAAAAACATTCATGTACATAACTTCAAGTGGACAAATACTTTCATTACTCTTGGGTAAATACCTAAGCATATAATTGCTGGGTCATATAAGTGTATGTTTAACTTTTTAAGAAACTGTAAATTATTTTCTGAAGTAATTGTCCCATTTGCATTCCTGCCAGCTGGATTGCTAGGGCCAGTCTTTTGGATGGCAGCCATTCTGGGCGCACCTGGTGTTTTAACCTGTGGATGTAGCAGAGGGCTTCTTGGACTTCCTGAGCCTCAGTTTTCTCATGTGTAAAATGGGGATGAACATATCAGCTTTGAAAGGTAGTGAAGACAGTGGGCTGGCCCACGTGCAGCATGCTGTACAGGGACCAGGCCACAGTAGGTGTTTTGTAAAAGATGGCTACTTTATCACAATCGAACCCCAGGCACCCCATGAAAGTCCAACTCACCTTTGGGTATTCCCAATTATCTAGTAAAAGGTTGCTTCCCCTGCTTGGTGGGCAGTGCTGGTAGCCAGCAGGAGCAAGAAGAGTGGCACTGACTGTGCCAGGAACTATGCTAAGTGCTTGCACATGTTTAACCACTGCCAACTCTTGTGGGCTGGGTGGTTATTTTTCTTCCATGTTACAGCTGGGAAAAGTAACCCAAGTTGTGGCCAAGGTCACACAGCAGTTAAGTGATAGTGTCGGGATTTGACTCTATGACTGTTTGATTTGGGGTCCAGAATTCTCACTAAGGGAGTAATTGGGTCAAGGCTAGTACAGTGTCCAATCACAAAAGCACCTCCTGATGTTCTGTGTTATCTTTCATTCCTGAGAGGCAGAGTTTGGGACAAGGATTGAGTGTGTGTGATTTAGGAAGATAGCCAAGAGACACCAACAAGAGATACCAACAATCGACATTTCCAGGGGTGGGTATGCTGGCCCCATAAAAAGGACTCAAGAAGTTCTCAGAGGCATCCTCACTTCCTGCATGCCTAATGAACCAAATTCTAGGACATTCTGGAACATTCACTTCCTAGATTTGTTGTAAGGAGTTCACCTACTCACTGCCACCAGTATGTTGAAAAAACTGACCTATGACATAATTGAAGCATGCATCTAGGGCCAGGTATGTAGCTTAGTAGTACAGCACTTGACTACCACTCATGAGACCCTGGGTTCAATTTCCACTGCAAAAAAAAAAAAAGTAAAGTTGCATACAAAGCACACCTTTATTTCTGTCTCCCAGTGTCCTTTTCAAAACATATTCATTCAGTAGAGAAATATATTCCCTGCCAATAAATAACAACTTGTCCCCATTACACTTCTGCTCACTCTCAGCAAACAATTTCATTGCAAACACAATCTCAATTGAGAAATTAGAATGTCCAGTTAAGCTGCTAACTAAAACTCTCAGTTTGGTGGGGTTTAAATCTTCTCCACTTCCCCAGCTGGGGTCTGCCGGGGCAGGCAGCGGGGTGGCCTCCTCTCCTCTGCTTGTCCCCTCCCCGACAGGTGGGGCCCAGGGTCTTGGTGGACAGGAGGACACAGCAAGGGTCTCACTGCCACCAACCTGGCTGCTTCAGACTCTCAGCATTTAAAGCTGCATCTTTATGTTATGGGACAGTACTGTGGACAGAGGTGGCCATCCCCACAGGGCCCTCTCACCCCTGCCTTGGGGGACACACCTCTCCTCCTGAGATCCCTTGCCTCCTTCCTCAGCTCTTAGGAATCCAAACCCTAGCATCTTGCTGCTGCCTCCCTTTCCCACTCCAGGAAACCCCAGAGGACAAGACCCAGGCTGACGGCTTGCAGGTGCTCTCTGCACATAGATGGTCTGTGGGAAACTCTCAAACATCCTTTCCCTGAAAGGCCCGGGGTGCAGGCTGAGCTTGGCACACCCACACTCTGGTTCCTTTACCCATGTGGCCAGGCAGCCCACGTGTCGCAGCTTCTACATGTCCCCGCCTCATCAGATCCTGAAGCCCCACGTAGGAGTCACACACTTGAATTTTCCAAATAGCACTTTCTTTGCATGGGGAAACCCCCACTCTCCCATTCCACCCTTCCTAGGAGAGGTCCACCAAAGAATCCTTGGCTCCTTCTTCCCACCACAGGAAACCTGTGGATAAAAACTGGGGTAAAGCCGGGAGTGGTGGTGCATGCCTGTAATCCCAGCACTCAGGAGGCTGAGGCAGGAGTATTGTTGTGAGTTCTAGGTCAGCCTGGGCTACCTAGTGAGTTCAAGACCAGCCTGAACTGCATATCTCATCTCAAAAAAAAAAAAAAAAAAAAAAGAGGGTAAATCCTGGCACAGCAGGCACACTTGTAATCCCACCTACTCAAGAGGCTGAGTTAGAAGTATTGAAAGTTCAAGGCCAGCCTGGACTACGTGGCAAGAACTTGTCTCAAAAATTTAACAAATCAATAGATAGATATAGACAGATATAGATAGAGATAGAGATAGATAGATGTAAATGTAGCTATAGATACAGTTGGGGCTGTAGTTCAGTGGAAGAGTGCTTGCCTGGCATACTTAAGCCTCTGCATTTAATCCTCACATTGCAAAAGGAGGAGGGAAATAATAAATGTAGGGGTTTGACCACAGCGATATATGTGCACCCATGTCTGTAGCAGCACAATTTGTCATAGCTAAATTGTGGAAACAATCCAGATGTCCATCCACTGAGGAATGGATAAAAAAGATGTGGTATTTTTATACAATGGAGTATTACTCAGCTATTAAGAGAGATAAACTCGAGGCTTTCATAGGTAAATGGATGCAACCAGAGACCATACTCATAAGTGAAATAAATCGGACCCAGATGGGTGAACATCATATTGCCTCCTTGGTGTAGGAACCTGAAAGACTAGGTAAAACTCAAAACGTACAATAGATGATAGGAAAGGGAAAGAAATTGCTCAAAGGAAGGAATGACTGGGATGAGGGAAAGAAGAAAAAAGAAAGAAGGCAGGCAAAATATAAATATATATAGGAATAGCTGCAATGACTGTATTGCTGATGTCTGATGATGTATTGAAATGAACTGTTAATGCTTACAATTTTTTATGTTCTGATCGACTTTACATGCTTGTGTCTGGTGGTCTGAGTAACTGATCTGAAGGTAACAATATGCATATGCAGTGGAATTACAATGGTGAACTCCTACCATCTTGTCTAGTGAAACTGTATTATCTCTACTGTTTTATCGAATAATTATTTTCTTATTCCCTATAATGGTTTGAGCAATCTTTCATTCTTACATCAGGTAATCTGAGCAGTGTAATTGAGGATAGCGATATGTAACGTAACAACTACTGTTGATTCATATTACTTTGTCTTGAGACTCTGTATCACTTTGAATGTTCTTGCTTTGATTTGTTTGATTGTGATACTGGTAGGCTGCTACTGTTCTATTTCTTTCTTTCTTTGTTTCTCATTTACTACTCTCTCTAAAGTAAAACACACACAAAAAAGAAAAGAAATGTAGGGGTTTGGAATGTTCATGACCAAAACAGCAGTTATGAGCTGTGGACTGTATTCTTGGAAAATTATAACTAGTGTCACAGCAGAGCTATCATTAGCAACACTGTACAAGTCGGGTCCACCTCCTTGGCCTAGGTTTTCCTATAAGATGGAGATAACAACATTCACCTGCTGGAGTTGTTGGGTGGTAGTTAGGGACCCAGTGAAGACACAGGCCATGTCTGACACACTAGGTTCCTCATTCACAGACCTGCAGTTTCTTCTGTGTGATCATTTAGAATGGACTTGCCTCTCTGAGTGTTTTCTCATCTTTCTCAGAAGAGCGCCGATTCCATGCATCTCGTGGAGTTTGTCGAGTGAATACTTGTAAAGTGCCAGGCATGTGTTAGGAACTCGGTGCAGACTGGGTGTTACTAATACAACAGAAGGTGGAGTGAGATCTTAGGCTGGTACTGATGGAGCAAAAGGTGTGGGATCTCCACTGCTCCCTGTCCCTCTCTGTTGCAGGCCCTGTTTTGGAAAAGCTTCAGCGGGCTGGGATCCAGCAACCCTGGGAACAAAGAGGACATCCTGTCCTTCCAAGTGGCCGTGATTACTCATGTTGGGAAATCAATGTGTGACCACGAAAACACAGATGGCCTCTTAACGCTTCTGGGAAATCCAACCCCTGGGCGCATCTTCATCTCTGTGTTGAAAGCCTGTTGGCTGTCTTCTAGGTCCTGGTTCTGGGGCTGGTGAGCAAAAGGCTGGCACACTGAGAAACGGGAGTCGCTGGCCCCTTAAGGCACACCAGGCCGGTGGGTCACAAGCTTCACATGACCCTCCGACCTGGGTCGGGCGTCTCCAGTACTTGCCGAGCTTCCCCCAGCCGGGCCAGGATCCAGACCACCGGTTGGGCAATCCATGACCTCAGGCTGGGTCAGGCCCACCAGGTAAGAACAGTTCGAGATGACAGAACATCTTGTTCTTCAGAATCCCAAGAACCGAGTGTGCGGCCTCCTCACCCCCAGTGCAAGCCCAGCCCCACCCTTCCTGCCATGCACTTATTTTGTAACTTTGGGCAAGTTTCTTCGTCTCTCTGAGTCCCAGGTTTCCCTGGCACACTGACTACCAAGGGTCCCCACCTCCCAGGGCTGTCGTGAGATGCAGGTACTGAGAGTCAACACACAGCACCCACATGGGAAGGCGTTCAGTAAGCGGCAATTATTCTTGTGAACAGAGGCACCAGACAGCAGATGAAAAAGAGTGTGTGAGGTCTGGGTTCAACTCCCAGCACCAAGAAAATGAAAAGCAAACACTGTGGGATACGTACTACAGAGGAGAAGAATACCAACCTGGGAGCTGTACTGCTTAGGTTCAAAGCCAGCCTGCCCCACCACCTCCTGTGTGGCTACAGGTAACCTCCCTGAGCCTCGGTTTTATTCTTGTAAAAGGGGAATAATTGTGATAGGACTGTAAGGATTCAGTTAGGCTCAGTGCACTTGGAACAGTGCCTGGCCCATAGTAATCATATAATCACCATGAACCATTTCTTCCTTTCTTTTTTTCTTAGTACATGTTTGCAGCACATAATGATTATATTCATTGTGGGGAGGCGGTACATGGACGAAACGCATCGTAATTCTGTTTACATCACCTTCCCTGCCCTCCATCTCTTGGAGCTCTTCCCATTTGCGAAAGATCTATCTTCCTCTTTCCTATCATTAACCGTTTCTAATCAGCCACACAACTAGGTAATGTTAGCCAGGGTACAGTTAGTAAGAAGTCACACGGATAAGGGGTTTTAAGGGGACCCACAGGGCACTCACATTCAGTGGGCGCCTACTGTGTACCTGATGCTACCAAAGTCACACATCCTTAAACGTATGTGTGTACGTGCACACACACACACGCACACAGGTGAGGTAGCTACTGTCACTTTCATTCTTTTTTGAACCTCTATATTATAAAACAAGACAGATGCAGAAGACCACACAACTTAAATTTGTAGCTTAATGAATTATCTCAAGGTAAATATGCCATCAAGAAACAACACCTCCAGCTCTCTGAGGGCCGCTCCAAACAGCCCCTGCCAGTCGCAGCCCCTCCACCAAATGTGACTATGAACTGACTTCATAGTAACTGTTCCTTTGCATTTCTAGGATGTTGTCATGTGTGTTCATCCTTAGACTTTACCGACTTGTCGGTTCTTTTCTCAGTGCCAGAGATCGAACCCAGGAACTCAGCAAGCTAGGCAAGCATTCCACTACTGAGCTACACCGTCAGCCCCATGCCAAGTATTTTAACTTCTAAAATACTTGGTATGTGTTTTAAGCCCCTTTTAATCTATATATTTCCCCCATGCATTGCTTTTGTTGTAGTTTGTCTGTTGATGAACTTGGGCTGCTTGCCGGTAGTCTCCCACAGTTTGGGTTTTGTCTGTTGCTTCCGGATGGTACAGTGCAGCACGACCCCCCTGGCCTCACCCCTCCTACAAGCTGGCAACTGGATCAGCCTCAGGTTTCATTCTTTTGGCATGCTTGTAGGTAATGCTGGGGTCTTCTCACCAAGCAGATTCCTAGTTGGAGTTTGCTCTTTTTTTGTTGTTGTTAGTGGCCATTGTGCACAAAGGCCAGATATATCAGTTCATTGCAGGTGACAAATGGCTATATTGTATCATTTTGTTTTCATTAATAGTGTAATAAATTTATAGGGAGATGCTTTGCTTACTGTATTATTTGGTAACCCAATGCTATCACGCCTTTAGGAAAACTGGGGTACATATTGGATTCTTTCTTTCTTTTTGTTTGCCTAGTTCTCAGGAATAGATTTTGTTTCCCTGCCATCTTTAGAAGGTGGTCACTGAGTGTTTTCCCTCAACATTATTACAAACTCAGGGATTTAAACGTATGTGATGAGTTTCAGGCAACTGCAATTACTAGCTCTGTTGCAGCTAAAATATTCCCATTTCAGGTTGGTTCCTAAGTCCTTTAAATATGGCCCTAGTAATAGTTTCCTGGTTGTCTGGACTGACAAGATGTTCCAGGTTCATTTGTATATTTTATGCTATGGATGTGGAACCTGCCATTTCATCAAGAAGTCCTTTATTTTTAATTGAAAGTGAAATTTCAAAACTATAATCTGGATGCAAGGCACCCTCACTATCACTGGACTGGTTATCGTTTCCAGGCCTTTTGATGGATAGAAATAGGAAATAGATGATAGATAGATAGATAGATAGATAGATGATCGGTTGATTTGTGTGTGCATAGAGGTATGTGTGTATGCATGCTATGTCAGCTTCTGTGCCTGCAATAAAATATCTGAGAAAATCGACTTAAAGGAGGAAAGACTTATATTGGCTCACGAGTTCAGAGATTTCAGACCCAGTCAGCTGGACCCCCTACTGTAGGCCAGTGGTGAGGCAGCACATCATGGCAGTGTGTAGGAGAGACGGCTGCTCACTTCATAGCAGCCAGGAAACAAAGGGGGGTGCCAAGGACAAGATAATGCTTTTCCAAGGAATGCCCCCACTGGCCAATTTCCTCCAAATAACTCCACCTCCTAAAGTTTGTACCATTTCCCCAAATTCCCCAGTTCATGCCATCAAATCATGGATCCATCAATGGGTCAGTCTACTGTTAAGTCAGAGCCCTACGATCCAATCACCTTCCAACTCTGAACACTGCTGCATTGGGGACCAACCCTTCAACACAGGAGCCTTTGGGGGACCTTCCAGATCCAAACTATAACACGAGCATACACATTTCTTTTTAAAAATATTGGACTCATATTTATATTTCCAATGTAAATAACGCTATGGGATATTTCCTTAACCTCTATGTTACATCTTTTCTTCCCCACTTAGAACCTTTCCTTTTCAAGGATATGAGAGCTGATAAAATGAAAGGATTCTGCCAGATATGGTGGTGCAGGCCTGTAATTCCAGCTCCTTGGGATGCTGAAGCAGGAGGCTTTCTAGTGCAAGGCCAGCCTGTAGCTCATTGCAGCTCAGGGAGTGCTTGAGTTCAACCTCAAGTACTTAAAAAAAAAGGCGGGGGGGGAAGATTCTGTCATTACTGATTGGCTTTAGTCCACTTGATGCATACAACAGTCTCAGAATAACAATAATAAAACTGCTACTGTCAATTATGAATACTGAAAATGGATGTGAGATTTCATGTCATGCCTGTTCTCACCACTTGGGGTACTGTGCTGTAGCTGCATTGGTGGAACATGCAAACATTACATACTTTATTCTCTCTCTCTCTCTCTCTCTCTCTCTCTCTCTCTCTCGGGTCTCACTATGCAGCTCAGGCTCCCCTTGGACTCACTAAGTAGCCCAGGTTGGCCTTGAATTCACAGCAATCCTCCTGCCTGAGCTTCCTGAATGCTGGGATTACAGGCATGTGCCACCACATCTGGCTATTGTCTCTTTTAGTCATTCTTCAATCTTAATTCTGCAAATAAACATACATTCAATACTTACAACTAGTACCAATAAATAAATAAATAACACAATACTTACAACTAGCCCTCTGTCAATGTCTTTCTAGTCATATTTTGTTTGTTTGTTTTTTTCCTGAAGTTCTCAACTAGATTCCTCCTGAAGGCATTATGGAAAAGACATTCCTGGAATGAATAAATTTGATAATAATACTTTACAGCGGGTCAGCTTTGCTAGGTATAACATTCCTGGCTCATATTTTCTTTCTTTGATTATCTCAAATATATTTTACCATTTCCTTCTGACATTAAGCATTGCTGCTCCCTTCCTCTGCTTTTATCTGTCTTTCTCTTTCCTTTACCTCTACTTTCACTGAGTCCCTTCCTGACAGTTTCTCTTCAGCCTAGAGGCTGTCCTGGAAGGAAGACTTGCTAGTCTTTTCAAGAATTCAGAGGAGTTAAACGCCTTTAACCTTTAGGCCATGAGTGTCTAACTGTTTGGCTTGCCTGGGCTACACTGAGTGAAGAGACACTGTCTTGGGCTGCATAAAAATATCATGAAGGTATATGAGTATCAAAATGTCCTTTTAAAAAGATACTTTATTATAACATTAAAATCAAATAACCTAAGTCCAATTTTCATAATTAAATTTTAAAAGTTACATGTCTGCTTAATAACAGTAAGTGCCTATCTTCACAGGCACACATATGTGTACGTAGGTTGAAATACAATCACTGTGTTTTATTCACTGAGTGGAATTCAGTACAGACAATGTCTCATGCACACCAGTTTCCATTGCACTGACTATATGGCAGGTGCAGTAGGTAAAGTTATGACTATATGGTGCCCTTCTCTACATAGTGCTTACTTGTCACCTACATAGTCTATGTTCAAGCACCATACAACTGAGTATCAGTAAGAATCACATAATCATGTTAAAGGTTTATGATCTTGTGGGGCTGCATTACTAGTTACCCAGAGCTACATGTGGCCCACAGGCAGCAGATTGGACACGCCTCCCTTAGGCCTCTGGCGTAAGCCTTGCACTCAGCCCAAACTGGATTTGGCAAATCCCTGCTCAATTTTAGGGAGATTGACCTGTAATTCTCTTTCTTAGTTGGGTCCTTCTCAGGTTTTGGTATCAGGACAATGCTTGCTTCCAGGAATGAACTTGGGAGTACTGCCTCCCTTTCAATTTCAGTAAAGAGTTTGAGAAGTAGTGGTGTTAGGTCTTCTCTAAATTTCTTGTAGAATTTAGCAGTGAATCAGTCAGGGCCTGGGCTTTTCTTTGTTGGTAGGTTTTTAATTGTATCTTCAACTTCATTGATTGATATTGGTTTACTGAGGATTTTTATAACTTCTTGATTCAGCTTTGGTAATTCATATGTATCTAGGAATCTGTCCATTTCTTTTGCATTTTTCATCTTATTAGAATACAAGTTTTCAAAGTAGGTATAGATGATCTTCTGGATTTCTGCAGGGTCCGTTGTGATTTCATTTGCATAGATTTGAATCTTTCCATTTTTTGATAAGGTTGGCTAAGGATTTGTTGATTTTATTTAATCTTTCAAAAAACTAACTCTTCATGCTATTGATTCTTTGTACTGTTTTTTTAGTCTCCAATGCATTAATTTCTGCTCTGATCTTTACAATTTCCTCCCTTTTGGCTTAGCCTGCTATTCTTTCTTTGAAGTTTGAGGTTCAACGTTAAGTTGTTTATTTGTGCTTGCTCTGTTTTCCTGATATGGGTATCCACTGCTATAAATTTCCCCCTTAGGACTGCTTTCATTGTATCCCATAAGTTCCGGTGTGTTGTATTGTCATAATCATTTAATTGTAGAAACTGTCTAATTTTTTCCTTAATTTCATTTGTGACCCGTTGGTTATTCAGGAGGGTGCCATTTAATTTCCAGGTGTTTATGAAGTTCTTGTGGTTTCTTTTGCCATTGATTTCCAAGTTCACTGCACTGTGGCCTGCTCAGGTTTAGCTGCTCTCTCAAATGGCCCCCATGCTTTCCTGTGAATACGTGCTGCAACTTAGGGTTCTTTGCCTCTCAGATCTGTCAGTCTCCTTGCTAGTTCTCTTCTGTTTCTACCGCACAGAGACAGCAATGGCATGCAGGCCTTGCAGCTGCTGAGCTGTCCTTGCTGGCTTGTGTTTGAAGTTCATGGAGTTACTTTGTCACCTACTTTTATTGTAAATGTTGTGGGATTTTCTTTCTGCTTTTACAGGAGATTTGGGAAGGTCCAAATCTATACCAAGGATCGCTGCCTCTCCCCTCTTAGAACTCTTTGACTGTTCCTATTTTCACGGATGGGGAAATGCAGTCCAGGGCTCTGATTTGCGAGCAAGAGAGGCACACATGCGCATAATGCTTCCATGCATGGTAGATGGGGAAGATGCCCCACTTCGGGCTCCTCCCTCCCTGCTTTAGCCGACCAGCGTCCTTGCAAGACTCTGTTGTTGACAATTAAACAGAGAGCTCATCTCCTTGCCAGTAAAAAAGTGTTCAGTAAGTGGCACACGTTAGTGCAGAATTTTATGGTGAAGAAAACAAGGGTTAGGAAGGTATGTAATCGCCCCAAAGTAATACAGCTGGTTAGGGACCAGAGAGGATTTAGACTCAGATCTGTCTGAATAGAAGCTCCAACTTTCTTCTCTACCAGTGGTCCTCAACCAGGGCAGTTTATCCTCCAAGGGATAGTGGGCAGCGCCTGGAGACACATTCGGTGTTCATGACTGTGGATGTGGAGTGCTACTGTCACTGACTGCGTGAAGGCAAGCCATGCCATTAAATGTCCTACAGTGTTCAGGAAAACATCCTCCCCATAATAAAGCCCTGTCCAGACCCAGATGTTAATCAATGCCCAGGTTGAGAAACTATGCCTTACAGCGTGCTGCTGTCCTCAATAAGCCTTATCTTATCAGTACTAACGCTGATCCTAGGAAACTTTCTGAGCTCAGTCACATGCCCTGAAAACACACAGCTCAGGCATTTCTAGCCTTCCCCAGCATACACTTAATAGCAAGTGCTCTCTCTTCAAAGACGGATGAATCTAACAGAGCAGGAGTTTGGAGTGTTCCAGACTGAGACACAGGCAAGCTGTTCTCTTGGGATGGTTCTGCCCAAGAGTAGGTTGATCAGAAGCCATAAACAGGCATTTCCTGATAATGTATCAGAATTCTACACATGCCATTCTACTGAAAGTTCCCAAAGAGCCTCTAAACATGGGACATTTCCTTACCCATTTTACACTTAGGGAAACTATTCTTCTCGAGTTGCTTAAGTCTTACTTCTGAGTGTCCAAGGCAGAAAAAAAGACAGAAATTCAAATCTCTGCACAGTCACTTAGTGGTCATATGATCATGAGTGATTTCTTGTCCTTCTTTTATCTTGTTTCCCAGCCTGTTAAAAAAGTGTGGGGCCAGGGCTGGGGATTTAGCTCAGCAGCACAGCGCCTGCCTGGCAAGTGTGAGGTCAGGTCGTGAGTTCGATTCCCGGTACTGGGAAAAAAAAAAAAGTGTGGGGCCAGAGGGGGAGGGCTTTGCTAAATTTCCAATGACATCTTAACGGTAAAGAAAAATTTGGGACCATGATGTCACAGACTTGAGTTCAAATCCAGCTCTTTCACTGAATATGTTCAGCCCTTAGGCAAGTGACTTCCTTGTTCTGGATTTTGGTGTCCTCTGTTGTAAACGAAACAATCTCCTGGTTTGTTGTTCAAAAGGCTGTTGTAAGCATAATTGAGATCATACAAGCACAGTGCCTGGTGTATACAACTGCTCAAAAAACAGAAACTCTCTTTGTGGGCTGGGGATTTAGCTCAGTGGCAAAAGCACCTGCCTGGCAAGCGCAAGGTCCTGAGTTCGGTTCCCGGTACCAGAGAAAAACCAAAAAAAAAAAAAAAGAAACTCTCTTTGCTGTTGTTTACCTGCCACCCTTCCAACTCTGAGATAACACATTTCTCCAAATGTATCACTCAGAGCCAGAAGAAACAATAACCCTCAAAGCCAAGTTCTTCCTGCTGTCAGCATCTAGGATTGCAATCTGGGCTCTGTGTGTCACCATAGGGCCTGGGTCTAGGTTAAGGAGAAGGTTTTATCCCAATACCTAGTACAGCATAGTTTGGACAAGATCATCCCTTGCCCTTTGCCAAAGGAGCTGCCATTTATTAAACATCTATTGCTGGCCTAGTACATGGAAAGAGTTTCATCTTATGAACCCATTTAATAACCTCTTTGCCCAAGGATCTAGAGACTTTGGGAGTTTGAGTAACTTAGGCCAAAGTCAGACATCTGAGATTAAAATGACCAGATTTGGAGGCTGGGAATATAGCTCAGTGGTAGAGCACTTGCCTAACATATGGGAAGCTCCAGGTTTGACCCCAGTATCACAAAAGCAAGCAAGCAAGAAAGAAAGACAGAAAGAAAAAGAAAGAAATGATTCTGATAGGCTGAATTATGCTCCCCTTCAAATGTCCTCATCCTAAACTCTGGAGTTTGTGAATACCATACTTTACATGGTAAAAGTGATGCTGTACATGTGAGAGAATATCTAGGTGGGCTGATGCAATTTCAAGAGCTCTCACAGGAGACTGACAAGAGGATCAGAGCTATGACAATAGAAGCAAGAGGTTGAAGAGATTTTTATGAGCCAAGGCACGTAAGAGGCTTTTACAAGCTGAAAAAAGCAGAGGAACGAATTCCAAAAGTCCCCAGACAGAATGCAGCCTTGCTAACACTTTGACTATAGACAGGATTCTGACCTGTAGAACTGTAGGAGAATAAAATTTTGTGGTTTCAAGCCCCTAAGTTTTCAGTAATTTGTTACAGCAGCTGCAGGAGACTAATACTTTGATGAAGGAGGAAAGCTTAAATCAGGATGCCCACTTAAATGTGAATTTCAGATAAACAGCCATTTAAAATGTGTATCTTCCAAATTTTGCTTAAGATATGTTTATACTTAAAAAGAAATCATTGTTTACATGAAATTTAAACTGAACTGAGCATCTTATATTTTTTCAGGCAATCTTAGAAATGACATGACATGACACCAGAAGTCAAAACTCACAACTCCCAGCACATCCTCACACTCCTACCTTACACACAGTGTGGGAACTGGCAGAAACTATCACGTTCTTGTGACCCTTCCAGATCACTTGCCAGCTCCCAGGGACTCCCATTTTCCCCAGGTAGAGAGGTCATCCCTGAGGATTTGAAGTCTCCTAAACCACCAGCATCTCTCTAGAAATGGTCCAGTGTCTTTGTCTGAAGGAAGGACCTAGGAAATTTGTCTCAAAGTTGCAGTTGCACAAAATATGAATGCAAGGCACTAAAGCACTGGGTGTGGAGCTAGACTAGGTGTTCGTTTTCTTTCAGACTACCTCTGTCTAGTCGGAACTTCATGAACCCCGAAGCAGGAAACAATTAGTAATTCAGGATTCAGAGTAGCAGTCATGTTAGAGATGAAGAAACCGAGCCCCAGGAGGAATGGAGACCTTCCCAGGTCACTCAGCTAACGCGACTGATATATCCTGGTTGACAGTTTCTCCCTTTGGATCAGCCAGTACTGCTGGCAGCCGTGGTGGTGGAATTCTGGAATACTGATCTTGAGGTGTGAAGCCCTTCACTGCGCTGATTGTCCCTTTCCCTCTCATGAAATAGGGACATTGCACAAATATGAGGATGTAACAATAGGGAAACTCACAAACGTGCGGATTTAATGAGATGACTGATGCGAAACACCAGGTACAGGCAATACATTCTCGGAAAACGGCCGCTTCTACCCTCCGTTTTCTGGGTGTGTTTCCCCATCCATAAGCAGAGCTTGACATGAGATGATGTTCTTTCAAACACCTTTTCTTTCCAGCCAGACCAGGTTCGCAGAGTGCGGAGAATGGTCGCCAGGTGGCGACAGAGCGCTGGCTACGCGGAGAGCTATCACACATGCGCACTCCAAGGCGGGGCCCTGCCTTCCCACGCCCCCCACGTCATTTCCGTCGTGAAGGGCCGGGCCGGCCGGGTGGGGAGTGCGGGTCGTTTCTGCGCGCGCTGCCAGACTAGGCTCCCGCCGCCGGTTGACCCGCGCTCCGCCCCGCAGCCGGGCCGGTGAGTGCCCACGAGCCCGTGCGTGCGCCCTGGGGGCCGAGAAAGGGACCTTGAGAGGGAAGGATCACCGGAAGTGGGGGCCAGAGGAGCGGGAGACCCCAGGAAATGGGGACACCTGGGGAGGGGGCGACGACCGGAAGTAGGGGCCCTGGGAAGGTTGTCAGTGGGATGTGGGGTCTCCGAGGCTCCAGGAGAGGTGGCTTCCTGGCATCTCGTTGTTGCGGGGTGGGGAGGAAGGTGATGTTCCACAGTGTGATGGGCTCCAGGTGGGGAGGATTCCTGTCCACTCCCTGGTGACAAATGACGTTTGCACCCCGTCCATCTGCCCACCCATCAGCTCGTTTACCACACTCTGAGTGAGCTACAGTGCTGCAGGTGGAGGGTAGAGATTGCGAGCCCGGGGTGGGGTTTGACACTTCCTCTCTCTCTGCCTCGCTAGGTTTTTACCCTTGGGCACCTCTTAATCTCTTGTCTTACCCTGTTTACCGAGAGCTGCCGTGTGCCAGGCACTGAGGATGGCAGTAGCTGTGGCAGGCAAGTTCTCTGCCTTCGTGGAATTCACATTCTAGGGGACGTTCCAGTTTCCTCCTCTGTAAAATGGGAACAGTGCTAAGGCACTCACCAAATATTGTGAAGATGAATGAGGGTCTGTGGATGCAGCACAGTGGTAGAGCTTAGCATGTCCAAGGCCCTGGGAAGAGAAAAAAGAAGAAAAAATGATGCGAAGTGCTGAGCGCAGTGCTTGATGCCTGATACGACGCTCAAGTGTGTCTTAGCTGTTTGCATCATTCCTCTGTGGTATAAGCTTCCTGAGACGAATGACTGCTGTGTCCCTAGTGCCCGTGAGCCCGGTGCCTGACACGTATAATTGGCGATCAGTAATTATTTGATAAATAACTGGATGGGGAAGCTGACTCTGAGGAGCTTTATGTAAACACTTGTGACATTGGCCTACAATTTCTAAAAGAGAAATGAGACTCCTCCTAGTGCTGTGGAAAACTGGGAGGAGTCACTGTGGGGAAGTCAGGGAAGGCTGGGAGAAGGTGACAGGTGGGCCTTGAAGGTAACAGATTGTCTGGTTGGCAGCAGACAAGGAGAGGATGTTGCAGGCAGAGGGTATCCTGGGCACACAAGGTGTGCTAAGAATGATGGGTCATTGGCTTGTTTGGGCTGCAGGGAGAGGAGGGAGTGAAGGGTGGAGAGGAGTTTCAGGAAAGCCCTGGCTCACAGTTGCAGGCATCTGTTGGTGCCTGCCATGGAAGCAGCACGGGGTGGGGCCTATGAAGCCAGGATCGTTGTTCCCGATGTAGTGTTCGTTTCTTGCTTACCCTACCTCTACCAAGCACATTAAACTCATTCAACAAATTTTTACGAACTGCAGACTGCCTGATACCAGGTTGGGCACTGAGCGTATGGTGATGAACAAGACCGGAAATCTGCAAACTGCGCACAGGAAATGATAGCAGAGTGGGAGAACTTGTATGCCAGAGAGCTCCTGGGGGTGGGGTCACCTGACACGGTCTGCTTCAAGCCACCACCATCTCTCACCTGGATCACTGTAGTAGCCTCTGCAGCGTCTCTGTGTCCTCACAGTCCTTTTTTTTTTTTTTTTTTTTTTTTTTGGTTTTTTTGAGACAGGGTCTCGCTATGCCATTCAGGCTGGCCTTGAGCTCACTTTGTAGCCCAGGCTGGTCTTGAACTCTCAGTGATCCCCCTGCCTCAGCCTCCCAAGTACTGGGATTACTGGCATGTACTACCACTCCCGGCTTCACAGACCATTCTGAGGGTACACTGATCCCTTTTGAAATATAAATCAGATTGAGTCATTCTATTCAAAACCCTCCAAACTCTCCTCTCACACAGTAAAAGTCAGAGTTCCTGTTGGCCTGCACAGCCCTGACCACCGGCCCCACTACTGGTAATCCTCTGAATTCATCTGCTGGTGTTCCCTCCTTGCTCATTCGGCTGTAGCCATGCTGGCCTCATTTCTGTTGCTCAGAAAGGGCGGGCATGTTCTACATGGGACAGCGTTGCACTTTTTCTGTATGCAGATATGCATGGCTTGCTCCTCCACTTCCTTGTAGCTCAGAAGTCAACTGGGTGAGGCCTTCCCTGGTTACCCTGTTTAAAATTGCAACCCCTATTCTCCTGCACCCAGCCCCATTCTCCCTTTGATTCCCTCCAAAGGCTACCGTTTATGGTGCTTATGGCCCTATCTCACTGTCATCACTAGACCCCTAGCTCCATGAAGGCAGGATTACCTGTTCACTTCTGTATGCTCATTCGGCCTGGCACAGGGCTCAGTATTTGTGGAATGAATGAAATGGCCTCTGATGGGGACTTCAGAGTGAGTCAGTGTGGGTCAGTGAGGAGCCAGAGCGTGCCAGCAGATCAGGGCGAGGATGGGATGAGAACACAACCTTCAGGAGAAAGTGAAAGGAGCTGGGTAAGCTGCTTATACTGGAACGCAAGCGATGGATGCTCTGACCTCAGGTTTGGAGGAAGTGACCAGCTTGGTCACTCGCTGGGTCGGACAGGAGGGAGTCCAGCCAGGTGCAGTCAAGACATCACACGTATGTGCAGGAAGCCCTGAGTCAGTCCCTGCTTTCCTGTGGATGATACCTTTGGCTGAGGAACGGGGCGATTCTGCTGCCGCCACATTCTCAGAATATCTCAGGCGGCTCTTTTGTTTTCATTCAGTAGTGTGTAATTCAGGTTTTCAAGGAAGCAGATAGGCTGATCTAGAGGCTGGACATACAACGCACGAAGTTTATTGGAGGCAGTGCCTGCCGTAGGTAAGGAGGGAGGGAGTAGGAAGTGCCTGCAGACAGAGGTGCAGATCTGGGTGCCATTACCGAGGTTTTGGCTGGAAGTCTCCAAGGGCAGGGCAGACCCGGCCCAGGAAAGTTTTGGTCAGATGAACCGGGAGTCCTCGGACCAAAGCTCCTGTTAGACGAGTCTTTGTTTTCCTTAGCCACTGGCTGGGCGTTGTCTGTGGGAAGCGTGGCATCCTCTGAATGGTGACCCAGAGGGACAGCAGCTCAGGCCATTTGTCAGTTGTGTGTCTCCAGCAATAGATTTGACCAGTGCATTTTCCCAGGGACCACAGGAGATTGCATGAGTATGTGTGAGCTGAGGATATGTACCTGCATGGTGAAGGCTTCTCTAGCACACCCAAGACCCTGGGTCTGATCTCTAACAGCCGAAAAATAAACTCAAAAATTCAAATAGATACAAAAAGTTTGTCATGTTAGACGTTCAGTTGCCCAGCTCTGTTCCTTAGAGGTAACCATTAGTAACAGTTTCTTACATTTACTGTAGAAATTTTGTGTGCATTTATATATATATAAACATGCTTGGTTTCTGTACACTGTTCTGTAGCCTTTTTCCTTAATGTATCAGTTCACAAAGATTGGATACTTTTCATAAATGAATAGTGCCCCACTCCAGTGGTACTAACTAGTCTTTTGATGAGGAGTTAAGATATTTCCAAGCTGAGCATGGCAGTGCTGGGCTGTAATCAAAGTACTCTGAAAGAGGGCCAGGGAGATAGCTCAGTGGCACAGCACCAGCCTGGGAAGTGCAAGGTCCTGAGTTTGATTTGAGGCAGGAGTATCACAAGTTCAAGCTCAGGCTTACTAAGTTGCAACTTAGAGGACTATTGATAGATAGATAGATAGATAGATAGATAGATAGGTGATAGACATAGTTCAGTGCAAAGGCCCTGGGGTCAGTCCCCACCACCCCCACCCACGCATTTCCAGTCACTCATCATCATAATATTTGTAATGGATGTGTCCATATTTTGCATATGTAGAAATGGAACTACTGAGCCATGTGTGGTTTTAAATTTTGGTAGATTTTAACAAACTATCCTTCTGAAAGCTGATGCCCATTTATACTGCCAGCAGTACTTCAGAGTGCCTATTCTTTATTTTTGCCAATCTGAATCTGAGTTGTTTTAATTCACATGTCTTTAATGATGGATGAGAAAGGTCAAACACCTATTGCTACACTTACGGAGAAGATGATATTTGATGGGGGACGTACATATTCAGCCAGAGCTGCGGAGGAATGGAGGATTCAGGGAGGTTCTAAGTACACCATCCGTCTGGGGTTGGACCTGGGGTTATGGTCCCTATCTGGATCATGCCCCTTCAAGAACCCTGAGGTTCCTTGGGTCTGACAGAAACGTTGCTGGCCCCCATATCCTGCCATCTTGGGGTTTGAAAGGTGCGGCGCTAAGCGTTCTTAACTTTATCTGAGGTTTCCATGTCAGCAGGGACCCTGGTAGCTAATGTCAGAGGAAAGTGACTCTCTGCGAACCAGCCCTTCCGTGGCCTCGCTCTCTGAAAATGAGCTGCCGCCACCCGCCGAGCCTCCTGGCTATGTATGCTCACTGACCGAAGACCTGGTCACCAAAGCCCGGGAAGAGCTGCAGGAGAAGCCAGAGTGGCGACTCCGGGATGTGCAGGCCCTCCGTGACATGGTACGCAAGGAGTACCCCAACCTGAGCACGTCCCTCGACGACGCCTTCCTGCTGCGCTTCCTACGCGCCCGCAAGTTTGATTACGACCGGGCCCTGCAGCTGCTGGTCAATTACCACAGCTGCAGGAGAAGCTGGCCTGAAGTCTTCAGCAACCTGAGGCCATCGGCCCTGAAAGATGTCCTCAGCTCCGGCTTCCTCACCGTGCTGCCCCACACGGACCCCAGGGGCTGCCACGTCCTCTGCATCCGCCCAGGTATTTTCCTAGAGTGTATGCCACGTGTACATAGTCTCTCAGGGACATGTCTGTCTCACACCATCTTCTCAGGCCCTTTCTCCCTTCCTTGGATTAGTCAAGCCTTTTTTGGGTGCATGTGACAAAAACCTACTGCATCTTACTCTAAGGAGACAGGAGGATCTCCTAGACCCAGAGAGGTAAAGGGGGAGCAGCTCTTACCAGACCCTAGAACCAAGAGCTAGAGTCCCACCAGGAGCTGAGCCAGCCCTTGCCCTGTCCCCATCTCTGTCTTCTGGGCCACGTGTTCCACTTTTTCCCTGTAGACCGACTTTTGCTTCCTGTGTGCACAAAGCTAAATCTGGTGTCTCTCACCTCTCAGATTAACTTCTACTTAACCTCCCTTGGTGCAGACTCCAGATTTCCAGAGGAGAGAATCCGGTGGGCCGAGGAACCTGCCCCTGGTCACAGGATATAGGCACGGCCCCACTCTCTATGTGGGCCGAGGCTCAAATGTCAATCAGCAAGAGGTGTCGGTCCACGATGGGACTTGCCTAGCATGCAAGAGGCCCTGGGTTTGAGCCCTGCACTGCAGAAAACCAAAAACCGAAATTGTGTTGGCAAGAGTAGAGGCTGGGCAGCGCTTGAAACGGTGGCTATTTCGTTACTGCACCTTCTCCTTCCTGTTCTCTTCTCCTTCCTGTTCTCTGATGTGTTACTTACTTTTTCTCTGCTTTGTTAAACCCTGATAGGATTCACTTTAAACTTTTTCCTTTTTTGCGGTATTGGAGATTGAACCCAGGGCCTTAGACATTCTAGGCAGGCCATCTGCCACAGAGGTACGTCTCTAGCCCTTCAGTGAATTTGCTGATCTTAGCACTTCATGGTAGTAATCAGGATACCTTTCCTTCCCTTCCTCTCCCTTCCCTTCCCACTCGCCCTTGTTTTTTTCTTTCTTTCTTTTGGAAGATTTTCTTTCATGTTGTACAAAAATAACATGAGTCCAACCAAAAGTAAATAAACACATTTCTTTACACCACTAATTACCTATATTAACTCTGTTATTCAGACAGTAGAAAGTAAGTAGCAATTTAGGGCCTGAGAAAGAGATAAAGCCAAAAATACTTTTGTTTTTTTCATTCTTTTGTTTGTTTGTTTCTGGAAATCGAACTTGGCCTCACACTGGCAGGTGCTGTGCCACTGAGCTGCATTCCTGGCCCTGTTATTTTTGGCACAGGTGGGGCAGTGCCCTGCCACCCTCACACAAAGAGCATTTAGAAATGTGTAGCTGGGAGTGGTGGCACACACCTATAATCCCAACACTCTGGGAGGCTGAGGCAGGAAGATTGTAATTTCAAGCCCAGCCTGGGAAACTTAACAACTTAGTGAGACCCAGTTTCAAAATAAAAAGGGCTTGGCATGTAGCTTAGTGCAGAGGCCCTTGGTTCAATCCCTAGTACTGCAAAAAACGTTTTTTTCATCATTTACAAAGAAATGGAGCAATCAAATCGGAGGTGCTAGAACTCTAGCCTGTACTCTCCCTTGCCACCAAATGCATTGTCAGTAGAGGAGTATTCACTCCACCCACAGCTCGCGTTTCCAGCAGCTCAGGGAGACTGGCAGAGGACTGCAGCATTCCTCCAAAGCAGACTGGGAAATGAGAACACACTGGAGCCCTGGTGCAGACAAACGTCTTTTGAAGGGACGTGTGACAGGAGTGACACCTCCAGGCGCTTCCCTCTGCCGATAAGCCCCATGTCCTCTTTCCTTTAGTCATTCCCCTAACTCTCCTTGGAGACTGGGCCGTTACCTTCAGTTTTTATCCCATACCAGACACAGTGTTCATGGCTTTACCTGCTGTTGTAGGCGCTTTGTGAAATTAGGGGTGTTTATTTTAAAGTAAGTAATACAGTGCAGATTCCAGGGCACCAAGAGACCTAGAAACCAGCCAGCAGGCTTTTCTGCTTCTGTGTGCTCAGCTCCTAAGAATATTACAAAATAGATGTTGTCACACACGTTGTACCTCATTGTGGTGTGGTTTCCACCCTTTGCTGTGAGGTGAATTTTTCCCTGAATCTGGAGCAGTCTGCACCCCTCCCTACTGACTCAGCTTCTTAGGAGGAGGCATCTACACACAGTTTTGTTCTCACCTGGGCTTTGGCTTTGCCTTTTCATAAGCTCTTTGGAGATACGTGTGATTGAAAAGGATGACATCTAGTTATATAGAGACAGGTTTAATCCTGCAGAAGTTGCAGATCTGTTGTTATTTCTTAATATGTAAGGAGAGTTTGTGTCTCTCAGATCAGCCGCAGCCTCCAAAGGGTTAATTGGCAGCAACATTAAATGATGCTGCCACCATTTTTGAATAAAGGTGGTTTTTTTGGTGGTATACTGTGGCTGGAATCCAGAGCCTTTGTATTGAGCCAACCTACCTCCCCAACGCTTTTTTATTTGGAAAGGTCCTTAGTTAATCACTGTGTTGTCCAGGATGTCCTCAAAGTGGTCATTCTCCTGCCTCAGCCTCCCAGAATTCAGGGATTATGGACATGTACCACCACATCTAACAGGGACAGAGATTCTCCATAGGAATTTTGCACACATCATATAACCTGTTGATGGTAAACTTACGCAGTTTTGTCTAAGAAAAAGGCTCAGAACTTGGTGAGATTTTCCTGAGGATAGTGGTTCAGTAGTCAAAAATATTCTTTGTATTTCCCAAAGAGAAGAATGATGAAATACATGGGTACTCCTGAAGCATCCCCTGGAAAGGGGAACTGGATGAAGGATCTCCTGGAACACAGAATTACGCTGCACCTCACAATGCGCCCTGAAGGTGGTATAGGAGTTAAAACTTACACTTTGGGTGCCAGGTGACAGGAAGCCAGCTTAGCCCATCTGAGACCGGAAGGAAGAAAAAAAAGGAACTCATTTGCCCAGCTAAATGACATCTGGTTACAGCTAGATTCAAGGGCGCAAATGATAGTGTTGGAAGGTCAGGAGTGTGGCTCAGTGATAGAATGCTTACTGAGCATGAGGAGGCCCTGGCTTTGAATCCCACCACAGAGGGGGAAAATGATGGTGTTGGAAAGCTGCTTCCATCTCTCCTGACCTGAGGCTGCCAGTCAGTCCCCTGTCACTTTACCACCTCTAGAATCTGGGGTCAAGTCAGCTGTAAAATGCTTGGGTCCTCCTGATGGCTCCCCAAGGACAATCAGGGTGGTAGTTACGAAGATCAGAGGAACTATCAGGGGGCCACAATCATAGATGTCCACAAAGGTAGGTGTCATTCTCCTGTTTTACTTATGAGGAGATGGAGGTTCATAGTGAGGAAGCAACTTACCGAAGGTCACACCACCTGTAAGGTTCCGTCCCCCTAGCTTTGTCTGACTTTGGAGCTCAGGCTTTTAATCTTGACACTCAATTGCATTTCCATTTTCCAATGTGCTGCTGGGCGTGGCATTAAGAAACATCAGTTTTGTGTAGGACAGTGACCACAGGAATACCTTTCTTGTCCATCTTGCAACAGCAGTTTTAGAAGATAAATCTTAGTCGAATCTCGTTTGTATTCATTTCTGTAACACCTTGTCCATGTCTTATGACCTTAGACAGATGGATACCGAGCAACTACCCAATTACCGAAAACATCCGAGCCATATACTTGACATTAGAAAAACTCATTCAGTCCGAAGAAACCCAGGTGAATGGAATTGTAATTCTTGCAGACTACAAAGGAGTGAGCTTATCAAAGGCATCTCATTTTGGCCCTTTTATAGCCAAAAAGGTGATTGGCATCCTCCAGGTATGGCCCCTGCTTGCTGCGTGCCTGTTCTGTGGTTGCTTTGGCTTCCCCAGGGCCCTGTTCTACCGCAGGTCTCACGGATTATACAAAGTCCACTTCCCACCCTGCGGTGGGAAATCATCCGCAGTCCTGTTTACCACTGGCTCCTCTGGGTCTCCAGGCATTTTCAGAGAAGGTATCTTCTATCTAGGCAAGACTAGCTTTACAGCAAGAGTACAAAAAAACAGACAAAAGCTTTCTGCACTTTGGTAGGGCGGGGTACAGAAGGCAAAGGAAGAATTCTCCTAAGAAATGAAATTGAGAAATCATTCTTCTGCCTGAGGTACTGAAGCCTCTCCTGCCCTCTGTAGATCCAGGACGTTTTGTTGTGTGGGACTATATTTTGATGAGAGGTTTCATACCTCATGTGTTGCATTTCAGAGCCCAAGTTCTAAGCTGAGAACCACAAAATTCCTTAGTACTTGCACAGCATTTAACAGTTTGCAAAGCAGTGTTACAGTCATTATAATCCATTTGGTCCTTCAAAGATTCCTGGGTTAGGCAAAGCAAGAATCCTTTTTTTTTTTTTGTGGTGGTGCTGGGGATGGAACCCAGGGCCTTGCACATACGAGGCAAGTGTTCTGCCACTGAGCTACATCCCCAGCTCTTTCATTTTTGTTGTTGTAGGCAAGGTTCTCTTAACTTGCCCACTCTGTCCTCAAACTTGTGATCGTTCTGCCTCAGCCTCCCCAGTAGCTGGGATTTATAGGTGTGTGCCACCACACCTAGATCCTTTTCCTTTCTTGAAAGGAAACTGAGAACTAGAGAAGATACAGCCTGGCCAAAGTGGCACAGCTGTAACAGGTTTGGACTCCTTGTTCTTCATCACGCCTCCCCTAGGGCTGCCTCTGAGGAACTGGGTGGCACCAGTGGTAAACAGTGGCCTTCAGTGAGTCCCACGTAAGTGTTTCAGGCGCTGCTGTTTACCAGGCTTATTAAAGAAATCAAGGCCACATCAGACAGTATTATAAATCTGATTCTTGGCTTTGAGCCAGTACTCTGGCTTTCCTTAGCTTTTGCTCTGCTCTTTGTTGTTACCATTTTTAACTTGTGGTGCTAGAGATCAAACTTAGGATCTCACACATGCTAGGTAAGTGCTCTGTCACGGAACTAATCACAGAGCTGTCTCTTTAGCTCTCTACTCTGATTTGATGCCCTTGCTGAATACCATGTGCATCGGTGTGGGACAGACCTTGGATCAGTGTTTTCTTAAAATTCCAGAGTGAAACAAGTCTGGGAAATACAATATGGCCTGTCTCTACCGGGTGAATTTCAGCACAAGCATCTGTGTGTGAAAGGCTGTGTACAGGCCCGCAGTGAAGGAACCTGTTTGTATTCACTATTTCTCAAACTCACCTGCCCTTTTTCACATCACGCGAACACACTCGGCAGTACACTTAGGGCAGCACTGACGCAGAAGGTCTGATACTGCCAGATCCGGCCACATAGACTCAGACTATTACTACAAGAGGAACACATTCCCGCCTGTTTTTCCACTCTTTCTGAGCCAGTCTTGGCTCCCAGAGGAGGTTTCTGAAAGGCTCAGCTTCCTGTCTGGCCCCAAGGGGGGCTGTGTGGAGGAGCCTTGAGAGTCAGGCCAGACTGATGTTGGGGCTGGACGCGAGGGTAAGTGGGGAGGCTGGCCGCAGAAGGGACGGTTTCAGAGACTGCAGATGTTCTAACCCCCCTTTCCCTTCTGCCCACAGGATGGTTTTCCCATTCGGATAAAAGCGGTCCACGTAGTAAATGAACCTCGAATATTTAAAGGCATTTTTGCCATCATAAAACCATTTCTGAAGGAGAAAATAGCAAACAGAGTAAGTGATGATCCTTTTGACTTCAGATGCTTGCGTTTTTTTTCTCCCTTTATTTATTTAGTTGTGACAACTAGTACTTCATTATTTTTTGCCGTGGAACTAATCTGGAAAGTACAGGTAAACATAAATGAACAATCCTTCTTATGAGGGTAAGATGAAATTAGTAAGAATATAATGTTTACCAGTAGAGGGAACAAATAGGGTTTTTACTGTAAGTGCCTCCCTGTTCTGTGATCATTTAGACTTGGTCTCCTGGCTTAGGCACTGTGAAGCAGTGGTATATTTTATGAGTATGAGAACGTGAAAACAGGGAGTGAAAAGGAGTCAGTGGGCAGATTGTTTAAAAGAGTTAATGGAGCTGGGCGTGGTGGCGCACGCCTGTACTCCCAGCCTGTAATCCCAGTACTCAGGAGGCTGAGGCAGAAGGATTGTTTCAAGTTCGAGGCCAGCCTGGGCTACAAAGTGAGCTCAAGGTCAGCATGAACTGCATAGCGAGACCCTGTCTCAAAAAGACAAAAATAAAATAAAATAAAAAGAGTTAATGGACCCTCCCCCCACCCCACCCTCCATGCTGCTGGGATGGAACTCAGAGCCTTACAGATAATCCTCATTTCTTACCATACTAGGGGAACTTGATTTACAAACTCAACTTGTTCCTGAGGCCTGGTTGTAATTCAGGCGGTCAGCTGGAGGCTCAGGCTCCTCTACACGGCCTTCAAAGTCGCTCTCCTGTACACAGGCAGATCTCAGTGTCCTTAGAGAGACACTGGCCCAGGATTTCTCAATGAACCCCTCACAGGAAAGGATATCATAATGTTCCTTCCAGAACTCTTTAAGGGTTAAATCTGCATCTCAGACCATCTGGAAGCACAAGCAGCAGGCATTTGGGTCACAACTCAAGACTTTGGTCATAAGCTAAAACTAAAATTCTGGTCATAACCCAAGCTGTTCATATGTCAGGCTGGTTGTATCTCGAGGGTCCACTGAACACCTTGGGGTTTAAAAATGCTGCTTTGTAAAGGCAGATTTTAAGGCCAAGCAGGAAGATTGTTTGAACCCAGGAGTTTGACACTCTTGGCAACATAGTAAGGCCCTGTCTCAAAAAACAAACATGTACAGAAAGGTGTTTCAAGCTTTTCTGTTTACTTAATGTATTGTCTTACTGTGTAAGTCTGTGGAGCAACTCAAGGCTTATAAGCTGTCTTAATTTTTAGCTGCACTCGTAATCTAGAGGGAAAATGACAAGTTTGAACAACAAGTCTGCTTTTCTGACTCAGAGAGCGCTTTTCTCTATCCCAGGATTGATTGAAATAGGATGAGTGAGTGGCAACTGGGAGACCAGCACAGGATGACCCCGAGTGGGACCAGGCCTGGCATGCTGGGGGACCTGACGGGAGGGTGGCGTGGCAGACCCTGGAACCGGAAGCGGAATGGTCAGAGGAGGAGGCAGGGAAGTAACAGGGCCAGTTTGTGATGGGCCTTGTGGTCCATCATCCAGACTCCGGCTTTGGGGAGATGGTTCTGCTGGAAGGTCGTAAACAGGAGAGTGATGACCTGAGTTGAGGTTATAGAGCAACAAGAGTGGGGGCAAGGAGGCCAGGTAGAGGGCTAATGTGGGACTTCAGGAAGTGATGACAGTGTGGCACAACTAAGGTGGCAGTGAAGTGGCTGGATGCTGAATATATTTGGAAGGTCTAGCCAACAGGGTGTGCCGAAGGAGGAAAAGGGAATTAACGATGCGCCAAGCCTTGGGGACTTGCAGATCTGGAAGGGCAGAGTTTTACTATTAACCCTTCTTCACTCGACACACGTTTGCTGGAGCACCTGTCACCAAAGAGACTGCTATGTTGCTCATTTAACTAAGGACGTGTGTGTCTGTATTTCCTTTCAGTTCTTCCTCCACGGGTCTGACCTGAACTCTCTCCACACAAACCTTCCCAGAAACATTCTCCCCAAGGAGTATGGGGGCACAGCTGGAGAGCTGGACACTGCCACCTGGAATGCGGTGCTCCTGGCCTCCGAGGAGGACTTTGTGAGAGAGTTCTGCCAACCAGTGCCCGCCTGCGACAGCATCCTGGGCCAAGTGCAGCTACCCGAGGGGCCGACTTCTGATGCACAGTGTGACGACTCTATGAGAGCTGTGAAGTCCCAGCTGTACTCTTGCTACTAGCCAGCCCCTGGGGGTGTCACCAGGTTTAAATCCTCTCCTCTTCTCTTTAGAGACTCATAAGAACTTAAGTGCCAAGGCCTCGGTCTTGCTTCTTGTAATGAAATGGTAGCATGGAAGAACGGCCTGAAGAGCTTCGAGGGCCAGCCCATCGTGGGGAGATGTGGAAAATATCCTCAGTGTGATTCTCAAACATTTGCACTTTCCATTTGCAACTATTATGCTATGTCTGGTTCTTACTCACCTCAGAAGCAAGAAAAGTCAGCACCAAAGTTGCTTTGATCCCGCTCTCCTGGAGAAAACCTGATTGCCCAGTCAGCTGCTCCTCCGAAACAGTTTAGCCAGACTTGTAAGGTGGCCAAATACAAGGCTTGGGGAATCTTTGTCTTGCATACAAACCTTAACTGTAATCTCTGTTGCTCATCAGGAATCTTCAAGTCCAAGGTCTGGCCCCATTTGCCATCACTGAGTTTAGGGGGGTACCTTAGCTGATCGTGGAAGCACCAGGACCCAAGCAGCACTCCCTAATCACATCTGGAAGCCGGAGCTTCAGAGCATCCCTGGGTTCACTGGCCAACTCTTGCAACAGAGACTTTTTCCCCAAACCTATAAAGCCTTAGCCCTGGTTCTCAATGGAATCACCCAGGATTCTAGAAGTATCTGATTTTGCTCAATGTAAAGTCAGGGATGCTAGGCCTGTATAGCTAATGGAATTCTGGCCTAGGAATCAGAGACCTGAGCTCCAGATGTGTGTGGACCAAACATGGGCCACTGTGGGCCTCAACTTTCTCATCTGTAAAATGAGGCTGGCAGAAATTCAGTTTTCTGACTAGATAGATGACCACCCTCTACATAAATTGTTTTTGTTTTGATACTGGGAATTGAACTCAGGACCTTGCACTTGCCAGGAAGGCACTTGTGCCACTGAGCTATATCCCCAGCCCTCTACAAACAGCTTGATCCTGGTTTTTTGTGGTACACACAGGGCTTTCTATGAAGAAGTGTCACCATTTATCCCAGCCTTTAAAGGAAGTAGTATGTGAAGCCAGGCATGATGGCACACACCTGTGATCTCAGCACTCAGGAGGTTGAAGTAGGAGGATCACTGTGTTCGAAACCAGCCTGGGCTACACAGTGAGTTCAAGGCCAGCCTAAACTATATAATGAGGCTTTGCCCAAAACACCCCAAAATGAAAAGTGTGGGGGAGGTAGCTCAGTGCAAAGGCCTGGGTTCAATCCCCAGTACCACTACAACCAAAAAAAAACCAAAAAGTATGTGTCTTCTGGAACTCAATGACACCAACTTCCTTTTTCCTTTTTCTAGTGATGGTTAAACTTTAACGAGGATAGCTTTGCCTGTAATCTCAGCCACTAAGGAAGCTGAGGCAGGATGACTGAGAGTTTGAGGCCAGCCTGGAACTGCATGGTGAGACCCTGTCTTTCACAAAAGGACTGTACTGGTCAGGCTTCCAGGTGAGCTGACGTGGACCTTGTATGAATTCCTGCCATCCCTGAGACACTAGTGGTATAATGTAAACCTGGCTATGGTGGTTATAACGTGAGCTTCTTTAATTCATCTTTGGAGATGCACAGAGGGGCAGGTTACTGCTGGGTCACCTGTGGGGCCCCTGCGCTCCCATACCACTGCAGTTTCATCAGCCTGAACATTAGTTCTCTACTTCAGCACTTTAGCCCCTCCCTGTCAAGATTTTAGCCTTAACCCAAGCACCATATTTGGTGGTTCATCTGGTGGCTTTCGGCCTACTTCCTTTCCTCTTCATTCTTGTGATGATGGAGTTAAATAGTGACAAGTACTGCTTGCTGTGCTCATGCCTTCCTTCGCTGTGCATTTAGACTACGCAGGCAAGGAGGGCTGCTCAGTTCGAGAACAATACTCTGGAATTCAAAGCTCATTCTGCTACCTAACTGTTCATCTTTACAGAATTTAAACGATGTCTTGGTACGTTTTTGGTAGAAATTAATTTACTTACCTCATTAATGCTAATTTTAGGGACAGTTCCTTTTACCATAGGTACTAACCCTGGATTCTCTAGGGTCCTGGCTCAGCCGGAAGTGCCAAAACACACACCCCTTGCCGCCCTTAGTTCCACCTGACAACGATGGGACCAGTACTGCTAAAAGGACAGGAGGGGGATGGCTGAAGTAGACGTTCAGAACCCAGCAGCCCAGATGGAAGAACCGGTGAGAGGCTTTTGGGGAGAGCAGAACAAAAAACTAGACAAAAGGAGGGGTCAAGCAGGAAGCCCTACCGTGTTCCTGAGATTTAAATCCTGCATCACATTCCTGGCCAATAGCCTTTGTCTGTGTGATGTAACACAGGGACGGCCAGACATCTATAAAGTATTATCAGAGACCACAAAGGAGCTGGGAACGGTGGGACACACCTTTAATTCCAGCTATCTGGGAGGCCGAGGAGCATCAAAAGCTGGCCAGACCAGTCTTGGCAGCTTAGCAAGGCCCTGTCTCGAAATTTTAAAAAAGGGCTGGGGAGGTAGCTCAGTGATGGTTTCCCTGGGTTCAATCCTCAGTACAGAGGTTAAAAAAAAAAAAAAAAACCAAAAAGGACATTGCCCATTTCTCTGGCCTTTCTGGTTAGACCCAGAAAGAGCAGTTTCTTTCAGCTTCTGAGAGAAGTCAGCCTGGGTTTGTCTTGACTCCAGGAGTTGCTGTGCTTTATTTTAGCTCCACAGAGCGATCAAACAGTCTTGCACCTCAGGAGGTTTGTACCAAGCTGTGAACCAGGACCTCCCTGGTGCAAACCAAGGCAGGGTGCTTGTGTTGACCAACGGGGCTGCAAGGAGCCACGCTTAGTAGTGGAGGAGCCAACAGGTGAACACTGAAAACAGGGGAAGGGTTCCCATCAAGGAAAAGGTGTGTTTCCCAAACACCTGGAAATTAATTTTTCCCTACGTTCATGGTAGTATACTGGGAAGAGAGAGAGCAATAGTACATTAGAGTTGAGTGCCAGCTTTAGCCTCCTCAGCGGCCTTGAATGAGCCCCATCACGCCCCAGAATCTGAATGACAAAAGGGGACCTACACTCTCAACTCTGAACCTTTTGTTACTGGTATCTCATTAGTTCTACTGCTATAGGAACATTGTACTCAAGAGGTTCTCTTTTTCCCCATGTGAATTTAGGAAATTTAGGTCTGCAGGTGGGGAACTAAAGGTTCCAAATCATTGTATGAGCTTAGGTATACAGGGACTTCCTTCCTCCTCTTTTCCCTATTCCCCTACCCAGAATTCTGGAAGAATGTGCCTCTTCCTAGAGACCTTCTATTCTGACTTCACGGGGAGAGGCAAGTCTATCCAACAGCCAGAAATGCAACCCTGGCTTTGCGCCTTGACTTTCCTGTTTGTTTCTGGCTGAGGCGGCTTGGCATTGCTCACACTTCATCCTGCTTTCTAGAGGAACCACTTCACTCAGGCTTGTAAGCACTTCAGGTTACCAGACACAGCTCGTCCAGAAAGAGCTGGGGTGACAGGAAGCGCTTCCCTTGAATTCCCGTGGGCTGTTACCTTGAGTGGGCAGTTCCTGTGAATGTCATCTCACACTCAGATCCGTCATGGGATTACTTTTCCATTTGAGCAGCAAAAGCTGTCCTGTTGTGGCATTATTACCTCATGTAAGTTGTCAACTTTTTAGGTTTTCCTTTAAAACCTTTGTTGAGAGTAAGCTAATGTAAGTGTGGCTGTCCTCGGGCCATGCGAGACAGACTCCAAACATGTGGACTGCTCAGGAAAGACACCAGTCCTGGCAACAGCTCAGTACTGGCAATTGTTACTTTGTAAATCTAAGCTCCTTTCTGCTGTCCTGACTCAGAAACGGTGTGCTCGAAATGAAAGAAACAAACATCAGATATTCTCCTTAACAAGAGCTTCCCCTATGAGAAGGTCCAGTGTGACTTACAGACAGAGATGACAGGGATGCGTTCACTGGTTTGTTAGCTGGTTTTCAAAATCTCACCGGGCAGCACGTTTAGTCAGGCAGGACGTCAGCTGCTTTTGTGGGCTCCCGTGGACATGCCTCCACCGCCTGGCTATCAGGTAGGAACCTGTACGCGTGAAATACTTGAAACTTCTCTGTGGCCACAAGCTTCTGGCACCACTCTGATGGGGTGGGAGCCGGGCTAATTTCCTGACTAGTCTGGGGCACCATTTCAGCCACTGGTCACATTCCTTGCTTCAAACTGAAATTCAGTTTGGCTTTGAGTATAGGGACATGGTGGCGGATTCATCTACTTCAGTATTTGTTTTGACCAAATGTTTATTTTTCTAGTGCATTTTTCTAAGTCAAAGTGGTGAAAATATGTAACTTTAGAATGCATGACTGGGTCTTAATAAAAATCCCTTTAAGGTTGAATACGTGTGGAATTCTTTTGTGACAATGACAATCTGGGTACAGAGTCTGCGGTTTGTTACTGACAGGCAGAGCCTCCCTCCAGGTGAAGCCAGGAGGGCACTGTAGCAGCTGCGGGGCTGGCTGCCTCCAAATACCACATGCACTGAGATTATGCCCAGGCAGCACAAAGGAGAACGGAGTCAGCTACCCTGAGTAGAAGAAATCTGCCGACATTTCCGTTCTGGACTGGCGGCCCAGCGATGCTTCTTGGTACCCGCCTCAAGCCCTCCCATCCCCAGGCGCTCAGCAGGGTGAGCGTGTGTGTTAAGTACATACAGTACACGGTCTCATGTCATCTTCAGGTACCCTTTAGGAAGAGCACTGCTGTCCCCTGTGGGGAAAATGAAGCACAGAAAGGTGAAGTGGCCTGGCCAAGAGCACACAGCTAGTGGAGGAGCAGAGCTGGTGTTCAGTGTGCACCAGGGGGACCTGCTGGTCAGAGCCAGGGGTACGTATCTCTTCCTCCCCAGGCAGGCAACCCGAGAGAACGCGGAAAGAAGGTAGGAATGTTTTACAGAGAATGAGAAAGTTATTTCCTAGAGAAAGGCTTCTTTTCTGGAAATATTATGCAGCAATTCTTTGTATCTGAGACAGTCCAGAAACACTGTAAGGAAGTCCAGACTTCTTGAGGGGCAATGGGTGTGGCTTGCGCAGCTCTGGTACCACGTGCCTAGCTGTCTTTACCCTTCCTTCTGTGTTTGCAGAGACAGCAGCTAGGTCCCCTGGAGGGTCTGGCATGGCGGTGAGGCACACTCCCACACAGGGTGCCGGCTTACTGTTCGCTTCTGATGGTACAACCAGGAAGTCCTCACACAGCAGCACAAGTGGCTCTGTAGGTCAGCCTTTCCTGAGGAGGCTGTGGAGCTTAAGCACGGTCTCTTTCTCTCTTTGAATGGGGGCTAACAACTCCAGTCCTTCTTACCATACAGCAATGCCAGGAGGATCAACAGAAGCCCCTTGGCACGTCTGAATCGGCGTTCTCTCAGTGCCTGTTCATTACATCATGGGTGTGGCACTCCCAGTCAGTGGCAGTGTTACATTTCTGCACTTGAAGCTGGTGAGTAGGGCTGGGGGGATGCAGCTCAGTGGCTCAGTGTGTACTAAGCAAACTCACTGCCTTTAATTCCATCCTTAGCACCAAATAAATAAAGCTAGTGAGTAATAATATCCTTTAGGGTACCACTTAGGGATTTTTACCCCCTAGTACTGGGGCTGGAACTCTGGACCTTTGCACTGAGCTACACTCCCCAGTCCTTTTTTATTGAACGACAGAATCTCACTGAGTCACTAAGTTTCCCAAGTTTGGCTTGAACTTGCAGTCCTCCTGTCTCAGCCTCTTGAGTTCTGGGATTACAGGCATGCACCACCACATCCAGCTTCTTAGCGAAGTTTTTTAACCAATGTTCATGCTTTGCTCTGACTAGATGCCAGCCCCTAGGGACAGAATGACCTAGTAAGATACTAGTGACTTCCTCTGGGTGATAGTATCAACTTTCTTTCAAATGATAAGTAGTTTCATGAGCCAGGTGATTCCCAGTGCATCTCCATGTAGACCCAAAGACAGTAAGGTCTGTGTGAGAAAAGAACTCAAATTAAACCCTAGTTTTGTCTCTACGCTTTGCCTCTTCCTGGGTCATCTTGGACAAGTTATTAACCTCTCTAAGCCTCAGTCTAATCTTTAAAGGGAGAAGCAGGGTAACTACTGCCTTACAGGAATGCAGATACATCCAATCACTGCTGAGCACACACAGCTATGTAGCATCTATTCATTACTCTTCACCTGAGGACACAGGCACTGTGCGGCTTGAGTTGCGCAGCAGTGATCAGGACACCACTAAGGAAGCTGATGGATGTGGGTGCCTAGAAGCAGGATGGGTAGATCACAACAGGAGTACAGCGATGAACAGCAGCTCCTATTAATAAGCATATGCCTGGTATCTGCTACCACCTACATAAATCAAATGCAGAACATTATCTAAATGCTTCAGCTTGATGTATGAAAAGAAAAATACAGTCAAGCAAAGACCTAAAAAGGCTAACCTGCTTTGAATTAGATACAGTCAAGCAAAGACCTAAAAAGGCTATCCTGCTTTGAACTAGATCCGAGCCATGGCTTAATCCAGAACATCAAAAGCAATACTGATAGCCAAGTTCATGGCCGTTCTTCGGCAATATCTTTGCTTATCAAGTTTGATTTCCCAGCTAAGTACATTATATGACCAACTTGGAAAGTAAACCAATCCAACATGGGCCTACCAGCTTTCTCACAGCTGTAAATAAGGCAAGGTGGCACCCACTGCTACGGCCTTTGAGGCATCTCTAGCTGGAACATGCCACTGACCCAGGAGCTGGGGCCCTCTATCGGCAGCCCTAGGGGCAGACAGGCTTGCTCCTACTGAGGAAACACCAAAGTGACTCATGTGGAATGAAATGACACCTTGAGGTCTAATGATTCCAAGTATTCCCCGGCTGTGCAGTATGACCCTGGGCTTACTCAAACGCTGGCATTATTCATGTTTGTGTTATCATTCAACACTCACGTGTGCAGCTCAGCTGAGTCAAAAGTGACCAACTGCGTTTCCTAGTAAGAGACAGAACAACATTCCTAGGAGATGACCAACCCAAGGAGAGACACTCCCCCCCAATTTTTAAAAATAATTTACTTCAAATTAATATCAAAGTTATTATGAGAAAAAAGTAAAAAACTTTATTGGACTTTGTTACATTATTTTACAGGTTAGGATTGCTTTTATTTTGAATTATGTGAAGAAGAGAGGTGGGACACTGGAATTTTTTGAAGTTTAAGATCTGTAGTGCTCTTACTGTAGCTCTCCTGGTGTTAAGGAAAATAGGCAAGATCAAGGGCCAAACGCAACTTTATCTCTGCATTACTTTATCTTGCTTTACACAGGCAAGATCAAGGGCCAAACGCAACTTTATCTCTGCATGTAAACCTGCCATAATCACTGGCGTCAAGAACAGTGGTTCCAACAGTTCACGCCAGGCCCTGCTTCCCTACCTCCTACCTCCACTCCAACTGAGACTGTTCCTCTTCATTCTGTAAGGACACCTCAAGTCCTACCTCCATCCACTTCTGAACATTACTGACCTCTGAGTATCATCCAGCCTCATATTAACCCACCCTGACATTAGCAACTACTGTCCAGTGCTTAAAGTGAGTTAAGCATTCTGCAGAATAGCTGTGTTCTTTGATCAACCGATATATGAGGTACTAATACTGAGGCAAAGAGACATAGAGCCATTTGCCCAAGATCACAAAGCATAGTTCAGTATTAGCTAACCAGTTTAATTTTTTTTTTTTTTTTTGTACCAGGAATCAAACTCAGGACCTTGCGCTTGCCAGGCAGGCGCTTGTGGCGCTGAGCTATATCCCTGGCTAGCCAACCAGTTTAACAGCTAGAAAATAGCAAAGTTGGGATGCAAATCCAAAAGGTCTATTAACCTGTGAGCCTATTAACTGTTTCTAAGGGACCACCCTCATCTCTGTAACACAACCCAGGCTTCTTCCTGCTTCCCTCTAAGTAAGGGGAACTATCATTTACCTGGGTGACTAAACCAGAATCACCAAAGAAATCAACCTCTCCCCGTACCTAATTAATTGCCAGTGTAAAAACTCTAATTACCAAGTTGCTCTCAGCTATTCTACCACTCCCATTTAAAATTTCATGGACAACCCCAGTATCATCTCTCTAAATCCAACCACTTCTTAGCAGCCTGTGACTAAAGACATTATCTGCTTGTGTCACTCTGAGCACTCCTGCTACCCTCAACCTAAGGTCTAAGCTCTCATGGGGGTTTACAAAGCCCTCACCACTCAGTCCCCGCACACTTCCCCTATCCCAGTTTGATGGGACTTTTTCTTTCCCATCTCCTTGACGTTAGCATGTTATTCTGGCCACCCTTCAGCAATGTCTTCTCACTCTCCCACTTCTCTCTCAGCTGACTCCTTCAACAGTTCCTGATTTATTTAGACAGTACTTTTGCCAGGAAGTCCACTTATGACACCCTCTATCCAGGCAGTTCACTTGATTTTTTTTTTTTTTTTTTGGTTTTTCTCCGGTACCGGGAACCGAACTCACGACCTTGCGCTTGCCAGGCAGGCGCTTCTGCCGCTGAGCTAAATCCCCAGCCC
Source organism: Chinchilla lanigera (assembly GCF_000276665.1). Lineage (NCBI taxonomy): Eukaryota > Metazoa > Chordata > Mammalia > Rodentia > Chinchillidae > Chinchilla > Chinchilla lanigera. The sequence continues at coordinate 12,867,162 of NW_004955445.1, read as the reverse complement.
CCCCAGGCAGTTCACTTGAGTTCTCTGCAGTTTTGATACCACAGCACTAATTTACCAGATTATAAACACCCAACAGCTTGTTTTCACTCCCCTCTAAACCTAAGTCCAAGTGAAAGAGCTCTGCATACCATGTCTATCATGAGGTGTCTATCTGTACCTCAGAACCTATAGGGCCTGGCATGGAAAAGTCAGTGAATCATTGAAATAACTGTTTTTATTCTACCTCCTTTACTTATTTCTTTTTGTTTTTGTGAGACAGGGTCTCGCTATGTAATCCAGGATGGCCTTGAACTCACTGCATATCCCAGGCTGGCCTTGAACTTGCCTCCCAAGTGCTGGGGTTACAGGTGTGCACAACTGCACCTACTTTTCCTACTTCCTTATATGCTGCCTCTCGGGAAATGTTTGTCAGTGCCTTAACTGTATTTCACCTACCAAAGCCTTACTTTGAGAAGATGTTTAGGATGCGTTTTTAATGACTCACTAGTCAGGTCATAAGTTTTAGAAGGAGATAACTGTTTAGGCTAGATACCAAATAAACTTGTGATTGACCAAAAATAATGGATGGCTGCTAGCTCAAAAAGCTGTTAAAGAAAGGGTCTTAAAAACTTAGTATCTATTTTAATCAAATACCTTTAGTGCAAATATAAATTTACATGCACTTTACTTTTACATACTCACAACAAGAAGATTACATATACACTGCAGTGTTTTCCAAACTCAATCTTCATTTTAATCAAACCTACAAAGCATTTATTGAAATTAACATATCTGGCAAAGCCACAGACTTGTATCAAGCAGCATTAATGCTGTAATATTAAAAAAGTAAATAAAGAAACTCAAGATGTAGAAGCAGTAGCCTTATCAGCAACCACTCTTCTGAGGAAGGACTCAGCTACACAATCCTTGCCCAAGAACTACAATGCTACACCTCTGAAGAGTTAACTCCCTGCACAGTATGCTTGCATCACACAGTAAAGACCTTCACGAGGAAAATGTCATATAAATGCATTGTTTTTTGCTTTTTAAGGAAACTTCAATAGAAATATATTAACCATAGTTTCAAATATTCAACATTTTTCTTCCAGCATTTTAAATCAAAGCTGTAGGAACCTACAGGTCTTTATAAAGAACTTTCTTCACAGCACAGCTGTAGTTCATTTTAACACATAAAAATGTTCCCTTTGTGCTATAACCTTACAAATAAACATAATATACATAGAAATGAAAAGTTCAGATTCTGCATTAAGCATTATTCAACCTTGCCTTTTGGTGTTAACCTGCATATAGGCAAATTCGCAAAGCATTCACTTAGTAGTTTAGTTCAAGCAAACTTAAAAGGACATGAATTTTCAGCAAAGGTGACCTTTACGAGCTTTAGCGGTGTCCTTGGCAGCCAGAAGTTCAGCTGAAGTCCCGATTGGTGAGGACAAGTGGAGCAATGAGGGTCCAGACATAGAGGAGGAGGCACACCCAGCTGGAACTGATCTTGACCCACACAGCTGGACTCGTACTGGACTCCTTGGTCTGGAACGTGGCATCGGGGCTAGAAAATGAGAGCACCAAATAAAGGAAGATTGCCAGCCACGCTGCCACGCACCTGTAATCGCAGCATTGGCAGGCTGAGACAGGAGGAGCACCGTGAGTTCAAGGCCAGCCTGAACTACACAGTGAGACCCTGTCTCAAAAAAACAAAACAAAACAAACAGAAAAAATAAAGGAACTTGGTAGCAGTATCCTGCAGCTCCCACAGACAAGGGCAAGCAACATCCCAGTGAAGACTGGCTTGCACTGCTACGTGCAGAGGTTCTAGTGGGAGACTTAAGGAAGAAGCTGCTCTTTTCAGCTGTTATGATAAAGGACTCTGCTTTCAAAGGGCGTTTTTCTTCAACTGAAGAACAGCTTTTTCCCCAGAGAGGCAAGGTCCTTCACGAATATCTAGCTAACTACTGGGAAAAGTCTAGATTGAAATGGCCTCCCTAATACTCCTTCCTGAGTGCACTGTAACTTTGACCAAAATATCCTGATAATGGCCATCTCTAAGCACAGAGAAACTAGTAAACAAAGATGGGTTAGATTGCTTTAGGGCCTGATTCTCTCTCTGAACAACTCTGGAAGAGCTGTACAGCAAAGAATGGGATTTGTACAGCAAAGAATCCCAACTGGGTTTAATGTTAGAGGAGGCAAAGTCAAAAGAATTTTAGAAAAGAGCACCCAATACAGCTTCCTAACATGAATAAGAGAAGAGATTCTGTGGTCAGGACAATGATTTACAGGCAGTGCAAGGGCTGAGTGGTCTCCACGTGTTTTGTGTGTGCCTCCTACCTATACCAGTTGGTCAGGGTCATCATGAGGTACAAGGAAGCCAAGCCGAACATCAGGTGGCAGAAGGAGTAGCTGTACTGCACTCCTTCTTTTTCGTTGTCCACAGCCCGTCGAGGCTGCCCGTCTTCCTCATCGCCACCTCCACTGGCAGCTGTATCACCAAGAATCACGCTGTCACTCCCGGAGAGGGTCAGCTTCTTTACTTGGCTGTTGCTAGAAGTGCGGATGCTGGAAAGTGATCCCAAAGAAGATAAATCAGAAAGGAGTCATAAAAAACTGCTGCCTTTGGCCTGCACGCAGGAAGGCTATTTCTGAGTGCTCCTATGTTGGGGACCAAAGGCCTCTGAAGGTCCCACTTTAAGTTCTTGACCTGCTGCATTCTTCACACGCATTACCCGCATACTGAGCCTCCATACTGAGCTACATCCCCTGCCCTCAGGCATCCATCTATCCATTCATTAGCACTAGAGACTGAACCAGGGTCTTCACATTTAGCTACATCTTCAGCTTTATTTTTTTTTAATTATACGGCAGGGTCTCACTAAATGCTAAGTTGCCCCAGCTAGATTTGAACTTGTGATCCACCTGCCTCAACCTGCTACAGTGCTGGAATTATAGGCATGTGCAGGAACACTTAGTTTTTTTTTTTTTTTAAGGCAGGTATGTATCCAGGCTGACCCTGAACGCACAAACCTCCTGCCTCCGCCTCCTCATTGCTGGTATTACAGACATGCACCACCTCACTCAGCTCTGCTTCCTCCTATTATAAGACTAACAGTACTCACATGAGTTACTACTCAATGGCTCATTCTCAAAGCATACTATGCACAAAGTATCTGCTACCATTACTGAAGTAATGTGAATAAGTGCCTCTTCTATGCTGGGAATGTGCCAACCTCTTTCCAGCTAACACTTATCTCTGCCACGTCCTCTGGGAAACCTTCCCTAACATCATGCCTCAGTAGGCAAGGTTAGAAGCCTGCTCCCACTTCGCACATCTGCACCAGCGTTCTTCTGCTCCAGCACTGATCATCCTGTCTTCAAAGAACTCCTTAACAATAACTATAGTCAGCTATGCATTTTTAGACACTCCCTATAAACATGAGTTACATGACTGAGTGAAAGAACATATATAAATAAAACGACAAAAACTACATGATCAGAAGAAAAAACACTGACAAAATCCAATACCCTTTGAAGATAAAAATACTCTAAGTAGGAATACAGAACTTTCTCCAACCAATAAAGTACACAGATGAAAAACCCCGAATTAACATTATACTTCATGGTTAAAGAACAAAACCCTTCCCCCTAAGATCAGGAAAAGGGCAAGGATCCCAAAGAAGTAAAATTCTCTCTATTCGCAGATGACTTGTACATAGATAATCCAATGGAGCACACACACATAAACTATTAGAAACAATAAATTAAGTCCGCCAAGACTGCAGAATACAAGATCAACATACAAAAAGCAAGCCAAGAATGGTGGCACATGCCTGTAACCCCCGCAATTGGCAGGCTGAGCAGGAGAACTGCCACAAATTCTACTGGCCAGTCTGGGGTATACAGTGAGATCAAAGACCAACCGAACTACATAGTGAGACCCTGTCTCAAAAAAAAGCAATTGTATTCTATACCTAGAAGTAAACTAAAAGTTTTAAGACAATGATTTCCTTTACAATACCATCAAAAAGGAATAAAATACTTAAGAAGTTTAATATCCATACACTAATAGCTATAAATCTCCAAAAGAAAATAAAGACCTAAATGAGATAGCTCAGTGTCCTGAGCTCAATCCCTAATTCCACAAAAATAAATAAAATAAACTTTTTAAAATTTATAAATCAACTGATTTTTGACAAGGATGTCAGGACAATTTAATGAGAGAAAGACTTTTTTTTCAGCAAATAATGCAGAACAGCTAACTATCCACAGGAAGAAGAAAGTTGGGCCTCCTACCTCAAACCACATATAAAAGCAATAAAAAGACAACCCTTATTTTTTCTTGAGACAGGGTTTTGCTATGTACTTCAGGCTGGCTTGAACTCACTATGTAGCCCAGGCCTTACATGTAGCCCTGGCCTGGAACTTGCAGAGATCCTCCTCACCTTCCCAAGGGCTAGAATTATAGGCGTGTACCACCATGCCTGGAAAAGACAACCCAATTTAAAAACAGGCCATAAATGTAAGTAGACATTTCTTTACGGAAAATATACAAATGACCAATAATTACATGAAAAGATGTCCATCATCATTAGTCGTTAGGGAAATGTAAATCAAACTAATGAACTATATATTTCAGGAGGATGGATTTCACGGTATATCAATTCTATCTCATAACCTGGTGTGGTGACCCACGCCTATAATCCCAGCACTCGGGAGTCTGAGGCAGGGGGATCACCATGAGTTCAAGGCCAGCCTGGGCTACATAGGGGAGTTCAAGGCCAACCTGCAATATACAGTGAGATCTTGGTATCAAAAAAATGAAAAGATAAATAAACTTTAAAAATTGTTAGGTCAAAAGTAAAGCAGTCATAAACAGAGAAACAAATGAGTATACCTCTGTGCTAGTAAAACTTTATTTACAAAATAGGAAGCCAACCCAACAGCTGTAGTTTGCCAATTCCCGTTCTAAGCAATTTTTTTGAGACACAGGGCCTCAGATATGGTGCATAAGTGCCCTACCACTGAGCTACATCCGCAGCAGTAACCCTCACTTTGTTTTTTTTATGTTTTAGTTTTTGAGGCTCTCACTATGTAGTCCAACCTGGCTTCAACTGGTGGTCCTCCTGCCTCAGCCTCTTGAGACTTGGCATTATAGGTGTGTGCCACAATGCTCAGCTCCTTCTGTTTTGAAACTGGGTTTTGCAAAATTGCCCTGATTAGCCTTGAACTTGAGCTCCTTCTGTTTCAGCCTCCAAGTAGCTAGGATTACAGGCACGTATCACTGCACCTGGCCTAAGCAATCTTTTAAAAAATTAAGTCAACTTATATACATAATGTGGAAAGCCATCCAAATTTAACAATAAACTCATATATCAGAAAAATATGTGTATTTATATTGTATGTTCCTAATCTTAAAATTATCTATCAAGTGATATAAAATGATGCATGTACAATTACACATAGAATTATATCCACAGAGATACACATAGAATTAACAAAGGAAAACAATCTAAAATATTATCTACCAAAATGTTACTCATGGGGTGAAATCTGGAGGATACCTTCACCTCCTATTTTATACACATTTTCTCTTATTTCACAAACGTATATAAAATTATCCTTGCCTATTTTGATTATTTCATATTTTTAAATTATTAAAGTAGAGCCACACATGGTGGCACACACTGATAATCTCAGCACTCCGGAAGCTAAAGGAGTAGGACTGCTATGAGTTCCAGGCCAGCCTAAGCAATGTAGTGAATTCAAGGACAGCCTAAACTACATAGTGAGACCCTGTCTCAAAAAGCAAAAAAAAAAAATGAATAAATTATTAAAGTAATATCTGCCATTGTACAGAAAGCACCAATAAAAATGGGAAGATGGGTATTAATGGGTAACATGTTGCATCTGGGGTTTTTGATTAATTAGAAATATACATATATATAATTCTACAATATTTTGTAGTATGTAAATGCTACAGTATGTGTGTATATATATATATTTTTTAATTTTATTTATTGTATCAGAAAATAAAGAGTTTTAAAAATTTTTTCACAGTGCTAGTCATCAAACAGAAGGCTTCAAACATGCCAGGCAAGTTCTTTACCACTAACTTGCACCTCCAACTCCAAGATTTTTTGTCTAAAGAGATAACTCACTCGATTTTGAGAGCCACTCTTCTAGCTTATGTAGGGTCAAGTGAAGATTTTAACCTCCTACACAAAGGAGAAGGCTGAGCCAGGTATGGTGGTGCACACCTATGATTTTGGTGTACTTGCACTCAGGAGGCTGAGGCAGGAGGATAGCCACGAGTTCAAGGCCAGCCTGTACTACACAGTGAGTTCAAGGTCAGCCTGAACCACAAAGTGAGACCCTATCACCAAAAAAAAAAAAAAAAAAAAAACCAACCAAAAAACAGAAGGCATCTCTGTCTGACTGGGAGAAATTATCTGATGAGATGATTTTCTGAACTGTAAGGAAACATAGATAAGTATTATCTATATTAGATATCTGATCTGATAATCAGATAAGTAAAGGACTTTTCATTAAAGACAGCTCAGTTGTTCAATTCCTGACACTGGTTTTGAAAGCAAAATAGCTTCTCTTGACTCCAATAGTAACTTTCACAAGAATTTCATACTAAGTTCCTTTTAACTTACCTGGAATACAGAAGGCAGATAGCAGAGACAATCACTCCCAAAATATTCTCTGCATACAGAAAGCGCCCGTTCTCTATGCGTGGAGCCTCTGAAGGTGGGGCGATGGTGGGGGCCACAGCAGTCGCATTTGCAGGAGCCATGGTTGGTGCAGCTATGTGTGTAATGATGTTCAAGAGGCTGGGGTTGCAGCGACGGTCTGAAAAGGGGAACGTGCGCAGCCTTAGTGATAGCTCACCTACAGCAAGCAAGCAGGATGTGAGGCTGCCTACACACCATTCAGTCCAGATGGATGTGCTATGCTGAAAAAAACCTGAAACTCAGCAGCTGGTAAGATGTTTATGTCACTACCAGTGATTCAGTTTCGAGAACAAAAATAAACATTTTTCTATCAGATTTTACAAATGTCTATTGTGATATTATTGGTTTTATGGTTTAAAGCAGTGATGGCAAACCTAAGGTATGTGTGCCATAGTGGGCTATTTGTATCACTGAAAGCTCTAAAAGGTTCGCCACCATTGGTTTAAAGGACAAATCCTTTCAGTTCTATAGTGTCAAAGCTTTATACAGGAGCTTACCCCGATTTTCTTTCAACAATTACTTAATAAAAATTAAATTATCCTTGGGGGCGTCTGCAATTCTTATTTATCTTAAAAAGAGTTAATAGGATATGCTATAGAGAAATAATCCTATAATAGCTATAAAAGAAGATTTCCTCCAGCTATTTGTTAGAGCCTATGACATCGAAGTAAAATTCAATTAAAACAACTCCACAAAAGGCCAAAACAAAGTCACCCGTGTCCAGTGCTCTTGACCAGTATGACTCAGTCCTGGCTAGATAAACCTACATTAGGCTGCCAGCTATGAGTAGTGAAGAACAGAGGCAGGGAATAAAACAAAGTATCTACAAACCTTCAGTAACCCTGTGTATTTATGTGTAGTTTCTATTCATTTTACATTTGTTCTAGCTCTAGTTTTTGGACCCACCAAAGGAATACTTCTGTACTTTGATCGAATGAGTGAGTTACTGACATTCCCTTACCAGGTCCATTGGTCATGGCTGACCACGTGAGGTATAGGGTGTAGAGAGTGATGATAGAGGACAGCAGGAGGCCAGAACGAGGCTGGTGTTCCTATGGAGTCAAAAGGAAAACAATGCCATAGGAATCCCAAGGGTTGACTTTCTAAAAGCCAATGTAATTCCCTAGGATTCACTCATTTGTTAGTAACAGAGAATCTTATTTCGCTTGATAGCTGAAAAGATGACAACAACCTTGCAGTATGCGCTAGCCTGCAAAAACTGTAAGACAAAGCATCCAGTGCTGGTTCTCCAGGCATTTCATAATCCTGAAAATGCCTATGTATCACACAGGGGGGTTGATTTTCTAGTTCCTTGATATAATGGAAAGAGTCTAAACTCAGCCCTACCACCATCTATCTAGGTGACCCCTCCCTTCTTTGAGTTTTCTCATTTTTAAAAGGTGAGATGGTACCTAGATCTTATATCTAAAACTCTAGGAATTTTTCAAAGTCTTGTATTTATTTATCGATGTTGGTGATCAAACCCAGGGACTTATCCAATCTAGGCCTGCATTCCCCCACTAACTTAGTGCAGCTATATATAGTACTTATAAGATAAAACACAAAAGCAGGCATTGTGCTTTTAAATATTAAAATCAGCCGATTTTTTTTCTAGCTTAACCCCCCTAAAATATCTTGGCTAATTACTCGTAAGAACCATTCCCATGATTTGAACATTTCTATAAGAACTATGTATTTTCAAGTTACCTAGTTTTTTTAATGACAGTGAAATTAGTTATGATATAGGCACTCAAAAGCACATGTTTATTAAGTCACTAACTATGAAGAGTTTATCATAAAATGGAAAAATGTTTAAGTGGGTAAGAGTAAACATAAATTCATTAAAAGGCTACATAGGTTTAAACTCAGCATTATTTAAAAACCTTTTAGAGCGGAAGCAGGAGAAAATAACCATACCTGAACTTTTGGGAGGATTGATATAACAGAAACCACAATGCAAAGGATCAAATTGATACTGATGAAGAACTTGTTTTCTGTGCAGCGATCTGGTTTGGTGTAGTATGTGTAGAGCAGCCCAGCAGAGACGATTGACAAGATATAAAATAAGCTTGTAAAAGAAAGTAAAGCTGAAAAAGGGAAACCAGTATGAATGCCCACAATTCTAATGAATTTCTACAATTAAGACCAATTTTCTTTTATTCTATATCAAAATGCAGAGGCATTAATTCACTTTTAATTTACAAAATTAGAGGCATTAATCACTTTAATTCACAAAATTCCGTAAGACCCAAGTTTAAAATTTCAGGTTGTGGGCTGGTGTGATGGCGCACACGTGTAATCTCAGTACTTAGGAGGCTGAGGCAGGAGCATCACTGTGAGTTCAAGGCCAGCATAAGATACATAGTGAGTTCAAAGCCAGCCTGATGCACATAGTGAGACCCTGACTCAAAACAAAGCAAAACAAAACAAAACAAGACTAGACAAATTCTCAAGTTGTATTAAATTGGCTTAATGTTAAATTCTAAAACCCACCAAGCAAGTGAATTCACTTCCTGGGTTACTTCATGTGGTTTCATGAATTGAATGGGCAGATGTGTGACCATTCCAGCTGGAGTAAATTGCTAACTACATGCTAAGTAATGTGTACTGTAAACTTTTCTTAGCAACCTAGATGATTCCTGGCCCCTCCAGATGACACAGTTCACAGTAAGCTACACACCAAGGATGATGTTAGGAAGAAGCAAAACAGGCGTCTTTTTTTTCCCCTGGGTACTGGGAATCGGACTCAGGACCTCGCACTCGCCAGGAAGGCACTATGCACCTGAGCTGTTTAGATCCCCAGCCCCAAAACAGGCGTCTTTTAAAGGCAATTTTTCCTCTGCAGCCGCTGCCTACCTACACTTGTTTCCCATCACAAATAATGAGACTATGTGGCTCTTTTGCTATTTTCAAATATCCACCAAAACGTTCTTTTCCATTCACAAGGGTAAGCAACAGTTAGCTGTAAAACTCTAAAATTAGAAAACATGAAAAATACAGAACACTAAGTAAGCTGGTGTTCATTTCAAAGCACAGGCTTATCTGAGAAAAATTAGTTTCTATAGTGTTTATCTTAATGGATGTTTATTGCTTTTTCATCGGAATATACAAAATTTCTCTATCAAAAAAGAATTAGGGAAGCAGCTCAGTGTGAAGACCCCAGATTCAATCCTCAATACTAAACAAAACAAAAGAAGTAAAGGAGTTTATAGATTCCCAGCTCAAATGAATGACAAAAACTGAAATAGTACTTGGAACACTTTAAGTGATTAAGACTAGCATAAAGGTCAAGTATATTACAGTATAGACTGTGTTGTGGAACACCAAGGAATTACATGGAATGGAACCCCACACAGCTGTTAAATGAGCATCTATATGCATTGGCATGGACAAATATTCATCGTACAGAAAGTGCAAAGAACAAATCATAAAACAGTACATAGTATGATCCTGTTTACATTTAAATGAAACAATATGTGAGTGCATAAACATCCAAAGATTTGGTAACAGTGGCTACATTTAGAAAAGAAAATGGGTTGCAGGGAGGTAGAGAATTCCATGTTTTGTTCCTGAGAAATCTCTTTTCTTTTGCAGTGCTAGGGATCAAACCCAGGGCTATGAAGGGCCCTACCTGTTAATTATATCTCCAGCCCTATTCTTTACAAATTTCTACCGTACGCGTTTATGGTAAAAATAGTATTTTTTTTTAAAAAGCTAAGTCCAAAGCTGGGTATGGCGTATGCCTGTAATCCCAGCAGAGGCTGAGGCAGGAGGATCAACATTTCAAGGCCAGCCTGGATGACACAGCAAATCCCTATCTCAAATACACACGCATAAAACCAGGCTGGTCACAGTGGCACACCTCTACACTCCTAGAACTCTGGGAAGGTGAGACAAGGGGATTGCAAATTCAAGCCCAGCCTGGGCAACTTAATGACTTACTAAGAACCTGTCTCAAAATAAAATTAAAAAGGGCAGCAGGGAGCAGTTGCGGATATAACTTAGCAGCACAGCACCTGCCTGGCAAGATCAAGGTCGTGAGTTAGATTCCCCATACCAAAAAAAAAAACAAAAAACTGGGGAATTTGATACATGCACAAAAAGCATTTAAAACATTCATACCCTTTGCCCCTCTACTTACAGGAATTTGGCCTAAGGAAATAATAAAAAATGTGCTCATTCTAGGAACTTACTGCTGTACTATAAGCCAAAATATATTCACAAGCTATTTTTTAAGTTTAAAAACAGTCAAACGGGACTGGGTACAGTTCAGTGGTACACCACGTGCCTAGCATGTGAATCCCTGAGTTTAATCCCCAGTGCTGCAAAAACAAAACAGGCAACTACAAACCATTCAAATGCACCACATATGTTTAAAAACGAACCATATTACATATAACAATTTGGTTTATCCTTTTTTATACTCAAAAGACACACAGGTACATACAGAAAAAAGACAAGAAGAGACAAATATGTTACATTAAGCAGTAATTACTAAATATTAGGATTATGAGAGAATTTGGTTTTTAATACTCAGGGCCTTGCACATGGTAAGCATGCACTCTACCAGTGACCTATACCCTCACCCTGAAAATGTGTTTTGTTTTGTGATTTTCTGCTTTCCAAGCTCCTGACATACGATTATCTATTATTTATAATAGGGGAGGAAAGAAAGGGTGAGGAATCTCAACTTTTTAATTTACTTGTTTTTGTTTCTTGAGACAAGGTCCCATTATGTATACCAGGCCTCAGATTCAGTGAGCCTCCTGCTTCAGCCTCTCAAGTGCTTGAAATGTGTGATGCCCTCCCCCATGCCCAACTCCAACTGTTATATTTAAAATGAAGTACAGCGATGTCTTTACCCCTAATAAACAGAACTATACAGTCCCTTCCCATCATTAAATGAGCTGTGAGTACTATTCTAAACTTACAAATTATAAGTGCCCTTTCCCCACCAGAACACTTTCAAAGAGGTGTAAGACCACACTCTGAATAAAGCAGTAAAGTAAAGGGCTGTCACCCAGATCTCCCTGAAGTATGTGGGCAGGTATCCCACACGGAGAACCCACCTGAGTTCCCTGTCCATTGAAACAAGGTTGTCACAACCAGAATTGTACCACTAAACACAAGGTAGTTCCATTACAAACCTTAAAATATATTAGTTTGGAGAATTTAATGATTTAAAATATCTGTGCTACTCCCTCTCAGCAATACATGTAATTTACAACTGTCTCAATTGGAAAATTATAGCTTTTTAAAAGGCCACTCTACACTGAGTTTGCATCTTACTTTTTAATCACTGGCAATTTTACCGTACATCCTGCTTACTGTAGCACCATAGCTCCCATAACTAGTTTAGACACCTACCAGCATACCAGACTCTGGGGTTTCCTTCTTCCATATTGTTCACCCACGCTTCGTTCCAAGAGTGAGCCAAGTCTACCAAGAGTATCAGCTGCAAGAGGATGAAGCAAGCAGCCCCTGCCAGGCCAAAATGAAACCAGACTACAAACAAAGAAGAAAGTAATTCTTCACCACAGGAATAACACTGCAGAACATTAACTTTTAACATCTGAAGCAGATTTCCACTCAGTAGTGCAGTAAGACTACAACAATTCCAAACTCAAAGGCATTTTCTGAGAAGTGTTCTGTTGGATTCAGCTCTTTTAAAACTTGTTCTGGCTGGTCCAAGGGCAGCCTATAACCTGTCATTCCAGGTAACTCTGTAAGCCTTTTCCCTTACTTTTCAAGGGAAGGAGAGGGTCACAATGGAAATCTCAGCTGTCACTCAAAGCCACGTTAAGGAAGCAGGTTGAAACCAGGATAAGGGAACACACAGGAATTACAAGTCCTCATGCTGACAAGTCCTCTAACTGAATTTGTCAACTGAGATGATAAACTATTAAAATATTAGGAAAAGACTAACATGCAGTTCCAGAAAAGCTGAGAAATGAGATGAATGTATCCTATCCTTAAATCAATGTCCTGTATTAGTACCAAGTCATGTAACTGGATACCATCCCATTTAATAGTTTGCAAAATCACCAAAGGAAATGTAGATCTAAGTTAACCACCCGTAGAATTTGTACATCTTATAGTTAATCTCCCAGTAATGAGCCATACCTGAGGTGAAAGTGCCCTCAGGGATGTAGAAAGATCCAACCATGATACCCACAATGGCAGCAATTTTGAAGAACCAAAACCTATTAAAATATAAAAATGAATTTATGAAATGCTAATTTTCATCTTCACACTGAGACAAATGAATTTCTACATGCAAAAATAAAGCCTTAATAACAATTCCAGCAGGAAGAGAGAGGGATGTAAAAAGATCTAAGATGTGTTATGTGCATGTACCAACTACCCACAATGAATGTAAGCATCAGGCACTGTAATCTCATAAAGGTAACTCCAACCTAACTGTTTAGGCTTATTTCTTCATTTGATTTGAGAATACTTCATTAAATATTTCATGCAAAGGACAACATAAGCACAGAGGACAAGTCATTTACATTTCTAATGGAAAAAACAAGTAAATTTAAGAATCTCCCTACTTTCCATACTTGAAAGTAAGGATTTTTCTAAAATTACGAGGAGTTCTAACAGTATTAGCTACACAGAGAGCTATTAACTATTACGTTTGTGAGAAAAATTATCACTAAATCCTCTGCTTATACAGTATATAAATCTTTATCCACAATCACAAGTTCAATAGTAGCAAAGCAGAGCCTTTGAGTCCATAATCTTCAGTAACTGCCTTGTTTTAAAATGTTTTGTTTGCAGTACATAATGATTATTACAGGGAGTTGTTACATGCATGTAACATCTTTATTCTTTTTGTACTCCATCCCCTACCCTAGCCCTCCTTCCCTGCTCCTGCCGACTATCTGTCCCCTTCCCATTTGCAAAAACTGTTTTCATTATTTTTTCCATCTCCTTTCTCTCCCTTCCCTCCTCCTCCCTTCACCTTTTGTTCTCCCATCCAATTGGAAAAGATCTCCCTACTTGCTCCTTATCTTCTACTTTGCGTGCGTGCTCTCTCTCTCTCTCTCTCTCTCTCTCTATATATATATATATATATATATACATATATATATGTAGAGAAACTATGCAATATTTAAGTTTGTGTCTTATTTCACTCAACATTATGGTCTCATCAATTTTCCTACAAATGACTTAAATTTATCTTTCTTTATGACAGTGTAGTACTCCATTTTGTATAAATACACATTTTCTTTACCCATGTATCTGTAGACGGGCACATAGGCTGTTTCCCAAATTTAGCTATTATAAATTATGCTGCTATAATCATGAGTGTATCAGAAAAATACCCAGGAGAGGCATAGCTGGATCAAATATATATATATATATATATATATATATATATATATATATATCTGTAATATGATGTCTTTAACTCTTTCATGAGGATTCCTTGAAGGGGAATAGCTGGGTCAAATGAATTCTACTTTCAGTTTTTTTGAGGAGTTGCCACACTGATTCCTACAGTGTTTGTACTATTTCACATTCCCAACAATGGAGAGGCATTCTTTGTTCTCCTCCAAAGCCCCGTCACAATTTGTTATTTGATTTTTTTGGAGACAATCATTCTTTCTGGAGTTAAAATGGGATCTCAATGTAGTTTTAAAATTTGCACTTCTCTAATAGCCAGCAATGTTGGGCCTTTCTTCATGTACTTTTTGGCAATATTATTCTTCTGAGAAATGTCTATTCATTTTGGTTGACCATTTTTTGACTGGGTCTTTTATTTTGGCAGGTCTGGCAAAAATTTTTTCCCATTGTGTAGGTTGCCTCTTCACTCTATTGGTTGTTTCCTTTGTGTGCAGAAGCTTTTTAATTTGATGTGATCCCATTTGTTGATTCTCAGTATTATTTCTTGTGCCACCGGGGTTCTGTTCAGAAAGTCCTTGCCTATGCCTATGTCTTCAAGAGTTTTACCTGCTTCATCTTCCAGCAGATTGTTTCTGTTTCAACATTTAGATCCTCGATCCATTTTTATTTTAGTTTAGTGCACGATGAGACATATGGGTCTGACTCAATCTTCTGCATGTGGATATCCAATTTTCCCAGCACTATTTATTTAATAACTGCCTTTTATGACAAAATAAAATGTTATCAAGCTTTGGAGCTGGCAGACCTAGCTTCAAGCTCCAACCTCCCTGGCTGAGAGGTCTTAGGAAATGTTTTTTAACTCTTCTTTACTACATCTGTTAAGGGTGATTATAATACATACAAAGTTTACAAAACTCTCTTCGGTCTCCAAATGTAGTGCCTTGCATAGTGTCTGAAAGGTATTCAATAAAAATCTAGATACCGGAAGACAACTCCCTATCCTCTATATCAGTGATGGCGAACCTTTTAGACCTTCCAATGATACAAAGAGCCTGCTATGGAACCCTATAGGTTCATGGTTCACTTTGCCCTTATCTCCCTACTGTTGACACTGGGGCTGTCCTTATCTCAGAGCCAAGTCCTTATACCTTACTTTCTTAACTGAGTCAATTATAGGTTTATCAGTACCCTATATGTTACAGGGCTCCAACTGAAAATGACACTGAGCCAGGTGTGATGGTGCATGTCTGTAATCCCAGCACTCAAGGGGCTGAGGAGGCCAGCCTGGGCTACCCAGGCTAAACTACATAGCAAGACACTTTCTCAAAAAAAAAAAGAGAAAGAAAATGACACTAGCTGAGCATGGTGGTGCATGCCTGTAATCCCAGCACTCAGGAGGATGAGGCAGGAAGATTGCCGTGACTTTGAGGCCAGCCTAGGCTACACAGTGAGTTCAAGAGCAGCCTAGATTACACAGCAAGACCCTGTCCCAAAAAAAAAAAAAAAAGACATGCAGCAATTTAATATGGGTAGAAAAGAGACGAGGAAATCATAACAATTGTACTTTGTAAGAAGACTGCAACTTTCAACTTTTAAGACACAGCCAAAGGTCAGAAAATTGACTCAGTTAAGAAAGTAAGGTATAAGGACTTGGCTCTGAGATAAGGACAGCCCCAGTGTCAACAGTAGGGAGATAAGGGCAAAGTGAACCATGAACCTTTGCAGGTGTGGATGGGCTTGGGTTCTGCTTTCTAAGGTTTGGGTAGTATTTCCTAATCTTGTAGGAGGCTCTCAAGAGAAATCTAAACAATCAGTTTGTGTACGTATTGAAGGCAAGCACGATCCTGACAAGAGGAGTTACAGTCAGCCAGGAAAAGGCCAAGCCAAAGACAGAGTCTGAAAGACTCGGTGAAGGACAAGTCAACAACCAAGGCTAGGCACCTGGAGGCTCAACAAAGGCCTTGTTGGACTGGCGGGATTTTCTTGCCCAGGAACAAGGTATCCATAGCCCTCTTTGTTGTGTTTATATTGATAATTTTAGCAAGGCATTAATTTTTTGAGTATAAAAGCCCTAAACTAGAAGACCCTTTGTCAATCCATTTAGGCCCCTTCCCAGGTTAAACAACCAGCGGGCTGTTTGTGTTCACTTTAAAATAAAAAGTGCTTTCTGCTTTCACTCTATAATGTTTATTTCGCTCAGTGTGTGCTGTACTATCTTTGCTAGCAAACACTACTTGTGTCTCTTTCTGGCACACGCTAAAAATTATTTTTCTGCCATGGGAGTCATCCAGCCTGCTACAGCAGGGTGGGTTAACTTTGGGAAACTTGGAGATCCAGCCCAGTGACAATTACACATGTCTAATAGACCAGATTTGTATCTGGGCCACTGATACACATATTTCACTGCTTCTAGGTGAATGGCAACATTAACTGCTGAGGGGAAGGGGACATAATTAAGATGTATTATGTACATGTACCAACTCCCCATGATGAATGTAATCATTATAAGCATAATGTACTACAAACATGTACTAATAAAAATAAATATTTTAAAAAATTAATTGCTGAAGGAGAAGAGGAGCCATACTATAGTTATAAAACAATATATAAAACAATAAACAATCCTACATACCCATTGTGTATTGCTGCTCTGGGATCTTTACTTGTTTTTACATTAAACATGAGTACACAGAAAGCAAAGAAAAACATGGCCAATGCAAAGTTGATCCGATACACAGCTTTAAAACCAACCATCACAGCACAATCTTTATCTGCCTTTAAATCAGCCACCTCGATTTTAAATCCCCCTTCACAGAATCCAGGAATCTAGAAAGAAAAACAATTTCAATGCCATAGGAATATGCACATTAATCAGAGATTCAATCTCACTATAGGAAGACTTGGGTTTAGAAAACTGACCACTTCAACTGCAAGCACTTTTCTCTTTGACTTCTAATTGACCAACAGTCTTGTTATCAAACAGTATAAACAGCTTGTGTGAAAAAATTAAGTGCCCTCCTTTAGCTTTCATGCTAATGAACTTATCTTAAACTCCCCATGGACTTTCCAGTTACAGCAGACCTCTTTCTTTCCAAAGGTGAAGGACTAGTCTAGCTCAAGGCTTTAACCTACAAGGAAAGAAAATGTCTTGGGATCACTCCCCACCTGACCCCCTAACACTACAGAATGAACCAAGACAGCACAAAGCTACATCCCAAGGGCTTTACCAATTTTATCTTGAGACAAAGTCTTGCCAAATTGCCCAGGCTTACCTTGAATTTGCGGTCCTCTTGCCTCAGCCTCCTGAGTAGCTGTGACTACAGGCTTGTACCATGGAATCCAGCTGTGGGATTCCTTTTAAATTCCTTCTTTTCTTCCTGGGCATGGTGGCACACATCTGTAATCCCAGCATTAGGGAGGCTGAGGCAGGAGGATCCTGAGTTCAAAGTCACCTTGGGCTACACAGCATGTTCAGGGCTGATCCGAACCACAGAAAAAGATGTTTGCTCTGGGCTGTTAGAAACAATTACAAACCAAATATTGCAAAACCTAATAAAAATAACCAGTATATCGAGGGCACTGTTACATCTACTTACTTTCTTCAGCTCAGTTTCCATACTTTCTGTTCGCATAATAATGGACACAAACGTGCCCAGGAGGACAATGACAGCATAGATGACTCGAGTCACAGTGGAGTTCTTTTTGGGACAGCAACCACACACCAAGCACGATGCGCTGCCACAGAGGCATGGAACCTGTAATGAGAATACCATGGGCTACTTGAGATCACCTTTGTTACAAAGACACTGGCAAGCAGAAGATGAGGCAAACCAGGCACTGACAATTTCAACGGAAAGAATTATGTAGTTAAGGGACTGGCTTGGAGTTAATATTATTTCTGCCATTTTATTTTAGCAGGTTATATAATCTAATCCAATTTTCCCATCTAGGTGTCTGTCTATTTGTCTATCTATCTATCTATCTATCTATCTCATCTATCTTTCTATCTGAGACAGTCACACTATGTAGTTCAGGCTGACCTTAAACTCACTCTGTAGCACAAACTGGCCTCAAATTCAGTGATCTCCTATCTCAGCTTCCAGAATGCTGGGATTACAGGTATGTGCCACCATATCTGGCTAACCCAATATTTGCATCTGTAAAATGGACTCAATAACAGAATTTTCCTCCCTCAGACTTGCTGCCCTTACTGTTTCCTAAGCCTTGTTACCAGAGCTGGTGTTATAGCACAAAGCAATATTACATGGAAACTTTCTTATCAATTATGATAGTAAGAGTCATATAGCTCCGTTTATGAGTAACGTGGAAGTTTCTCAAAAAAATTAAACATAGAATTACCATACAATCCAGCTATTCCACTCCTAAGTACATATACTAAAAAAGAAATGAAGCAAATATTCAATGAGTTTATATATGAATACTCAGTATCATTTACAATCACCAAAAGTAGAAGCAACCCAAATACCTATTACTGATAAGATGGTGTAAGTAAGATGTGACATTCTCATACAATGGATTATTCAGGCATATAAAGGAGTGAAGTGTGATACATGGTACAACACAGATATACCTCAAAAACATCATTCTAAGTGAAAGCCAGAAACAGAAGATCATATATTGTACTATTCCATTTATATGGAATATCCAAAACAGGTAAACTCAGAACACAAAGATGACCAGGGCTTAGGGAGAGGAGTATGCTTAGTGGGAATGAAGGTTTCTCTCTAGGGCAGTGGTGGCAAACCTGTGGCATGCATGCAGCCGCTGGCTATTTCTTACCACTGAAAGCCCTAAAAGGTCAGCCATCACTGCTCTAGGGGTGATGAAAATGTTCTGGAATTAGACCACAATACTGAATTACTAAATGCCAGTAGATTACACACTTTATTTATTTTGTTTGTTTTTTTATTTGTTTTTTGAGACAGAGTTTTACTATATAGTCCAGGCTGGCCTTGAACTCATAGTGATCCTCCTGCCTCAGCCTCCTGAGTGCTGGGATTACAGGTGTCCAACATTACACCTGGCTAGATTATACACTATGAAATGATTAATACTACACTATGTGAATTTTACTTTCAATTTTGAGAATGAAAGAAAAGTAATGTGGTTAGCTAAAATCTGCTAACAAACATTCCAAAAGAGTGGATGTAATCTGAGTCATTCATATATACTTGCTTGATTAGTATACTGCTTGGCTTACTTTGACAGGTGAGGTTATCAAGTCACATTACCAGGATAAGCTAATTCAGAATTAGGAGTATAAAGGCCTCACAAGGGACATGCATGGCCTCACAAAGAACATAAAAAGAAAAATTATTGATTACTCTTTTTCTTTCCACCTGCTTCGTTCCACATTCTAGCCACTCCCCGAAACTCCCTGAAACATACCGTTCCTTTCTTCTAAGTTTCCTATAGTTTCTATAGCTTTTGGGAAGACTGCTTCACAAAGACCTCGCTTGCCAAGCAGGATGTGGTTTATGTGGTTTTTTGGCTTAAAAACTGCTCTCTCCCCTGGTTTGCTACTGATCTGACCCTACCCTGCGTGGAGGCTCTCAGTCAGTCGCTGGCCAGCTAATAAAGGCTCATTCTTAAATCTCAACTGGCGATCCGTGTGTTTCGGTGTTTGTCGGTCAGTACCTTGGTTCGGTTCTGAGTCCAAAACAGTAGAAGCAGATGTAAACAATGCAGGACTCAAGTCTTACAGAATCCAAAAATAATCTTTTACCTTTTACAGATGGTACCTTGTCCACGCAATAGTTTTTACTTTACCAGAGTCGTATGGTTTGGAGCAATCTGCTAACCTTCTTAAGAACCTCATTATCTTATCTGCAAAAATGGGCATAATACCACCTACCTGAACAGGGTTACTGTGTGAAGAATGAGATGTCAGAATATAAAGCACATACCATAACACTTCATATAAAAAGACTCAGTATACCACGGTAGCTATTTTTATGTGTAATTACAAGCAAGGAAAATACACCGGGCAGCCTGAGGCCAACAGACCAAAATGGAAGTCTACACCTGAAAATACAAAATCAGGCATTTTGTAGCCAAAAAACAATGGCACTGATTACTCCAGGTTTATTTTGTCAACACTCAAACACTCCTATGGCCCTTTAGTTAGGTTTTGCCTAACCAATTCAAAAAAGTGCATAGTAATTGCCTAGTGTCTGTTATGGGTTGCACTGTATTTCCTCAAAGTTCTTTTCTTTTTTGGATTTTTGAAAAAGTCTTGCTATGTTGCTTAGGCTGGCCTTTAACTCACTATGCAGCCCAAATGGCAATCCTCCTGCCTCAGCCTCCCAAGTGTTAGGATTCTAGGGATATACTGCTGTTGGAGACCACTACAAAGTGGCTCTGAGCTGGATTTAATATTAAATTGGCTTTGCCTGTTTACTTGTGAGTTGTCTGAAGCTTAGGCACCTTATCTCAAGATAGGCAGTGGACTCATAGTAAGTTAACCTCTGTGAGCCCCTGGTCATCCTGAGGCCTATATTGGCCTATGAAGCTGTGACTCCTCAAAGGACAAGAGAAGGCCACAGCCGAGGACATTTGGCTCCAATCCCAATTAACTACAAGGAGACTGCAGCTGCAGGCTCCACACTCCTACAATAAATACCAACCTAAAGATAAGGTAGTTCTCCTGATTGACATAATTTACTACTTCGGAAAATTCTCCCAAGGTCCTGCAAGATTCCTGCATTTTCTTGAGTATCCGCCTCCTTTGTTTGAAAACCAAATAAATACAGGCTGCCCAGAGAAGTCTTTGTCTAAACTCAGAGAACATTGAAGCTATAAGATAGTTAGTCCCCTGAAATCATTTCAATTGTCTCATTTATTTAAGCCTTCACTGTCCACTCGCTTGGGGCCTAATCAGCCTGCAATAACTAAGGGTTATGGAACCTGATATGCTGCCTCATTGGACTCCCCTTCAAAATTCATATACTGAATTCCTAATCTCCAGTATGTCAGACTGCCCTTATGTGCAAAGAGAGTCACTGCAGATATAATTACCGTAGCTAAGACGGGGTTATACTGTGGTAAGGTGTACATAAAATCCAATAGGACTACAGTCATAAAAAGTAGAAATCTGGACCTAGATTTGCAATTTAGGGAGAGGCCATGTGAAGATAAAGATTTACAAGCTAAGGAATGTCAAACATAGGGGAGGCTTGGGACAGATTCTCCCTCACCAATCATAGAAGGAACTAACCTTGTGGGTCCCAAACTCAGACTTGCAGATTCCAGAACTGAGGGACAATAAATTTATAAAAGCCCTTCCCGGTCCTTGTTATTTGTATCTGTAATCTGATGGAAAAGTTATTGGAATTCTGGCAAGTTAATTCCAATTACCACTTCCAGTGTAACCCATAGTGGGAAGAGTGACCCTAAGGCATATTTGTAGCTCTGGGGAGACAAAAGGGTCCTAAGTCCTGCTAGGATGATGGCTAACCAGAACAAAGGCCTTGACCAGACCTGAACCCAGGTTTTATTAATTCGTGAAGAAGGGCGTGGCTTAAAGATGAGTAACTGTGAAAATGGCAGGAAGTACGTGAGTGCTATGAGCTGGACTAGGTAGGTGGTCTGAAATCACCTTTGCAATATGCAGAGAGAGCATATGCAGAAGGAGTAATCTGCATAACAAAATTCGAGGTAGTATCTAATGTTTGCGGTTGGGTGCTTGTTTCAAAGACTAAAAGGAAAAGTCCTAGCCAGCTCTGTACATATCAATACATGGAAATAGGACCAGGTTTAGCCAAAATGGAGATAACTGTTCTTTCAAGGAGAGTTTTCCAAACGGTCCTCCACAGTTATTTAAATTACCCAATCTATGGTGCTTTGCTATATAATCCTCGCAAACTAGTACACCTACTTATATTAGGCTACTGTCATGGGAATGGAAATATTTTGAAAGAAGGACCACCTTTAGCATTTTATCTCTTGAACCTTGACATAACAGGAAATCAAATATCCATACAACAAACCTATCCTACTGTATTTTCCATCATTTCCCTATCTCACTAAAGGACAACATTATGTTTTGCTGCTTGGGCCAAAAACCTGGGGGTCATCCTGATTACCTTCCCTTTTTCAAAATTCTCTGCTGGACGTAGTAGCACACGCCTATAATCCCAGCACTCGGGAGGCTGAGCCAGGAGGATGGTTGTGAGTTCGAGGCCAGCCTGGGCTACAAAGTGAGCTCAAGGCCAGCCTGAACTGCATAGGGAGACCCTGTCTCAAAAAGAAAAAACAAAAACAAAATTCTCATGCAATGCGCCTGCACATCACCACTACCCTCAAACTATATCCGGGATCTAACTGATGGGGAGATAGGCTGTGGCAAAGCTGGCTGGGGAAATGTGTGGGATCTGTCAATTACAAGATCCCAGGGTAACACCCGGACCCCCTGTGTAGAACTTCCTTAGAGCTCCCACAAGATGTGAACTGCATAAAAGACAACCGGATGCCATGGGGAGCTGATAGCCTGAGTTCCCACAACAGCCCACACTGCATTTCTCAGATGTAGTGTGTACTTTTATTTTTGCTTTTACTTTCTTTTTCTCTTGTTGGGCCCAAGTTTGCTCTGCGGAGCTGGTTTCTCCCATACCCATTTACCCTGTAGTTTTGTTTTTCCAGAGTCTAATTTGTCTTTAATCTGTTTTTTCTTTCCCAATCAGATTTTATTGGTACGTGTTAGATATACATAATGATCACATTCGTCATAGAGAATCTGTATCTGTACGTAATACAACTTGTTTCCTTCTTTTCCCCATCCCTCACCCACCCTTTAATCCCTCCTCCCCTCCCCATTTATAAAAGCTTTGTTTTCATTTTTTCCTTCTTTTCTCATTTTTTAAAACTTTTCCTATCCTTCCTTTCCTCCTCCCCACTCCCTTGTTCTGCTCCCCATTTAAACATATTCTTCCTATTTCATAATACCCATTGTACATTTGGTCCTTATTCACACTGTGTTTCTCACAGCAGAGAAACAATGCCATATTTACACATGTGTGTCCAGTTTATTTCACTTCAGAGTATCATCTCAAGGTGCATCAATTTATCTAGAAATATGTCTCAAGCTTATCCTTCTTCATGGTTCTCAATGGTATAAAGAAAGCCCACATTTTCTTTACCAATTCACCACCTGATGGGCATTTGAGTTGTTTCCAAGACTTGACTATTAGAAACTGTGCCACTATAAACATGAGTGCACACATATCCCTGTGGTATGATGCTTTTAATTCTTTCCACCCTGTACTTTTCACATAAACCTTTTGTACCATTTTTGGTTTGTCCTGTCCCAATTCTTTGTTCAAGGCAAGAAGGACCTGGAATACTTTTGATTGGCAAGCCATAAAAATATCCCTAATAACACATTCACTTTCATAGCATAGCCGGACAGGTGGTGCATGCCTGTAATCCCAGTACTCAGGAGGCTGAGGCAGGAGGATCACTGCAAGTTCGAGACCAGCCTGGGCTACGAAGTAAGCTCAAGGCCAGCCTGAACTGCGTAGCAAGACCATCTCAAAAAGACAAAAAAACAAAAACATAGCATCCTTCTTTGTTCTCATCTTGGTCTAAGCCACTACTATCAATTCTCATCCTGATTCAATACAATATCTTCTGTCTCATTGTAGAGACTCATTTGGAACTTCTGAAGTAGTATAAAGATTATTTTAAAGCAAAGGCATTTGAGATTCTATAGGCACAGGGTAAAAGGCCTTCTTAGGTTGGTGATACAGCTTACTACTACAGCAATTTCTTAGCATGAACGAAGTCAGGGCAGAAGCCATGGGTTCTATCCCCACCACTGCCAAAAAAAAAAGCCATGTCTGATGGCAAGCATCTGCATCCCAGCACTCTAGGATGCTGAACCAGGAGGATCACCAGATTGAGCCCAGCCTGGAAACTCAGTGACTCAGTGAGGCTCTGTCTCAAAATATAAAAATCAACAGGGCTGGGGCTACAGCTCAGTGTGAAGGTCTTGGGTTCAGTCCTCAACACACACACGCGCGCACACACACACACACACACACACACACACACACAAACACGCCT
>NW_004955445.1:12833422-12842898 GCF_000276665.1 Chinchilla lanigera | reverse complement strand
CAGATTGAGCCCAGCCTGGAAACTCAGTGACTCAGTGAGGCTCTGTCTCAAAATATAAAAATCAACAGGGCTGGGGCTACAGCTCAGTGTGAAGGCCTTGGGTTCAGTCCTCAACACACACACACACACACACACACACACACACACACACACACGCGCACGCCTTAATCAGAACTTTCCTCCTATGACTAAAAAGAGCAACTCCTAGGAAAATAAGGCTATCAAAAATTTCCTTTGCAAGAGTTTTAAGGCCATAGAGGAATAACCTCACACCTGTGTAAACAAGCATTCTCACAAATCCTACTTTTCATTCATTCTTCTAAAATACTATTTATGCTCCCTTAAAAACATATACATTGTTTTTTGGGAGACTGAAGCAAAAGGATCAGCATGAGTTTGAGGCCAGCCTCGAATATAGCAAGATCCTATCTTCATTACATATACAGCACATAATTTGTTCTTCCCAAACACATTTCTCCTCCCCTTCTTTCTCCTACTAAATCAGGGATGGAAGTCAAAAATTCCAGCCACCCCTGTGAGTTACTCATCACCAGGCACTGCTATACACATCTTGTATACATAAACTCTTTTATGGAAAAATTTTTAAAATAAATACACTATTATTTTCTCTTGTTAATCTGTCTCTGGTTAGTTCAGCTCCCAAGACTCCAGCACCGAAGAGGAAGGAAGTATTTCCTTCCCTATCTTACTTTACTCTTACTCTTCTACCACCTATTCTCCACACAGCATCCAGAACCCATCCTGCTAAAACACAAGTCAGGGCTGGTGTGGTAGCCTATGCTTATAATCCTAGCACTCTGGGAGGCTAAGGCAGGAGGATCACAAATTTGAGCCCAGTCTGGGCAACTAAGTAATTTAGACTCTGTCTCAAAATGAAAATAAAAAATAAGTCAGGTGTGGTGGAACACACCTGTAATCCCAGCACTTGGGACCTGAGGCAGGATCACCGCTAGTTCAAGGCCAGTCTGGGCTACAGCGTGAGTTCAAGGCTAGCCTGAACTGCATAGTAAAACCCTGTCTCTGATGGATGGATGGATGGATGGATGGATAGATGAATGGATGGATAGATGAATGGATGGATGGATAAATAGACAGATAGATAGATACATAGAAAAAACTGGGGATGTAGCTCAGTGCAAAGGGCCTAGGCTCAATTTCCAGTACCACCAAAAAACAAAAAGAGTCGGATCACATCATTTTTCAAATTCTAATGGCTTCCCACATTACTAAACAGTAAAAGCCAAATTCCTTAAAAACTTGTAGTGCTGGGGATGTAGTTCAGTAGTACAAATGTATGCTTTGCATGTGCTAGGCCCCTGGCAGGCACACGTGTGCATGCACACACAACACCTGTAAGACCATATAATGAGTATCTGCATAATTATGTTCTCTGCCTTTTGTAATACAATGATGGGTTTCAAACCCAGGACCCCCACCATGCTAAGTAAGCACACTACCATTTAGCCATACTCCCAGCACCACCCCAATGCCTTTCTTGTTTCCTTTTGTATTATTTTTCGCACTTATTCCACTCTCTGGTACAGTATTCTGAACTCTTTTCTGTTCCTACTAAACAAATTATTAACAAAAAAATGATGTATAGCTATAAATGCTTGAATAGCATCAATTCAGAACCAAACTTAGCTTCAAATCAAAACCAAAATCTTATTTCAGGCTATCAAAATAGGAAAGATGTATTTGTTTCAAAATACTAATTTACTCCTTAACTAATGACTTTCTCATTATGTAATTCAGGCTGTCCTTGAAATTATGGGGATCTTCCTCCATCAGCTTCCTCAGTGCAGGATTACAGGTGTGTATCAACATACCTGGCTATATTTTTTAAAATCTGTTTTGTAAACAGAGTTGATTTACTAGTAGATTGTAAAATCCAACTGGCCACAAATTGTGTGTGTGTGTGGTTTAGGGGACTGAGTCCAGGGCCTTCACTAAGGTACATTCATAGCCTTTTTACCTAATTTTTATTTTTGAAACAGGGTTTCACCAAATTGCTAAACTGCCCAGGCTGGGCTCAAACTTGCTATCCTCCTGCGTCAGCCTTCCAGAGGGCCAGGGCTGTTCCACTACACTTGGGCTATTTTGTTTTTATGTGACGAAAGAAAAACTGCACATTAGATGGTAAATGTAAGAGTTAATTCATAGAGCTTTGCGTGCTATTAGGCCACAATGTATTTGTTTAGGGCAAGATCAGAAAAATTGGAAAGCCACTGCTAAATGAACCTCAAGTGACTCAATGTCCTTTCTAAAATCAACAACATTCAAGGATGGAAAATACATGGTATCCCTAAGAAATGATATTTGGAACGTGCTGAGGCTGAATCTATGGTCAGTTACGTCAGTTGGGAAACTGGGAAATGACTTCAACAAGCTATACCCCTCACTTAACAGGGACCTAGAAGCTGGGGCTGCAGATGCCCAATGGGTGGTTAAAAGCAGGACGAAGTATACATCTTTGTCTTCGCTTTATGTCTCCCTTCTTAACTCAAACATTTGGGTCAGATCCCTGCTCAGTTCTACATGCAAGCATGTTAAATGCTGTGGGAAGTCCAAGAGACCAGAGAGAACAGGGATGAAATAAGAGGACTTTAATGGTTAAGGAGCGTACCAGCTCAAAAACTCACATTCCGGGTCTGAGCATCAGACAAAGAGAGGCACTTTCCTTTATATCATTTGGGGGGTGGGGATTACAAAGCAAGACAAAGACAGTCAGTCATTCCTGTGTCACCTCCCCATCACCTTCTTATCTTAGCCTTGAAGAGAAACAGGATCCTTTGTTCCCAAATTGTTAGGATGCTATAAAACTTGTTTACAGCCTATAGTTGTCAGTTTTATCAGCTCCAGCTCTGGATGCTGCCTTCCTGTGGGAGGAGATGTCAAAGATGGACAGCTGGGGTTATGACCCTTATTGCTAAAGAAAAATACAAGGTTGTATTCCTGAGGAAGGGGATGTCAGAGGGCCTAAGGTTGGGGAAGATTTTTGATCAGATGCTTGACTGTTTTTTTCTAAACTCCTGCTTTTAAACACTTAAGGAGTGTCTGTATCACAGAATGGATCAACTCTTAAATTTACCTAGCCCCTCTGATTCTGTTTCTAGACTAAAAACACCAAGATGAAAGTAACTAATTTCCAGGATTTGTGGGGACATTCAATTGCCAGTTTTTATTAGGTCTCAATTCCAGACTCACTGGAGCAATGCCCAGAAGTCTGCAGTCACTGTCCTCAACCTGTAGCCACCTCAGAGTCCAGGAAAAGCAGAGCCGCACACACCAGTCCATAAGGCCACCATTCCCCGAATCATGAGCAATGACCCCAAGACAGGAACTGAGGCTGCCCCCAAAGCTGCAGCAGTCATCTCACTGCCCCAGGAGGGGACGGCTTCTCCCAGAGCCTCAGAACCATTCCCGAGATACCCACCAACCAGACCACATCTAGAACAGGATGGCTATGCAAACTCCCAACCCTTCGATGCCTTTTTTCCCTTTTTAGAAAACACCTTATAATGGAATACTACTGATCTGTAAAGCAAGATAAACTCAAGGCTTTTACAGGTAAATGGATGCAACTAGAGATCATACTCATAAGTGAAATAAATCAGACTCACGTGTAAACACTGTATTGTCTCTCCAGTGTAAGAACCTGAAAGAGTGAATAAAATCTAAAAGGTACAATAGCTATTGTGAAAGGTAAAGAAATTGCTCAAAAGGATAGAACTGGGATGAGGAAAAGGAGAAAAGAAAGAAGGGAAAAAATATGTATATATATATAGACAAGATAGCTAAGATAATTTATTACTAACTTCTATTGCTTTATTGAAAGGAACAGTTAATGTTTAATTGTTTGATCAATCTTATTTGCCTACATTTGTTTATCTGAGTAACCAATCTGAAGATAACAATATGTAATACAACCACTGTTAACTTACCACCTTGTCTGAAATTCTGTATTGCTTTTATTGTTTTTATGTTGTTTTGTTTATGTCTGTGTGTTTGTTAATATGTTTTCATCCTTTTATCTTTAAAATACAATTAAAAAAGAATGAAGACCTTGAGCCTCTATAAAGTTATCTGTGCTTCCCAGCATGGTCATGCTGACTAAAGTTCCTTTCCTGCCTGTCACCACTACTAGTCTCCTTGACTGGTGTCACAGGCAGGGCAAGCTGGTCTGTTGGGAACCCCACAGAGAGAGCTTTTGGCTCAAACCTCCAGTAACGCTGGAAGCAGGTATCTGAGGGAATTCCGCATATTCTCTTTCACAGACCCTAAAATTTCCTTTTAAAAATGTTTACCATTTACAAAGTGATTCAACTCATTGATTCACTTTATCCTCAAACAGCTCTAGATGGCGAGGAATGCTAAGTGCGTATCCTCACAGATAAATGACTTGTATAGGTTCCACAATGTGAAGTCACGGCTTCTGATTGTGAAAGATAAACTACAGACCAGAGCTCTAGCAGTGCGAGGTTAAATCCCACTCCACAACTCTGGCAAATACCCTGCTACGGAATAAAAATGTTACTCAAGCCACCGAAAATTAAATGAAGCTACAGTTCTGTGTTTTGTTTTTATTTGTTGGTTTTTTGGTTTTTCGTGGCAGAGTCTCACTGTGTATGTAGTTCAGGATGGCCTCGAACTCGCCGCGATCCTCCTGTCTCAGCCTCCCGAGTGTGCCACCAGCTCGGTTCCAAATGACGCCACTTGAAAAAAATGTTTCAAAACAGAAACGAAGAGTCCCTGCCGCGGGAGCTCTCGGTCCTTGGTCCTAATCCAGCTCCAGAGGCACCTGGAGTCCGCAAGGCTACAGGGGGCAGGGAGATCTGAGTTGTAAACAATGGCCGCTGGGCCTCCCACCTCCTCACACTAAAGAGGGGGGCGAGGCGCCCGACTCCGATCGGGGGGCACGGCAGGCACATGGGGGCCTGGACCCCCGTGGCCTCCACAATCCAGAGCCCAGCCTGTCTCCCTGAGGGTCTCCACAGCCTAGGCCCGTCCAGATCCGGACCTGGGGCTCCCCATCGCCCTTCCCCGAACCGCAGGTCCGGGGAGGACACAGGACTCCAAACTCACCCAGCTGGCGAGGGAGAAAACACCCAGGACAGCACCCATGGTGACGCCGATGATGGAGGCGGCGGGTCTGCTGGCTTCTAGCTCTGAGGTAACTGCCAGCCGAGGCGTTGCCCGAGGAACGCTAGCGCACCTCAGGCCGGAAACACCGCCCACCCTTCGCAAGACCCGCGGCGCGCGTCATGCGTGGCTCCGCCCACCTCCCTGTCACTGGTTGCCGAGGGGACGCCTCTCATTGGTTGGTAGAAGGAAAGGCGGAGCTAAACCAGCGGAGCGTTGCCGGAGCTGTCAAAGGCTCATTCTTTTGCTTGTATTTGCTTAAATTCCGTCCTATGTGAAGATTGGCACAGAAGTGCACATCTAGACACAGTAACGGTCGGGCGTGGTGGCGCACGCCTAACTACTATAAAGAAGTAATATGGGGGAGTGCTTCAATGAAAAAATATTCAGGACGTAGGTCAGGGATAGAGAGCAGCTTTCCTAGCCTGCAGGAAGCACTGGGTTAGATCCCCGGCCTCCAAAAAAAAAAAAAAAGTATATATAGTAATTTAGTGCTTTTCTTTGAGGCAGGGTCTCGATATGTAGGTCAGACTGACCTTGAACTCGTGGCAGTCCCGTTGCTGGGATTACAGGTGTGCACCACTATGCCCCGCTCGTGCTTACTATTTAAGGGGAAAGTAATTTAGTTGGCAAATAGTCTTCGAATGGTCTTTTGATAAATATAAAATTTGTTGTTGTGCTGGGGATTGAAACCATGATCCTGGGCACATTAGACAAGCACTAACCCTGAACTAAACCTATAATCCCAGCACTCAGGAAGCTGTGGCAGGAGGATCGCTGTGAGTTCGAGGCCAGCCCGGGCTACATAGTGAGTTCAAAGCTGAACTACATAGTATGACCCTGTCTCAAAAAAAAAAAAAAAAAAAAAGCCTGATGATCTGAGGAAAGGAGGTTGGTTTTATAGACAGAAAAGTCTGAAAAAGCACAAACAATGCCAAAAAGCACAAACAATGTTTTTTGTGGCCCAGGTCTGTAATTCCAGCATTCTGGGAGGCTGAGGCAAGCGGTTTCCAAGTTTGAGCCTGGCCTGGGAAATTTAGCAATTTAGTGAGAGTCTGCCTCAATTTTTTTTTTTTTTTTTAAAGTGTCTTGGGCCGGGTATATAGCTCAGTGGCATAAGCACCTGCCTGGCAAGCACAAGGTCCTGAGTTCAATTCCCGATATCAAAAAGAAATAATAATAAATAAAACATTTAAAAAGTGTCTTAGGGGCCAGGGATATAGCTCAGCAGCACAAGCACGTGCCTGGCAAGCACAAGATCCTGAGTTCGATTCCGGCACCGAAAAAAAAAAAAAAAGTGTCTTAAAGGGCTGCGGAGTGGTGACAAAAGGGTTAAAATTCTCAACACCTAAATTTCCTTGACAACACACTTCTCAGCCCATACTGGACAGTCATAAAACACTGCACTAATTAGAACTAAAACCAGTAGAAGATAAAGTACAAAAATCGCCGTCCTCCCCTGAGCTACTGTTATATCTTTCCCTGAAAGATTACTACAGATACACTTCTCTAAATCTAAAGAGCCTTTTTTTAAGACCTAAGCAGAGTCCTTGACAATTTCCAGCTTTGATGTACAAGTTTAATTACAGGCATTCAGGAAAGATTAACAGGGAATAACACTATGTTCTGGAAAAGGCGTTTCTAAGATATCTACAGTTGCCAAGTCAGACCCTTTTCTATGTCTTGATTCCCTTACGAAAAACCCTAGTTTCTTGCCCGACTGTGAGTCCTCTCTTGGAAACTTGCCCACTGCCCTTCCTGATACTGCAATCAGTGATCTAAATGAGCTCTTGTCTTTCACATATTCCTTGTCTATTGGTCCATCCTTTTACTGCTTATGTCACTGGCCCTCTAGCTACCATCTGGCACAGCATGGGAATATTCATAGCTCAGTTGGAAAGCACTGCATACCCAGTGCTTTCCATCTAGTACTGGATACCCAGTACTAGAAAGAAAAAAAAAAAGCAGATCAGTCATTTGAAAGTTACTTTATAAAGCAGGGATAGGAAGACAGAACAATGAAAAAATAACTGACTAGTTATCACTAGTTATTTCAGGTTACTTGTTTCATTTAGTATGAACTTTATTATGTTGGTTAAAACTGGCAGTTTGAAAATGTGGCTGTTACTTCTATCCTGATTTCGGGCAAAGTAAGATAAGCAGTTTAATCTCAGTTTAGTGACACAGAACTTGAGTGTGAGCTACTCCATTTTGATTTTAACCTGGTCTGGTAGAACCAAAAGTAGGAGCTAAGACCAAAACAATGGCCTCCTGTAATTTTTTGTCTTGTTTTTTGAAACAAGGTTTCATTATGTACTCCAGCCTGGCCTTGAACTCACTATGTAGCCCAGGCTGGCTGGCCTTGACACTCCTACTTCAGTCTCCTGAGTGCTAGGATTACAGTTGTGGGCCACCACACCTAGCCCTTCCTATAGTTTTAAAATGTGGGATCGACACCATTTGGGGTAAGTGAAAGGATCTAAGAGTACAGGAACAGGATATTAATGTTGAAAGGCGTATCACCAGCAGGCTAAAGACAAATCAAAGGTATAAAAAAAGGGTCACTACATTCTTGTTAAGGGAAAACTCCAAAAAGAAGAGATAACAATCATAAATATATGCACTGTCTTGGTTACTTTTCTCTCTGGTAAGAGAAAATACCTGACACCCCAAATTAAGGAAGGAAAGGTTTATTTAGCTCACAGTTTGTGGAGGTTTCAGGTCATAATCAGCCGGCTGCAAGGCGAGGGTAGCATGGCATAAGAGCAACACTTCAAGGCAACAGAAGACAACCAAGCCACAAAAGCAAAATGGGAGGAGAACAAGCCTCTTTTTCTCCCTCATATTGTAAGCAGGCTACCACCCGCTAGGGCAGGTGTAGCACTCACACCATCTCCTTACCCTCCTCTGGCACAGGATGAGGATGTTTACAAAGTGGGGACCCTGGCCTCCTGCTGAGTTAAACTTCTAAACTTCTCAAGTTGACGCAATATATCAACCATTACATGCACCAAACACAGGAGCACCCAACTATATAAAACAAGTATTAATGGACGTGAAAAATCAAATAAGCACTAACACAGTTGTAATGAGGGACCCTAACACCCCATTGTCACAAATAGATCAACTAGATTAAAAAATCAATAAAGAAATACCAGAACTGAACCGAACCTATGAACAAATGAACTTAATAGATGCCTACCATGTTCGACCCCACAACATCAGAGTACACATTCTTCTCAGCTGCACATGGGACGTTCTCCAAAACAGACTACATGCTAGCCCATAGAACATGCTTAAGTAAATGCAAAGGAATTGAAATTATCCCATGCATATTAACTGACCATAGTGCAATAAAACTGGAAATCAACGGCAAAAGAAACCACAAAAACCCCATAAATACATGGAAATTAGATAACACCCCACTGAACAACAAATGGGTCACAGATGAAATTTAAGAAAAAATTAAACAGGATCTACAACTGTCTTAGTTACTTTTCTCTCCTTGCTGAGACAAAATATTTGAGGTCCAGAATTAAGGAAGGAAAGGTTTATTTAGCTTACTGTTTGTGGAGGTTTCAGTCCATACTTGGCTGGCTCCAAGGCGGAGTGGCACATGGCAGAGGGCAACAGTTCATAGTGGTGGAAAACAGCAAAAGCAACAAGAGCAAAAAGGAAGGAGCAAAAGTGAGCCTCTTTCCCTCCCTATATTGTATACAAGCTGCCTGCCCCAGAGTGGGTATAGCTCTCACACCCATAATCTTAGCATTAGACCATGAATCAATCACAAACTCTAGAAGCCCACTCCCATAACTGCATGAGGCTTTGGGAGAAACATCTAGACATAAACCATAACAACAACTAAATGATAATTCCAATACAACATGGAATGAAAGCAGTCCTAAGAGGGAAATTTATAGCAGTAAATACCCATACCAGGAAGACAGAACGGGCTCAAATAACCTAATGCCAAATCTCAAACTTGTAGAGAAAGAAGAACAAGTCAAGCCCAAAGCTTGCACGAAGGAAGAAATTATAAAGATCAGAGTAGAAATTAATACACTGGAGACTAAGAAAATACAAAGAATCAATGAATCAAAGAGTTGGTTATTTGAAAGATTAAATGAAATTCATAAACCCTTAGCCAACCTTATCAAAAAAAAAGGAAAGAAAAGACTCAGATTCATGCAATTAGGAATGAAAAGACGGGGCTGGGGATTTAGCTCAGCAGCACAGCACCTGCCTGGCAAGCCCAAGGTCATGAGTTCAATTCCCGGTACTGGAAAAACAAACAAACAAGCAAAAAAAAAAAA
>NW_004955445.1:12768176-12832222 GCF_000276665.1 Chinchilla lanigera | reverse complement strand
AGAAGATCCCAAAAACTCCATCAAAAGACTTCTAGATTTAATAACCAGATTCCGTAGAGTAGCTGTAAATAAAGTCAGCACTCAAAAATCAAGAGCATTCCTGCATACAAATAACAAACTCACTGAGAAAGAAATCAGGGAAACAACACCCTTCACAATAGCACAGAAAAATGAAACACTTAGGAATTAATCTAATAAAAGAAGCAAAACATCTTTACACTGAGAACTACAGTACTCTGAAAAAAGAGATTGAAAAGGATATCAGAAAATGGAAAGATATGCCTTGCTCTTGGGTAGGAAGAATCAACACAGTGAAAATGGCCATACTCCCAAAATTGCTATACAGGTTTAATGTGATCCCAATCAAAATACCATTAGCATACCTCACAGAACTAGAGAAAACAATTCTAAAATTAATTTGGAGCCAAAAGAGACCTAGAATAGCAAAAGCAATTCTGGGCAACAAAGGCAAGACAGGAGGCATCACAATCCCTGACTTGAAATTATACTAGAGAGCTACTATGATAAAAATAAGTAAATAAATAAGTAAATAAACAAATAAACAAAAAAACCCAGTATGGTACTGGGAAAAAAACA
Organism: Chinchilla lanigera; assembly: GCF_000276665.1. Taxonomy (NCBI): domain Eukaryota; kingdom Metazoa; phylum Chordata; class Mammalia; order Rodentia; family Chinchillidae; genus Chinchilla; species Chinchilla lanigera. Next base: position 12,831,625 of record NW_004955445.1, on the reverse strand, counting down.
GACCCAAGGATCAATGGAATAGAATAAAAGGTGCAGAAAAAAAATCTAAATGCTTTCAACCACCTAATCTTAGACAAAGGGGCCAAACACATTCACTGGAAGGATAGTCTCTTTAATAAATCATGCTGGGAGCCAGGAATGTAGCTCAGTGGCACAAGCACCTGCCTGGCAAGGGCAACGTCATGAGTTCGATTCCAGGTAAAAAAAAAAAAAAAAAGAAAGAAAGAAAGAAAGAAAGAAAGAATAAATGATTCTGGGAAAACTGGCTTTCTACATGCTGAAGACTAAAACTAGACCCATGTCTATCACCATGCACTAAACTGAAATCAAAATGAATCAAAGATCTAAATATTACAACAGAAACACTAAACCTTCTGGAAGATAGAATAGGTAGAACTCTGGAAGACATAGGCAAAGACTTTATGAACAAAACTCCAGACTATCACAGAAACTATCACAAAGAATCAACAACTGGAATCTCATCTCATTAAAAAGCTTTTGTACAGCAAAGGAAATCACCAACAGTGGCTGCGGCTATAGCTCAGTGGCATAAGCACCTGCCTGGCAAGCGCAAGGTTGTGAGTTCAATCTCTGGTACCGCAAAAATAAAAAAAACAAAACAAACAAACAAAAAAGAAATCACCAACAGAGTGAAAAGACAACCCACAGAGTGGGAAAAATTTTATGCCAGTTGCTCTTTAGACAAAGGACTAATATCTAGAACATATAAAGAACTGAAAAAAATCAAACCACCCAAATTCAAAGACCCAATCCAAAAATGGGCATCTGAGATCAATAGATATTTCTCAGAAGAAGAAATACAAATGGGCCGGGTGTGGTGTCGCATGCCTGTAATCCCAGCACTTGGGAGGCTGAGGCAGGAGGATCGTTACAAGTTTGAGACCAGCCTGGACTACAAAGTGAGCTCAAGGCCAGCCTGAACAGCATAATGAGACCCTGTCTCAAGAAGGAGGAGAGGGAGGGGCAGGGGGAGGGAGAGGAGGAGGAGGAAGAGGAGGAGGAGGAGGACTACAAAGTGAGCTCAAGGCCAGCCTGAACTGCATAGCGAAACCCTGTCTCAAGAAGGAGGGGGAGGAGGGGGAGGAAGAGGAGAAGAAATGGTAAATAAATATATGAAAAAATGTTCAACATCACTAGTCATTCGAGAAATTCAAATTAAAACAACGCTGAGGTTTCATCTCCAGAAAAAATGGTTATTATCAAGAATACAACTAATAGGGCTGGGGATTTAGCTCAGCAGCACAGCCTCTGCCTGGCAAGCCTAACCCCAATGAACTACATCCCCAGCTCCTAAGACTAATATGTATTTAACCTTTTTTTTTGACATTTCTTACATTCATCTCACCTTTTTCTTTGTTTGGGTGTTTTGTTTTGTTTTGTTTTTTGAGACAGGATCTGCTATGTAATTCAAACTGGTCTTGAACTCACCTTGTAGCTCAAACTGGCCACAAACTTACAGCAATCCTTCTGCCTCAGCCTCCCAAGGGCTGAGATTACAGGTGTGCACCACCATGGTTGACTAGCTGCCTTTTTTTGTTTGTTTTTTTCCGGTACCAGAAATTGAACGCATGACCTTGCACTTGCCAGGCAGGCACTGTGCCATTGAGCTAAATCCCCAGCCCCGCTAGCTGCCTTTTTAATAGAGTGAAATCTTCGTTTCCCAAATATGTCTATAGTTTAACATTGTTTTGTTTTGAGATGTCTGTGTATGTGTATTTGCAGTAATTTTGTTTTTTCTTGGTTTTGTTTTTTGTTTTTTTTTTAGCTTTTGTTAGGGCTTTGCTTTACAGTATAGTGCAGACTGGCCTTGATCTCACTATGTAGCTTCAGTCTCCAAGTGCTGGGATTACAGGTATGCACCACCATGCTCAGCAGTAGCTCTATATTTACCAAGCAATGCTGATTTCCCATTTAAGCAATGATGTCAAATTTCTCTCTAAATTTATGAAAAAATTAAGGTGAAGTACGAGTGGCCAATAAATACATTAAACAATGTTTAACATTTCTGGTCATTAGAAAAATGCAAGTTAGGGATGAGGATTTAGCACAGAGGCACAGTGCCTGCCTGGCAAGCACAAGGTCGTGAGTTTGATTCCTGATACCGGAAAACAAAAGAAGAGAAAAGAAAAATGCAAATTAAAACAACACTGAGATTCCATCTTCCTCCAGAAAAAAACGCTATCATCAAGAAATCAAATAATAACAAATGCTGGCAGGGCTGCAGGGGTGGGGAGGAATCCTTTTACACTGTTAGTGGGAATGTACACTAGTAAACCACTGCGGAGATCAGTATGGAGATTCCTCAAAAAACTAAAACTAGAAATTCTATTCAACTTAGCCATTCCCCTTCCAGATATCTTCCCAAAAGAATTAAAGACATCGTATCACAGTGATGCCTGCATACCCATGTTTATAGCAGCACAACTCATAATAGTTAAATCTTGGAAACATCCTGTATGTTCATCAATACATGAATGGATAAAGAAAATTTGGTATTTATATGCATGGAATACTACTGTGCCATAAAGAAGGATAAACTTAAATCATCTGTAGGAAAAAGGATGCACCTTGAGACCATAATAAATCAGATACATAATCAGATTATATGGTTTTTCTTCTACGAGAAGCCAAAAGTATAAATAAAAAGCAAAATAAAAGATTATCATAGGAAACAAGAAAATAATGGGAAGAGGATCAAGAGATGGAGGGAAGGTGAAGGAAGGAAAGGGGAATTAATTTTTATTTCTGTAAAAAGAATTAAGATGTCCTATGTCCATGCACCAACTCCCCATGACGAATGTAATCATTATGTACTGCAAACATGCACTAATAAAAATTAAAATTAAATTTCTTAAATAAAAATGTTTATGTAAAAATTGATCATTCATTTAAAGAAAAATGAGAAAATTACGGTTCTATTACTATACCTAGAGTATACAGATTTTTGTTTTTGTTTTTGTTTTTTTGAGACAGGGTCTCACTACATAGCCCAGGCTGGTCTTGAACTGGAGAGATCCTCCTCCCTCAGCCTCCCTAGTGCTGGGATTACAGACGTGTGCTACCACACCCAGGTGGAGTGTACAGATCTTTTAAAGGGAAGGAGAAGCTGAGGATGAAGGAAATACTACAGAGACATAAAAAGAAAGGTGCATGATACAGAGAAGCTACCCTAATTCTAAGCTGTGCATCTCTAGGCTACATATGATTGATAGCTCTGGCTGTCTCTAGGTGCTGGATTTTTTGATTATTTGTGACAATTGCTCAGCAGCAACCTCCAGTAATAAATGTTAATGGCTTTGCAGGCCTTAGTTCAGTTCAAAGGTTAACATGCTTGAGTCATTTTCATTTTTTTTCTTACCTCTTATTCTGGTTTTACATGTGTGCATGAGTGTGTGTGTTTTGAGACAGAATCTATGCAGTCCAAGCCAGCCTTGAACTATGTATCCCAACCTGGCCTTAAGCCTGCAGTCCTCCTGCATGCTGGGACTGTGTCATTTTTTTCATGTCTGTGTAGACTCTGACCCCCTTGATGACTTCCCAAATCCATTTTGTAATGCCCTTTTCAGAGTTGCTTTTTAAAGCTCAGCTTGGTGGTATCTGCTTGTGATCCCAGCACTCAGGAGACTGAAGCAAGACGATCACCATCCGTTCAAGGCCAGTCTGCAGTACCTCATGAGTTCAAGGACAGCCTGCAATACATAACAAAACCTTATTTCCAAAAAAAGTTGCTTTTTATCTTAATTTTCTTTTAGATTTCACACAGCTATATCAAGTGGCTCATGACCATTGAACCTTTCAGGAAGCTCTTAAAATTCTTGAATCTAAACTGCATGTGAAGCACATACCTGTAGTTCCAACAGGTAGAGTTAGGAATAGGGTTGCTTGAGGTTCCAAGTTCAAGACCAGCCTGGGTAACATAGTAAAACTCTGTCTTAAGATAAAAAGCAACTTTTTTTGGAGATAAAGTCTTGTTATGTATTGCAGGCTGTCCTTGAACTCATGAGGTAACTCATGCAGACTGGCCTTGAACTGATGGCGATCCTCTTGCTTCAGTCTCCTGAGTGCTGGGATCACAAAAACAAACAAACAAAACCTCAAATCTTATTTTCTAGACATTGCTAGATTGAACTGAGGACAGGTAATAGCTAACAATGCAATAAAACCTGTTAATCAAACCCTCAGGAATATACCTGTAGTCAAAAACAGATTAGCAAAAACAAAAACAAACAACAACAACAAACAAATTAGCTGTCAGGGCCTAGGGTTCAGTGGTAGTGCCTGTTAAACCTGTGCAAGGCCCTGGCTTCAATCCCCAACACCAGTAGATAGATGATAGATAGATAGAGAGATAGATAGATAGATAGATAGATAGATAGATAGATAGATTTACTGAGCTTGTTCAACAAGGAAGAATGCACACCAGAAAAATAGAGTTTGACTTGTGTGAGATAACCAAGGAAGTGGGGAATGCTTTTGCATGGGACACAATCAAGAAACTAGAACTATTCAGTGATTAGGTATCTGAGTGGGGCCTGGTGGCACATGCCTATAATCCCAGCACTCAGGAGGCTGAGACAGGAAGCTCCTTGAGAGTTTGAGACCAGCTTGGGGTACATAGTGAGTTCAAGGCCAGCCTGAACTGCATAGTCAGACCCTGTCTCAAAAAGACAAAAAAAAAAAAAAAGATTAGGTATCTTAATAATTCTTCTCCAGGAGGTATGAGGATTAAAGCAATGCTGGATTTGGTTTGGGCAAAGAAGCAGCACTCGCTCATGTCTGAAGAGGAGGATGTTGAGTCATATTTGCAGTACCAGAATGGCCTTGCTCTGTCTTGTTCCAAATACAGAGTGGTCTTGTCAGATATTTATTTATATTCTGTGATCACTATTTATGTTCAGTTAGAAACACTGGGTCTAGCTGCCAGCCGAATAGTTTTTTATTTCCATTTCCATTTCCATTTCCCTTTCTCTTTCTCTTCCTTTTTCTTTCTTCTTTCTTTCTTTCTTTCTTTCTTTCTTTCTTTCTTTCTTTCTTGGGGTGGTACTAGGAATTGAACATGTTGGCGGGGAGCTTCACCCTGAGCTACTTCCTCAGCCTTTTTTATTTTTTATTTTGAGACAGGTCTAGCTAAGTCATTAAGTTGCCCAGGATGGGCTCAAACTTGTAATCCTCCAGCATCAACCTCCCAGAATTTTGTATGTGCCACCAGACTCACCTCATTTTCTTACCTGTGAGCATTTGTCCTTCCAAATGTGGGATCCTGAACATTTCTTGGTGTTTCTGGCCCTAAATAGTCAAGTATGTCTCCTCTACTTGACAGCAGGAGGGGATATCTTTGCGATCACATACACCAATTTCCCACTTTATGCAGGATCCCCTCACCAGTGTCTCTAGAATACAGGCCTTGCAGCCACTCAAGGCAGCTTCTCTCATACGTATATATCCGTTGTCAGAAGTACATTGTCTCCCCTCCCGCCCCCGCCACATACCATATATTGTTATTGATTTGAGACAGGGTCTCCTTATATAGTTCAGGCTGGCCTTGAACTCACATGTAGCCAAGGCTGGCCTCAAACTTTGGTGATCCTCCTGCCTCAGCCTCTGGAGTGCTAAAATTACAGGCATGTGCCACCATGCCCAGCTGTTAATTTTATGAGACTGGGTCTCACTATGTCCTCCAGCCTGGCCTTCTCTTAGTTACTTTTCTCTCATTTCTGGGACAAAGTACCTGATGCCCAAAAATTAAAGAAGGAAAGGTTTATTTAGCTCACAGTTTGTGGAGGTTTCAGTCCATACTTGGCTAGCTCCAAGTCAGAGTGGCACATGGCAGAGGGCAACAATTTGTAGGGGGCAATGCATCTTAGCATATTATTTTAGATAAAATAGTTTTGGTAAAAGCCTACATGGTGCCTTGGGAAGCCTCCCGGGACAGTGTAAGAGCTAACTCCCCAGATCGACACTGCCCAGTAATGTCTCTCCAAGATAAGGGGGCGCCTAGGCCTAGGTGACCCTCTGTGACCCTGCCTGGGCAGTTCCATCTCCTGGCCCTAGGTAAACATTGTAACCCTAAAGGAATGCGTAGGTTGTAAAAAAGAAGACAAATGGAATATAATGGGGAAAACATCTATCATGGTTAGACATGCGACCTGCAACTGACCTGGGGTCGAACAGGCAGAGAGAAACACCATATGCCCACCGGGGTCAGCGAATGTAACATCCCAATCTGTTGCCAATGGAAACCAAAATGTATATAAGGTGAAACAAAGTTGGCCATCGCCCGCTTCCAGATTGGCAAGGGAAGTGAGGGTGGCTAGCCTCAAATTAAACTCTGGTTTATCCTCAATAAACGGGTTTTTCTTGTGGAATATAGCCCAATTGGTGCTAGGGGAATTTCTGCCGTAACAAATTCATGGCGGCAGAAAACAGCAAAAGCAATAAGAGCAAAATGGAGGAGCTGTGGCAATCAGCCTCTTTCCCTCCCTTACATTGTATATAAACTATCTGCTCCAGGGTAGGTGTAGAACTCACATCCATGATCCAAACATTGGATCATGAATCAATCATAAACTCTAGAAGCCCACCTGATGACTGCATGAGGCTTTGGGGGGACATCCAGACACAAACCATAAAAGGCCTAAAATTCACAATCCCCTATTTCAATGTCCAAAGGTCTGGGATCATAGGGATGTGCACCACCACACCAGGCCCCTACATATTGTTTGAAAAAATAATACACATACTTGGTTTTAAAAAATACTGCAAAACTGGGAATGGTGCTTACCATTGATCCCAGTACTCAGGAGGATGAGGCAGGAGGATTACGAGTATAAAGTCTGCAGAGCAAGACCCTGTCTCAACAAAAAACACTGTACATAGTGGTACATGTCTATAATCCTAGTACTCTGGGAGGCTGAGCTGGGCATGGTGGCACATGCTTGTAATCCCAGCACTTGGAAGTTGAGGTAGGAGGATCACTGAGAGTTTGAGGATAGCCAGGGCTATCTAGTGAGTCTAAGGCCAGCCTGAGCTGCATAGTGAGACTCTGTTTCAAAAACAAAGACAAACAGATTCGGCAAAGCTGAGGCAGGAGGATTGCAAGTTTGAGCCCATCCTGAGTAACTTAGTGACTTAGTGAGATACTGTCTCAAGAAAAAAAAGTGGGAAGGAGCTGAGAATGTAGGACATGCAAGGCCCTGGGTTCAACCCCCTAGTACCACAAAAACAAAACAAAACAAAAAAGAATTACATAAAAGAGTATATAGTAGTGAGGCTTGATGGATGTCTTGGTTACTTTTCTCTCACTGCTGAGACAAAATACCTGATGCCTGGAATTAAGGAAGAAAAGGTTTATTTAGCTCATTGTTTGTGGGGGTTTCAGTCTATACTCAGCTGGCTCCAAGACAGAGTGGCACATGGCAGAGGGCAATAGTGCATGGCAGAAGAAGACAGCAAAAGTAACAAGAGCAAAAAGGGAGGAGCAGTAGAGATCAAGCCTCTTTCCCTCCCTTATACTGTATGTAGGCTACTGGCCCCAGTGTGGGTATAGCTCTCACACCCATAATCCTAGCATTGGTCCATGAATCAATCATGAATTCTAGAGGCCTGTCCCATGACTGCCTGAGGCTTTGGGGGGACATCTGTACACAAACCATAACAATGGAGCACATCTATAATTACAGTGCTCAGAAGGCTGAGGCAAGAAGATCATGAGTTCAAGGCCAGCCTAGAACTATGCAGTAAGATCCACTTCAAAAAACCAACCATCCAATCAACCAACCAGTCAACCAACCAAACAAACAAAACAAAGCAAAACTAAGAAAAGCATATAGTGAAAATGAAATGTCTTTCCCTTCTGTTTTATTTTTTTTCTCCTTTTTTTTTGGTACTGAGAATCGAACTCACGACCTTGTGCTTGCCAGGCAGGCACTGTGCCACTCAGCTATATCCCTTGTCCCCTTTTGTCCCTTTTTACCAGCACCCGGTCTCCCAGCTCTCCTAGGTTGTTATGCACATATGCTGGCATTATATGTAGTATCTATCTCTCCTTTTCACATGTGGTAGCATTCCAAATGTGTGGTGCTGTGCCTTGCTTTTATTCATTCAATAAATATTTACCACACTCTTAACTATATGCCAGGCACTCACCCTCCCAGTGATGAGAAAATAGTAGGAAACAAAACAAAATGCCTGTCCTTAAATGATAGGCATTCTGCCCTAGGGAAAGGAGACAAGCAATAAACAAGTACGCAATATGACAGTAGATGTAAAATTAGCGGAGGAAAAAAAGAGACTCAGGAGAATAGAGTTTGTGGGACTATAACGGGGGCTTAAAGGCAGCTTTTGGTAAAAATTCCTGACTCTTCATTTGGGCCTACAGATGCTCAATGGGCAACTAAAAGCAGGAAAAATCTTGGCATCTCCACCTTCCTTTTGCATCTGTCTCCTTTTATTACCTTAAAGTTTGAGTCAGGTTCCTACTCAGCTTCACACAGAGAGGTGTTAATCACTTTAGGAGTATCTATCTAAGAACTTATTCCAGCGAGGCGTGGTGGTGTATGCCTATGATCCCAGTGATACAGGATCCAAGTGATAAAGGGAAATAAAATAAATGCAACTTTCAACCTGCTGGATGTGCAAAACTCCAGGTTCATATTCCCCCAAATCAAAGAAGGAATGAAGGTTAAGAGCAGGAAATTTTATTGAATTAAAGACAGCTCCTGAGAGATGGGAGGGGACCCAGAAAGTGGGTTGCCAATGAGACCATTTCTCAAAGGAAGTTTTATAGAGCAAAATCCCTAGGTGGGTACAATGTGGGACAAACCTGTGATCCACCAATTAGATTACAAGTATAGCTGCTTAGGTAAATTGATCCAATGGGGAAGTAGGTCACATAGCAAGTATACATGGAAAGAACAAGGAAGAAATGGAAGAGATGAGTCAGGAGGTCCTGGTCACCCACCTGGGTGACTGATGTCTGGACGTCATTGGACCAGGTGATACCAATTATAGTATATTGCTTATCCTTCAGGGAGGTATGTAGGTCTAGTCGCTCTCTCTTTATCCTGAGGCCTGGCTTTCAATGAATACACCTCCAGCCACAGTTGTAATGTGTTCTCATCTTCTGCACTGACTGCTTCAAGGGCCTAGCTGGGTCTGACTGTTTACAATATTTCTATCTAACTTAACTGTTTATAATACCAGCTCTCTTGGAGGCTGAGACAGGAGGAGCACAAGTTCAAGTCCAGCCTGGGCACTTTAGGGAATTAGGGACCCACTCTAAATAAAATCAATTAATCAATTAATCAGTCTGGTTTAATGACCCAAAATTTACCCAACCTATCTTACTCCCCTTGAAGGCTGAAGAGGGATAACAGTAACTAAGGTATTTTCAAGGTGTTTGCAGGGACACTCAGTTGCCAGCTCTTACAACAGCTTGTTCCAGATTCCCTGGAGTGGTCCCTAGAAGTCCTCAGTCCTTGCCCTAAAACTGCAGTCAGCTTGCATTCCAGGAATAACAGAGTCTGGCAGACAGATCACTGCATGATGAGGTCGTCCTGCTAAGAGGGAACAATTACCCCAAGCCAGGAACTGAGGCTGCCCCTCTAAACAGGAGCAATCTTCTCACGGAAATCAGATCACCCCTCAAGGAATAAGGACTTCTCTGGAGGCACTTCACAGAACCAGAAACAAGACTGTCATTGAGCTGGGTCTGAGAATCCAGAAGCTAAAGTAAGGAATTTGATTTAAACCACCCTTTGTAATAGGTTCACTGACTCCTGCCTCTGAGAAAGAATTTTCAGGATGGTCAGTAAGAGTCATGGAAAGGGTTTAGGACCCACTTAAGAGTCGAGTGCAGGTGGCCAGAGAAATGAGGGATGTTACAGTTCGGAACTGGGAACATTTTCTGCTTCTCTGGAAGGGCTGGAAAGCCCAGGACCACTCTGGGAGTGGTCCACCCCCAGAAGGGTAGTAGCCTATTCCACAGGTATGGGCTTTTAAAATAATAGGTAATTTAAACATTCTTTGGGTTTGCTCAACCTGCTCTTTTATCTTAGGATCAGCTTCCTGTTCTTTTCTTTGTCAAGCCGATTTATAGACTTTTGGTGTTTTTGAGGAATTTTTGGTGAGATGGATCTGCTAGGGCAAGAGCCTACATTTAACCAAGGGAAGCTCACATGGATCACCTTGGGTAACACTGGCTGAGGCCCAAAAGTTGCAGTATTCCTTAAAGTACAATTTTTAGTTATTTGCTTGTCTCCTTTGTACCTTTTATTTCCTCTATCCTGCCTCAAGATGATCAACCAGCTCAGTTTCACCAAGAGTGTAAATATGATGCATACCTCTCACCCCCACCTCAGTTTTTTTTCTATTTAAACCTAAAACTCAGTATCAGTATCCCCGAACAAAGGACTAAGGACACCTGGTCACCCTTCTCTTTCCAATTTAGCTACATAGATTAAATTCCTTTCCTGCTTCATCATTACATCTTCCGTTTGCTTTTTAGGACAAGTGGACATCCCAGAGCAGCCCTTCAGCCTAGGATTCTGGTTATAGGACAGGTCTTTGGGGGATGAGACACAGGAGCAGAGGCAGGAAGAAAGGAAACCAGCCTTAGGGATATTTGGAGGAAGTGGTCCCACACAGAACAGCAAAGGTAAAGGCCCTGCGGGAAAAATGCCCAGGGTTTAAAAACCACAAAGCAGGGCAGGGAACCAACTGGTGTTCTGCCCCTGTGAAGCTCTAGATTTCTGCCTCAGCAACACACACACAAAAAAAACAAAACACAAACCTCAAGGCCAGTGTGGCTGAAGCACAGACAAAAGGGAAAATGGTAAAAGATATAGTTGGATCTCTATCCTAGGGGCCTTTCACTTAGGGGCTGGCTGACTACAACATGAACTGTAACTTTACTGTATTTCTAAATGCAGAGCCACTGAAGGGCTTTGAGAAGAACAGGATTATATTTCTACTTAATTAACGTTTCGGTGCTGGAGATGTTTGATCTCAAAGAATGTTTTGAGATCAAAACCAAAGAATGCTCATTTACATCTCCAGCCCCTTTTTATTTTGTTTTGAGACAGGATGTCTCTAAATTGTCAATAGATATCAATCAACACATCTGGCTGTACTTTTTTGTTTTTTTGAGACGGGGTCTGGTATGTAGTTCAGGCTGGCCTTGAATTTACTATGTAGCATAGGCTGGCCTTGAATAGGCAGTGATCATCCTTCCTGAGCCTCCCAAATGCTGAGATTATAGGCATGAGTTACCACACCTGGCTTGTATTTACATTTTTATTTTTATTTATTTATTTTTAATTTAATTTAATTTATTTTATTTTTTTGTCTTTTTTAGACAGGGTCTCGTTATGCAGTTTAGGCTGGCCTTGAGCTCACTTTGTAGCCCAGGATGGTCTCGAACTCACAACGATCCTCCTGCCTCAGCCTCCTGAGTACTGGGATTATAGGCATAGGCCACCAGTATTTACATTCTTTTTTTTGGTTTTTTTTTTTTCTGGTACCAGGAATTGAACTCACAACCTCGTGCTTGCCAGGCAGGCGCTGTGCCGCTGTGCTAAATCCCCAGCCCCAGTATTTACATTCTTAAAAGGATTATTCTGGCTGCTGATTGGAGTGCTTATAGACAGGGGGATGCTGGGATTAAGAACGGAAGCAAAAGCAGGGCTGGGCAATTTACGGAGATGGAAATATAGCTCATTTGGAGAGCACTCCTGGGTTTGATACCCAGTAACCTCCTCCAAATAAAAAATAAAAAAGTACTATTATTATATACATGGCTTCAAGATAGCACTGTATCTAAACTGTATCAACAACCCAGAATGGTGACACAGGCTTGTAATTCCAGCACTCTAGGAGACTAAAGCAGGAGGGGTACAAATTGGAGTCCAGCCTGGGCAATTTAGCACAGGCTGTCTCAAAATAATTTTAAAAAGAGGCTGGGATGTAGCTCAGTGCCAAGGCCCTAGGTTCAATCCCCAGTGCAGTAAAAACAAAAAACCAAACCAAACCCAAACTCTATCTACAGCCTGAACTATTTTGGGCCCTGTCCCAGTAATCTATTTTATAGATGTATCATAATTTATTTACTCAGTCCACCACTGATGGACACTTTGGCTGGTCCCAGCCCTTTTGCTTTTACAAACAGTGGTAAGGAATACCTTTGAGGTCAGGTTCCAGCAGATCTGTAGGGTTATTCTTACAAGTGTAAGCATTGATCACAAATTAAATTATTTCCCTCATTGAAATTAATTCTGGCCGGGCGTGGTGGCACATGCCTGTAATCCCAGCACTTGGGAGGCTGAGGAAGGAGGATTGCTGCAAATTCGAGACCAGCCTGGGCTACAAAGTGAGCTCAAGGCCAGCCTGAACTGCATAGAGACCCTGCCTCAAAAGGACAAAAAAAAAAAAAAGAAAAAGAAAAAAAAGACGAGAGAAATTAATTCTGGTGGTTGAATTCTCACCCAAAGAAACAAGTTTATTGACTCCCAGCCACAACACTCCAGATTATACGACGAATCCGCCATCCCTCGCACATCAATTTTCCAGTCTTGAAACATTCCCATTGTAGCAAGCTTCAGCCTGAAGGCCCCGATCCTCCCCTAACTTTCCCCTTCTCCGGTTATAAGAGAGAAATTGAGGCACAAGGAGACACAAGTCCTCCTGCTGGCCTCGCTGTCCTTCTTTTCCCACTCTCCCCGAGCCAAGTTCCAGGCTGTCGAACGCAACCACCGATCCCCCAGCGCTCAGAACCCAGACTCCATCCCTCGCTCCTGCTCTGCCTGTACCCGGGCTGCGGAAGGGGCCGCAAATCCTCCTGGTCCCATCTGAGCCGCCGTAGCGCGAGCGCCGCGGGAGTTCGGCAGCTCAGGTCGCCAAGGCAACAGCTCGGCTGCGGGTTGCGGGCGCCAGGCGGCCCCCGGGAGGCGCCGAGCGCCGGCGCGGCGAGAAGGCGAGGCGGTGAGACGGCAGGTGAGCAGGGGCCAGCGGGCACTGGCGGCCCAGACGCGCCCCGACTGGCGTCGACATTTCGCCACGGACGAGGGGCTGGGCCGCGGGAGACCCCGGGGAAGAACGCAGGGGCCGGACCTTTGTCACCAGGTGGCGCTGGGAGTGGTGTCTCCTTTGCCCTTTGCCCCAGCCCCGCATTTGGGCGGAAGGTGTTTTACGCTGTTGATTGTATTTTTGCGGTTTCCTTGGCCTCATTCAAAAGTTTCTTTTTCCAAAGCCCTTCCTATTTGGGTGTCGGGGAATAACTCGAAACTGCAGAAAATGTGTGCGTGTGCGACTCTTCCGAGGCCACGGAGATCTCACTTCTTTGTGTGTCAGTTTTTTCACCATCAAAATGGGGATAGTGGTAGCACCTGTGTTATAAGGTTATTACAAAGTAAATTTGTGTGTGAAATCCGTGCAGGTAAGTCCCCAGTGCTTGGGAGTTTTATTGCTACTACTATTACAAGGACCATCATTGAACATTTGTCCAGGGCCTGGGCTTATCGCCAGGGGTAAAAAAGTGAATGAGACATTTTGCCTTCCGTCATATGGACACAGATCCATAAACAGGAATCCACTGCGATTTGAACTATGGTTTTGGATCTAGAGAGCACTGTGAATACATAGAGAAAGCAGCTGATCAAGATTTTCAGAGACGAGCTTGGTATTCCAAAGAAGGTGACTTAGAAAATGAGACCCGACGGGGGCCTTTGTATTGGCCCGAAGATAAGACTGGCGAAATGAACAGTGTTTAGGCAGAGAGCAGCGTGGGCACAGCCCTGGGGAGAGAGAGCAGGGTTCTCTGGGGATCTGTAGGGATTTCAGGTTGGTTGGAGACAAGAATCTGAGAGGTGGACTCTGGCTAGTTGGTATTTCAGAGTTAAGCAACTGGCCCCCTTAAAAATTTTTTTGGGGTTAGTTTTGGGAATTTGGACTTTATTTTGAGGGTGGAGGAAGCCATCAAAGGCTTTTTTTCAAATTAATGTATGTTTTTAATAGTGTTTACCTTTTGTGGAGTTGACGCGTGTACGCATTTTAATTCTTTTTTCATCCCGTTTCCTTCTCCTCTCCCTCCATCTCTTCATCCCCTCCCCCTTAGAGAAAGATCTGTCTCTTTACTTCATATCTATCTTTTATTTTGTTCTTTATTTATGATTTGAGTTTCTTGTATAAGAGAAACTATGTTATGTTTAAGCTTGAATGTCTGGTTTATTTCGCTTAACATTATCATCTCCAGGGTTTTAATCAGGAGGGGTTGGGTGTATGTGTGGATTCTGCAAGAGCAGATATTTTTGGTACACCCCCTTGGTCTCATCCCTCCTCCCATCTATTTTTAACTTTGCAGCCATTCATTTATGGTAATTTGAAAAATAGTTATTGAATATTGTTTTAGACTATTTTTCATTATTATAACAAATATCTGAAACTGAGCAACTTTATAGAGAAACAAGGTTTATTTAGTGCACAATATTGGAGATTCAAGGGCTCAGGTCTGATAGTGGTCTCATTAGCAGACTTAACGTGCCTTACACATGGCAGCACACAGGGAACACAAATGTGTCTTTTCTGGTCTCTCTCTGCCTCTTCCTTCTTCTTTCTCTTTCTCTTCTTCCTTCTCTTTTTCTTTCCTTCTGCAGTACTGGAGATTGTACCTAGAACCTCACTCATGCTAGACAAATACTTTATCACTGAATATTCCTCTCTCTTCTTGCTTTAATTAATATTTGAAAATTTGAGAGAGGATCTTACTGAGTTGTCTAGGCTAACCATGAATTTAGAATCCTCTTGCCTCAGCCTCTAGAGTAGATAGGATTACAGGTGTGGGCCACCATGCCTGGCTGAAAGCACCAGTGTCCAAGGCCAGGTGTAGTGGTGCAAACCCGTAATCCCAGCATTGTGGGAGGCTGTGGCAGAAAGTTCACAAGTTCGAGCCCCGCCTGGGCAGCTTAGTGACTCAGTGAAGCCCTATCTCAAAATAAAAAAAGGATTCGGAAGATAGCTCATTGTAAAGGCCCTGGGTTCAGTCTTCAGTGCCGTAAAACAAACAAACAAACAAACAGACACACCACCACTGTTCAGTCATGGGTATTCCATGCTGATGACTTTATGTAATCCTGATCTCATCCCAAAGGCCCCACTTCTAAAAGCCATATTCCGGTTAAGTCTTCACCCTCTTAATGTTTTACAGTGGAGATTGAATTTCAAAACATAAGCTTTCGGGGAACATACTCAAACCATAGCCACACAATAGCAAGTATCAGTTATGTGCCAGGCACTGTGTAAATACTGTAGTAAGAAAATTAGTTCCTTAAGGAGATACAGTGAAGAAAGCGTGCATCAAACAAGTGGTTGTAAGTGTGATGAGAATTGTGAAAGGGGCTCATGTTAAAGCAGATGCAAGGGGCTGGGGATTTAGCTCAGTGGCACAGTGCCTTGCCTGGCAAGCGCAAGGTTGTGAGTTTGATTCCTGGTACCAGAAAAAAACCAAAAAAAAAAAAAAAAAAAGCGGATGCAGCCTGGTTTGGAAGTTCGGGGAAGATGTGGATAGAAAGTCCTGGGGGAGTAGTGAGAGGAGTCAGTTGTATCTGGGGGAAGATGATAAGAGGATCCTATTGCAAACACATCCAGTATTAGTGTGCATTCATGGAGATGAAGGTCTACTGCAGCTGGAACTTAGAGATTGACACTGAAAGACATCCATCCAGAGAGAATTTTTTTAAAGGCCCAGATAATTCAGGCTACTACATGGCATATTCTTGGAAGAGCCATTCATTTAGGCTATCCCCAGAAGAAATGGCCCAAGAAGTAGGATGGAGCACAGGAGAGTGTAGTAATAAAAGACAAGGGAAGAGGTCAGCTTTGCTAATGCTGCTGAGATGTCAGTGAGCTAAGTGAGATTTAAAATGTGTCCTCTGAATAAATAAGAGAGGTCACTAGGGACTTCATTGAGCAGATTTGGTGAAAAGGTGGAGGCGGAATCTATAATATCGGCAGCTTCCGAAGGTTCAATGTAATGTATCAGTGGGATGAGGTAAGAGTGGGATGTGAGAAAGACAAAGTGTAGGCAGCTCAAAGAAGTTTGGCTGTGAAAGGAGGGAGAAAGAAGGTGGAGAGCGATTGAGGAATAAAGCCTGATGGAGAGCTTAGATGCTGTTGGCATAGAGCCAGTGTAAAGGCTACGAAGATGCAGGAGCTGAAGGGGAAAATGGATAACACAACTTTCCTGAGAGGGTGGGGGTGGATAAGCTTCACAGCACAAGTCCTTTAATAGTCTGATGGCTTCTACTTTTAGGAGAAGTAGGGGCAGAGGTAACCCAACAAAACCACTATAATGCAGCAGAAGGTGTACATGTGCAGAGTCACATTTTCAGCCAGCTATGGTGGCACATGCCTGTAGTCCCAGCACTAGAGGAGGCTAAGCCAGGAGGATTGCAAAGTTCAAGCCCAGCCTAAGCAATTTAGTGACGTAGCAAGTCACATTTTCATTATTGGCAGATGCTAGGCATAATGGCACACCTGTATGTGGGAGGCTGAGGCAGGATGACTACCATGAGTTTGAGGCCAGCCTGGGCTACATAAGAGAGAGCCTGTCTCAAAAAAAAAAAAAAAAAAAAAGAGCATTTATTATTGGTAGATATCAGGCATTTATTGAACCAATAAATGTGTTGTAGGCCCGGATAAACCCTATTTTCCTTGGTTGATGGGTTAGAAAACTAAGGTACAAATGTTTACCCCAAATCAAACTATATATGAATCTTGTATTTTGACTGTCTGAGCCCAGAGCTTTTAGATTTAATCACTACCTAGAAAATAAAATTTTCTATCTATGATGTGATTATATGCTGAGAAAATGGAAGAGAATTAAGTTTAAAACATTTACATGTAATAAGGTTAAGTGAACAAGCAGCTATAACACAGAGAAAAAGCAATGACTGCTTCCTTCTCCTCTTCCTTCTTGCCCTAATCACAGCTACTACCCTTCCCTTCTTCTCTCCTCCTCTTCTTCCTCTTCTTCTCTTTGGTGCTGGGGAGGGCCTCAAGCATGCTAAGTGTATATTCTACCACTGAGTTAGGCCCTGCAGCTCCAAAAAGCAATAACTTTATTAAAAAAAATTGTTAGTACATGTTTGCAGTACATAATGATTGTATTCATCATGGGGAGTTGGTACATGAACATAACACATCTTGTTTCTGTTTACATGCCCTTGCCCTCCCCCAAAAGCAATAGCTTTATGCAAGCAATAATAGCAAATGTAATTGTAGAAGAAATGGCAATAGCAGCATGAAGGACACTTAGAAATAAACTGAAAAATAAATATGCCAAGCCTTGCCACATAGACTAAGAGTTGCCTAAGATTGAGAGTGAGAGGACAGGATGGGTATTAGGATGAAGAAGAGGTAGTTTTTCTGTGGGGAAATTAGATATTGATACCAGAAAGGGGGAGGTAAGAACTAGTCTCTGTAGTAAGATGTCATGAAAAAGTATGCAAAGATACTCACTGTGGTGATTTTACGTATTGAAAAACTGAAAACAGACTGGTTCTATTATGGTGCAGCCATCTGATGGATACCTCAGCCATTAAAAAAAGAATTAGGTGGGAGCTATATATAGTAGAAAGATATTTGCTTCATATGGTTCATATGTTAGGTGTAAAAGGCAGATTATAGTACAGTATGTTCTTACTCTTAAGTGTATATACATATCTATATGAAAAAATATCTGGAGATATTCATAACCACTTGAAGAGGGGTTGAGAGAGGCCTTCTGTGCAGCCCAGGCTTGCCTTGAACTCACTATATAGCTCAGGCTGGCCTGGAACTCATGGTGGTCCTTCTGCCTCAGCCTCTGAGTGCTGGGATTACAGGTGTGCATCACCATGTCTGCCTTCGTAACCAAACAGTTTAGCAGTATTAAGTATATACACGTTGTGCAGCCAATCTCCAGAACTTTTTCATCTTGCAGAACTAAAACTTTATACTTGTGAAACAATCTCCATTTTGCTCTCCTTCTTCGCCCTAGCTCCTGGAAACCATTGTCTACTATTTTTCCTTTTTTTTTTTCTCAACACTGGGGATTGAACCCAGGACCTCGTTCATGCCAGGCAAGTGCTGTCCCACTGAGCCACGTGCCCAGCTTTTTTTGTTGACACAGATTCTTACTAAGTGCCCAAGTGGGGTTCAAACTAGAGATCCTCTTGCCTCAGTCTCCCAAGTATCTGGGTTTCTAAGTGTGCACCACCACATTTTATTTATCTATTTGTCGTTGCTGGAAACTTGTGTGGCTTTTATCTTTTGATACTGTGAATAATGCTGCTGTGAAACTTGTCTCCTAGAAAGGTAAACTCTTTATGTCTGTGTTGTGAGATCATGGGGAAGTGTTTATTCCTTTCCTCAGTTGTTTTTTTTTTTTAATGAGCGTGATTGCTTTCATAATCAGAAAAAGCAGTCAAGATACAGTGGCAACTTGATTCATGAATGCTTTTGTTTGCAAGCAGTTTGGTTCACAGACATTTGGCAAAATTTTGTTTTTGTCTGAAACTCTGCATTGGGTAATGAACACAACTATGGTCATCTTTTCCAAAATTGTAGAACAGGCCTGGCATGGTATTCCATGTGTGTAGTCCCAGCACTCAGAAGGCTGAGGCAGGTGGATTGCCATGAGTTCAAGGCCATCCTGGGCCACATAGTAAGTTCAAGTCCAGCTTGAACTACACAGCGAGACCCTGTCCCCAAAACAAAACAAAAACAACAACAACAACAACAACAATTCCCCGAAAGACAAAATTGTAGAACAAATTAAGTTCCTGAACCAAGGCACCATTGTATATCCTATATAGGGAGATGGGAGAGTAAGGGTGAAAAAGGGAGGTGGCAGCTTGAACGGAACAGAGGGGCAGATTAGAGAGACATTTTGGAAGAGTGGACAGGACTTCACAACTAAGAAGTGTGGGAGAGGGAAGTGGAAGAAGAACCGTTCCTGGTATCTGGTGGGAGGGGCTCCAATCCTGGTGTGGCTGGACTAGGAAAGAAGGGAGGAAAGCAATTTGGAGTTTTACCAGAAAGGTGAGAAAAGCCACTGAGAGGAGGAGAGATAGGGCTGGGAATATAGGTCAGGGTTCCCTTAGCATACTGGAGGCCCTGGGTTCGATCCTCAGCTGTACCAAAAATAAAAAGTAAATGACACGATGACATCAGGTTTATGTAAAGAAAGATTACCTAGCAGAAGATTGAAATGAGCTCTCTGTCTTTACTTTGTATAAAAATCAACTCAAAATGGATCAGAGACCTTAACATGAAACTCTGCAACTATTAGGGGGAAACACTAAGATGTTGGTATAGGCAGTGATTTTCTGAATAGGACTCCAAAAGCACAGGAAACGAAAGCAAAAATTGGAAGTGGGATTACATCAAACTAAAAAGCTTCTGTACAGCAAAGGAAGCAATCAACAGAGTGAAGAAGAGACAAATGTATGCAATGGAAAAAAATATTTACCAGCTTTTCATAGGCCAGTGTGTTAATATCTAGAAAAAAATATAGTCAGGCATGGTGGTACACACCTGTAATCTCAGCACTTGGAACGCTGAGGCACGAGGATCACTGTGAGTTTGAGACCAGCCTGGTGAGTTTAAGGCCAACCATAGTGAGTTTAAGGCCTGCCTGAACTATGTAGTGAGGCCCTACCTGCCTGGGCTACAAAGTGAGTTCAAGGGCAGCCTGAACTGCATAATGAGACCCTGTCTCAAAAAGACAAAAAAAAAAAAAAATCATAAACAAACAAACAAAAAACTAATCTAAAATAATAAAAAAAGCCTGGTGTGGTGGTACCCGCCTGTAATCCCAGCACTCAGGAGGCTGAGGCAAGAGGATCGTTGCCTTTCAAGACCAGCCTGGGCTACAAAGTGAGCTCAAGGCCAGCCTGAACTGCATACTGAGACCCTGTATCAAAAAAGAAAAAAAAAAAAAATACAAACTTGAAAAACTTAACGAAAACACAAGTAATCCAATTGAAAATTGACAAATGATGTGAATAGACACTTCTCATAGGAAGATGTACAAATGGCTAATAAATATGAAAAATTCTCGGTATCACCAGCCGTCAGGAAAATGCAAATAAAACTACAAGAGATACCATCTCACCTCTGTAGATGGTTAATATTAAAAATAAATAACAAATGCTGGTGAGAATGTGGAGAAAAAGAGCCCTTATATCCTTGGTAGGAATGTAAATGAGTATAGCCACTATGGAAAACAGTATGGAGGTTTCTCAGTAGATTAAAAATAGAACTACCATAGCCCACTCCTGGGTATGTATCCTAAGGAAATTCAGTCAGCATACAAAAAAGATTGCTGCATACCCATGTTTATTATAGCACTATTCACAACAGCCAATGTATGGAACCAGTCAAGGTGTCTGTGAACAGGTGATTGGTAAAGAAAATATGGAGTATATACATACCATTGGAGTATTAGTTAGATCTAAAATGAACTCTTGTCATTTGCAGCACAGTGGATAAAACTGGAAGATACCATGTTAAGAGAAATAAGCCAGACATGGAAAGAAGAATATTCCATGTTCTGTCTCATATGTGGAAACAAAAATAGAAAAAACAAAAAGTCCATCTGGAAGTAGAATAGTGCTTACTAGGGACTAGGAAGGGTGCCTGGTGGCAGGAGGGGTAGAAGAAGGGTGAATATCAGTGTAAGATAGCTGGGGATATAGCTCAGTGGCACAAGCGCCTGCCTGGCAAGCACAAGGTCCTGAGTTTAATTCCTGGTACCAAAAACAAAAAAACAAAAACCAAAAAAAAAACCAGTGTAAGATATATGCATGTATGGAACTATCACAGTGAGTCCCAGGAGTCTTTATAATTAACATGTGTTAATAATGAAAATAGAATTGGAACAAAAATTTGTAAGTGTTGGAAAGGAAGAAAGAGGAGGAAAATAATTTTCCATTTAGTGGAGAAGTTACATCTTCTTCTTCCTTTTATTATTTATTTATTTAGAGATAGGGTCTCACAGTGTAGTTCAGGCTGGCCTCGAACTTGTGGCAGTCCTCTTGCCTCAGCTACCTGAGTGTTGGGATTACAGATGTATATCACCATGCCCAGTTTTATCACCTATTTACTTATTTATTCATTGGTTTTTTGAGACAGGGTCTCATTATATTGTTTTTTTGAGACAGGGTCTCATTAGCTCAGGCTGGCCTTGAACTCACAGCAATCCACCTGCCTCATCCTCTTGAGTACAAGCATGTGTCACCATGCCCAGCCTTACATTTTTACATTAAAGAGCTGAAAGAAGAAAGAAAAGGGTAAAAAGTGTATCTTATAGACTAAACACAAGCTTTCTTTTGTAAAACTTCTATTTCTGCTGTCTCTATATGTCTAAGTTGTGATGTAGAATTTCTTAGCTAGACACAGACTTGCAACCCTAGCTACTCTGGAGATTGAGGCACGAAGATCATAAATTGAAGGCCAGCCCAGGCATCTTAGCAAGACCCTGTCTGAAAATAAAATTGTAGAAAGGGCTGAGGATGTAGCTCAGTACCAAGGTTCTGGATTCAATCTCTAGTACTTTAAAGAAAAAAAAAGATGGGGATGTTGCTTAGTGGTAGAGAATTTGCCTGATATTTGTGAAGCCCTGGGCTTAGTCTCCAGTACTGCACAAAGTATAGATATAAAGTTGGGCATGGTAGTATATACCTGTAACCCCAGCACCCTGGGAGGCTGAGGTAAGAGGACTAAAAGTATGAGCCCAGCTTGGACAAGACCCTGTCTCAAAATAAAATATAAAATAAAAATAAAGGGTTGGTGCTGTAGCTTGGTGCAAAGCCCTGGGTTCAGTCCCTAGTAACACCCTCCTGCATGTGTGCACACATAAATATATTCATATTTTTTATATATATATATATTCTCCCTCCTATGGTTAAACCATATTGTTTCAGTATTCTAGTGACCATTCTATTTTTGTTTGTTTATTCATGGTTTGTTTTTGAAGAAAGGTCTTTGTATGAAGTTCAGGCTGGTCTTGAACTCACTATGTAGCCCAGGCTGGCCTTAAACTTTTGGCAGTCTTCCTGCCTCAGCCTCCCAAGTGCTGGGATTCCAGGCATGTGCCACCATGCCTGGCAATGACCATTCTGAAGTGTAGCAAATTTCTCAGTTGAGGATTCAATTGTGCTCAAACTTGTTCCTTATAAAATAGCACAGTATATTGATCCATTTATAAAGTTACGTGGCGTATTGATATATGGTGTATGGTGTATTGATGCATTTTAGAATTTCCTTTGAAAGTCTTTTTGGGTGACTAACAGTTAAAAAAAGTCTGTTACTGGATTGGAAATATAGCTCAGTGATAGAGTGCTTACCTAGCATGTGGAAGGCCCTGGGTTCAATCCTTAGTACTGAAGACAAAAAAAAGACACTATCCTCAGTGATCTAATCTCCTAGTATTCAAGTTGAATTAGATACATGAAGAATGTTACCCTCCGGATTGTCACATCTTTGATACTTTTTGATTCTCTGCTTATACTAGAGATAGAGTACATGATTCTGACCATATATAAAGCATCTTGGGTCCTCATCAGGGTTAGTTGATTGGGAGGAGGAAAGAAGGGACTGGGCAGGAATGAATGTGAGGAGAAACAGCCAGCCCTCTGACCACCGGCTTCTGGCACAGGGAAGTCTGGCGGAGGAACGAGACATCCCATGTTCATGATGGTAACAATCATAACCTTAGTATTGTTTCTGTCCTACTTGGGACTGGCTTAGGATATGAGCAGGTGGGATATTTAAAGACGCCTTCCATAAGGGACTATTACCAGTATGCAGACTACAGTGCACATTTTAAAGCTGTAGGAACAGGTTTGGAGACTCTCAGTTGCTCCAGATGCTTTTTTTTTTTTTTTTTTTCCTGGTCCCCCCGCCCCGCCAGCACCGGGAATTGAACTCATGATCTTGCGCTTGCCAGGCAGGCACTGCGCCACTGGGCTAAAGCCCCAGCCCCAGTTGCTCCAAATTATACAATAAGGGAGGAAGCCAAATTTCAGGGCTTTACTATGTACTGGAAATATTCTGAAGAAGTGTCTGAGTTCCTTAATAATAGCATCTACTTCCTAAGGTTGCTGTTAGGATTGAAGATGTAATTAATTAAAGCACTTAAGCCGAGGTAAGAACCATTGTTTCTGAATGTCGTTCTACAGTGAAGCTTCCTTTCTCAACTGTTACCTTGTGCTCTTTTTGCCTTTGCTTCTATGCGGCCCGGTGGCAGGGTGTTTTTGCTTTTTCAGTGCTGGGAGTTGAATCCAGGGCCTCACATATGCTAGGCAAATTGTCTATAACTGAGCTACATCCCCAGCCTCATGTCCTTCTTATTGAAAACATGATTAGCAGTCTCCCTTGGCTTGAGATGATTAACAGCTATAGGATGTTAGAGATTAGCACTGCCTAGGTGGCTCTGCAAATGAGAGTATGAGGGAGATATGCAGTGTAGGCTGATTATCACAACCTTGTGGCTGAAGCTCTATAAAATGCTCATAAAGCCCTCTTATTGTTGTTTTCAATTGTTGGCCTAGGCACTGTCTGCTTTAACAAGCTACTTAACATTTCTGAGTTTCAGAGTTTAGTTTCCCCACTTGTAAAATGTATGTAATCAGAGTTCCTTGTTTTTTCTGAAGATTGCATGAAATAAAAGGCTCAGCACACTCTTGGCAGGTAGAAAGTACCTGAGGTAAGTGTTAGCCGCTGTGTTTATTATGAGGCCTTTGAAATATGTATAATGTTTCATTAACTTTTTTTTTCAAAAGCCTGTGCAAAAGGCTCTTTTAAAGTAGCTCATTATTTGGAACCTTACTATATAGTAACTACTTTACGGAGAAGGCACAGTCGTATTTTGAAGACCCATGCCCAGCCTTGCATGTATACTAGGAAACCTGCAGTCATGGACTAAGTTAACCTTAAAGTCTGCCCTACCTCTAGAGGAAGTATGACTTTTATAAGTCAAAAAATACATAGACTTCAAGGTTAACTTAGTCCACCATTGCAGACTTCTTGCCTTAGATTCTGCTGGTTGTACCTTCCTCAGAGTATTGGTTTCATTCTTAGGCTAGTGGCAGAATTCTGGCAGCAGCAGTCCAAAGTCCCAGACACATGTCTGGCTGGCTTAGGCCTGGTTCTTAAATAAGTCGTTTACACAAAATGAGTGAAATTATCTTAAGACCAATCAGAAACAGAACTGTGATTCTGTTAGAAAGTATTCTTTCTCTCTCTCCTCCCCTCCTCTGCTCCTTCCTCTCTGTACTTACTAACAGGGGATTGAGTCCAGGGACTCCTGAGGCATGTTGCTCTACCTCTGAGCTGCATTGCCCGGTGATTGTTATTTTGATTTTTGAGACAGGATCTCACAGTGTAGTTCAGGCTGGCCCTTGAACTCGCTGTGTAGCCCACACTGGCCTCAAACTTGTGGTGATCCTCCTGTCTCAGCTTCCCTGCTGCTGAGATTACAGATGTGCACTACCGTGCCTGGCTTGTAAAACTTCTGTGAGCACGCTGTGCTTTAGAGCACCAGAATGATACATGTTTTGTTTTAGGGATTTGACTAAAGTCACCACTTGGGCACTAGACTGCCTAGATTTAAGTTCTTACTCTGCCATTTATTAGTTGTAGGACCTCAGTCAAGTTACTTAACCTCATTATGGCTCAGGTTGCTTATTTGTAAAATTGTGCTCACAACAGTATGTAGATTTTTAAGGAGTGAAAGACTTAATATATGCAGAGTGTTTAGAACAGTGCCTGGCAGATATTAACCACCTTCTGTTTCATGATGTTGATAGCCATGATTAACGAGCCAGCTGGGCTGGTTTCTAAGCCTATTTGAGTTTAACTTGTTATTATAATTACATAATAACTAAACATTATATTAAGTAATGTGAGGACAAGAAGGAAAAAAGGATACTTTTTTTATGAAAAGTAAGTTGAATATATTTGAAAGATGTGATAAAGGTCAGTGGCTAAAAATAAGTTCTTGTGGCCAGGTGTGGAGACCTGGTGACATAGCAAGGCACTCTCTCTCAAAAAAAAAAACAACAAAAAACTTGTCAAATTAGGGATAGAAGAGACCCCTGAAAAAGTTAAAAAGGCCAGGTGTGGTGGTGCATGCCTGTAACCCCGGCACTTGGCAGGCTGAGGCAGGAGGACTGCCATGAGTTTGAGGCCAGCCTGGGCTACACAGTGAGTTCAAGACCAGCCTGAACTACATAGTGAGACCCTGTCTCAAAACAAAACAAACTCCTCCCCTGCAAAAAAAAAGAAAGGAAGAATTATACCATTATTAGTTCTGATAATTCTATCAGAGAGAGAACACCTACTTTATTTCTTTTTTAAATTGTGATATATGAGTTTCTGTCCATCAGTTGAAAAGAATAATATCACTAAACCTATTGTTGAACATTTATGTTGTTTTTCAGTTTTAAGTATTAAAAGTGGTGCTCTGGTGAGCTCTTCCCAAGAAGTCTTTTCTAATCAGTATGGTTTTTTTTTTTTTTTTTTTGGTTTTTCTCAGGTACCGGGAACTGAACTCACGACCTTGCGCTTGCCAGGCAGGTGCTTTTGCCGCTGAGCTAAATCCCCAGCCCTAATCAGTATGTTTTGATCCAAGGACTTCCAAGGAATTCTTTCCCTGGTCACTGAGGGCCCTAAATTTCAGTCTGGAAACGATTATAATACTATAAAAGAGAGGATGTGACATTCCAGACCCTTTTTTGTTCTTGGTTTAGTTCCCTTTCTTCTGTGGGCCACTCACTGATTTTTAAATAATGTGTAGTAAGTCAAAAAGTTTGGATGTCCCAGAAGAATTTGTGTATTAGTGTTTGTTCTGATGTGATGACTTTTTCCAGATCACATAGCACTTTGAACTATTCTTTTTATAGCATTACTCATAAATAATCCTCCTCTATAATTACTTTTGCATTTGCTTTGTGTCTGCTACAAAACTGTTTGCTTGGCGAGGACCAGAAGACCTTCATGGGATGCCTACATATTCTAACACCTAATGGGTACTTAATTAATGTTCATAGAATGAGTGAATGGGTCAATGTCACCCTCTATTATCGCTTGCTTGCTTTGCTTTTTTTGTGTGTGTGGTACTGGCGACTGCACCCGGTGCCTTTGCACTGAGCTATAGCCCCAGCCCTTCTTATTTTTTATTTTGAGATGGGGTTCTCACTAAATTGCTAAGTTGCCCAGGCAGGGCTTGACCTTGTGGTCCTCTTGCTTCAACCTCCTTGTTGACTGGGATTACAGGTGTATACTACCATAACCTGCTTGGAACAGATTTTGATTTGGGATGAGTGTAGAAAGAACCTGAAGACTTTGGGGTACCTATTTTATTTTCTAGGCAGAGTAATGGCATATGGAATGGGCAGGGTACAGAAAGAGAAAGCAGAGGCTGGTGGCTCATAGACAAATCTCCATACCTTTATTATAATGTCATTGTGAAGGCCACATGAGATGACATATGCAAGTGCAAAGAGCAACTGAAGTGCCACTGCTGCTGCTGTCACCATTAATATCACCTTTGCGTAGCTTAGGAGAGCTGAGTTTGATGACCGTGGCACTAACTTGGAGACCTTGGACACTAACTTTTCCAAGCTGGTTTCTTTATCTGAAGAATTGGAATAATAGTAGCATCTTATATCACACAAAGCAGTGAGAGAATGCGTACAGTTGTGTTCTGGATTAATTAACCTTAATCACAGTTTTTAAGTGTGGGACTCTGGTCTGGAGGGACCCTGCTTCTGGAGTTGTTTTGGAAATCTAGCCAATTCCTCTTTCGTCTCGTTCTGAGATTTCATGATACTCATCCCCGGAATCATTTGTCCACCTGGAACATAAACATTATAGCAGTAGTATAAGCTTCGTTTTCATTTATGAAATGTTTCTAGAACAGGAAAACCATTGCATTTTATATAGCTTGTCCATCTATACATAGGAGTTGGAATACTTCTCAACTAAGTTGATGAAGGGATAAAAATAGTTTTCTTGAGGAGTCCTGAGCTGAGGATTAGTGTTGAAAATTTTTGTAGGAGACTCTTTTTTATCATCTTTGAAGCATAAACAGTATCTTTGTGTGAATTTTTCTCATAACAATTTACTCCTACTAAAAGCTCTTAATCCACATATTACGTAGCTACTTTCAAACAAAGAGAAAGTTTCTCCAGAAAATCAGTGTTCTTTTAACTGAATCCTAAGTTTTAAACAGTTTGTCTTACCCTGAGTGCTGCAGAGCATTCAAAATATGCAGAACATCCATCCAAACCACACACAGACTTATCTGTCTGAGATAAGAATTAGGTACTGTGAGAAGAGAAATGGGATACTCTGATGGGTTAGAATACATTTCTGCAGTGTTTGGACAGGACAATCAGCTGCCACGTTCCCCAGCAGAAGAGTTACGTAAACCCAGGTCAAAAAGCCAGTGCCCTAGACTGAAATTCTCAGGGAACTTAAAAACCTTTAATTAAAATTCAAACTACTACTTGCCATTTAGGTTTGGCTTTTTAAATTTTTGGTTTTGTTGTTTCAGATAGTAAAAATTCAGGGTTTCTAGAATTTGTGATTTATATCATATAGTTTCATAAACTTTCATTCAAACAAACTAAACACTGACTCTCTACCCCCAAATAACAAAAACAGACAAACAATAGGTACAGTTTTATCTCAGAAAGAGCAATTTCCTAGTGTTAATATTTAGCCCTAATAGCATATAAACTTTAAAATTTTTTTCCCATAGACTATTCTATTTAAATATTGCTTTATAGTCTCTTTTTAAAATTCTTTTTTCTTTCCCAGGGTTGATATTTCTTTTCAAAGGATCTGGTACTTATCATTTCTAAGAGTTACCTAGCCAGTGTTGTACTAGGAGGTGTGTTACTTCTAATCTAAGTTTCTGTTTGAGGGAGTGAGGTGGTGCACTCCTGTAATCCTAGCACTCAGGAGGCTAAGGCAGGTGTATCGCCACAAGCTTGAGGCCAGCCTGGACTACTTAGTGAGTTCCAGGGCAGCCTGAACTACATAGCAAGACTCTGTCTCAGAGACCAAAAAATCAAACCGAATCAGATTAAATCCAACTCCTTCCCAGAGCCCTGTGGGACCCAGCCCTGTGGGACCCAGCTCCTGGCTGTCTCTCCAGCTGCGTTGCCTTTTTTTTTTTTTTTTTTTTTTTGCTTACCAGCTTCTAACCAGCCATAGTTTCCTTGCTCTGGAACCCCCTCCTCAGGGCACTTGCTCTCTGTTCTGTGCCTGGCGAGCTCTTCCGTGTTTCAAGTTCTGATACATCTTCCTTAGGTCTTAGTTCAGATGTCACCTTCTCAAAGTAACCTTGCCTGACTACTTTAATGTAGCCTGCTCCTCACTTCCTTTAATTCATCTATCCCTTACTCTGTTTTTCTCCATAGAATCTGCTACTGTCTGAGTCGTGTAGTGACACATGCCTGTAATCTCAGCTGCTCTAGAGCATGAGACAGGAGGATTGCAAGTTTGAGTCAGCCCTAGGCAATTTTAGTGAGACTCTATCTCAAAATTAAACCTGGCCATGAGGTGAACAGTTTGCTCTGTAACATATTCCCTGCCATGATTTGTTGCCTCATCACTACCAAAGTAAGGGACCAATTGACCATGGACTGAAACTTCTAACATAAGTCTTTCATCTTTTAAAATAAAATAAAAATTTAAAAGGGCTGGGGGTATAGTCTAATGTTAGAGTGCTTGCTTCACATGGGTGAGGCCCTGGGTTCAATCTCCAGTATCACAAAAAAAGAAGCAAAAAGAATTTGCTACTCTCTGAAATTATTTGTTTAGTTGCCTTTGGTTTTGTCACGTAGAAGGTAAATTGTTGATTCTGTTCATTAGTTTATCTCCAGTGCCTAGAACAGGACGTGGAATGTAGTAGGCACTCAGTAAATATATCCTGAATGACGGAACTTAAGGGATGAGAAAACTGAGTTTTAGTTTGACTCATTCACTTACCTGTGGTCTCACAGTTGGAAAGTAGTAGAGCCACAACTAGAAGCCCAGTCACAAAGGTCTTAGGGTAGAGGTAAGCTTGTGAACTTATAGGACCATGAGTTGGGGATTAGAGAGAGGGTAACGGAGAGTGGTGGAATTTCAGACGAGAGACATGGTCAAGGCCAGGGTCACCACATCAGGCTTTGTAATTTGTGACCAAGTGTGTGGCTCTTACTCTAAGCACGGTGGGAATGACTGGCAGGTTGTAAGCAAGGGAGCTACTGGTCCTGCTGAGCTCATTGGAATCCTCTGGTGCTGGCACTGAAATCTCAGTCTGGAATGATGCTTTTATCTATTTATTTTTTTTTCTTCTCTCCTCCTACTCCATGTATGCATTACTTTTTTTCTTTTTGAAATGCTGGGGATGGAAGGCAGGCTCTTGTGTATGCTAGGCAAGTGCTGTACCACTGAGCTACTTTCCAGCCCCTTTATGCCTTTCTGTGGAGAGAACATTTAGGAAAAAGGACTCTGGTCCTGTCACCCTCAGAATAGCACTCACTGGTCACATCACATTAATCCACTGGTAGAATGATGGGTTTGCTTATAGAGGAAGGAAGATAGTACATGCTGCGCTTTGAATGTGTTAGTGAAGAGGTACCACATGGCATCTTAGATCTGTCCTTTGTTGCGCCTTGGCCTCTGACGATCATGTAGCAACTGCAACTTGAAATTCGTTGGATCCCCCTTGACCACAAGTGCACTGCTCTGTTTGGGGCACAGCCTTTGGATCAAGTTTTATTTGAGGCTGCATTAAAGAGAAGGGGTGTTCTTAGCAAGTGCAGCATCCCAGATCAGGGAACAATTTCGCCACACATCTTTGTGAGAGACTGAGTAGCTTAGGAAAGTACATAATAAAGAAGGGCATAGCCCTTGTCCTTAAGATTTTGAAGTCTGGTTAGGAAGATAATCTATACATTGCAAAGTAATTGACGCTGTGGGCAGTCTTGTGTTAAGTTCCCGGGAGAAAGCCCCCAAAGAGGACAGCCAAGTGATGACTGAGTCTGGCATGGCTCCCAAAGGGGCTGGTGCTTGGCCAGGATCCTGAAGGATGGGTAGGATTAGGAGGCAGGGCGGAGAAAAGCTGTTCTGGTGGGGATTCTTGGCCTAGAACGAAAGTCTCCTTCCTTCGCTTAAAAAAGAGAAGTATTATGGTAGAGGAGAGAATAAGGTCTGGAGCTATCTGAGAAAAAACCAGTAGAGTGTCAGAGGTAATATCTTTCTGCTTGGAGGTAATATCTCTCTGCTTGGAGCATAATCAAGAAGGAAGATAAGGAGAAAGGACTTCATTGGAAGGAAACTGAAAATGACTCGGCTCAGAATTTCCAACTTTTCTGCTCATAGTAATACCTCAAGAGTAGAAAATGAGCAGACACATGAGTGAGTGACTATTTACTAAGAATAATGATAATATAGTAGCTATGACTTTAGTAGTGCCTTCTATGCCAAGGTGTGCCAGACTGGCTTTGAGCTCACTTTGTAGCCCAGACTGGTCTCAAACTTGCACAGATCCTCCTGCCTCAGCCTCCAAGTGCTGGGATTACAGGCATGTACTGCCACACCTGGCTCATTTAATACTTCTAACCTATGAAATAGGTACTATTGTTATCCTTAAATTACAGATGGGGAAACTAGGACACAAGAAGGGAAAATAACATGCATAGGCTCACACGCTCTAGGCTCAGTAGTGTTTTGTTTTATTCTTTTGAGACAGGTTCTTGCTATGTGGTAGTTTGCCTTGAACTCACTATGTAACACAGGCTGGCCTTGAACTCACAGTGATCCCCCTGTGTCTCCTCCCAAGTGACTGGATTAGTGCATCATCTCACCCACCTAGAGTCAGTGCCTTCCACCTTTTATTTAATGAGAGCCAGATGCAACCCCCCAGCTTCTTATGGTGAAGAAGCCATACACACAGAAAAGATTTAAGAAGAGTACAACAAACATCTGTATCAAATATCTACACAAAGCACAGTTGTTAATATTTTACTACCTATGCTTTATTGAGTGTATGTGTGTGCCTGTACATTTTGTTGCACTACTGTACTTGAAAGTATGTTATGGATTTGATAATTTACCCTGAGATAAAAGCACAGAGGCTGGGGATATAGTTTAATGGTAGAGAAAACCCCTGCCTAGCGAGTGTAAGATCCTGGGCTTGATCTTAGTATTGCACAAAAATAAACAAAAGCAAAGTACCATTTTCCTTGTACATAGTAGGTGTTTTCTGAAAAAAATACATTGCCTCTAAAACCACGTGCAAATAAATACTTTGTTACAAACTTAAAAAGAGTTAAATACTAGGCTTAGATGGTTATAAAGAGGTTTTCCACTTACATAGTATTTTGATATTTGAAAGTAAAGCAGGGAAAGGGACACAATTCCTGTTTTTATAAAATTGCCCACAAGTTGCTGGATGTTTAGCAGCTTGGTCCTCACCGATTCAATGCCCATTTAAGTGAAGAAGTAATCAAGTAATGTGACAACCAAAAATGCCCCCCTCTGCTCCCACATTTCCAGAAAGCCCTGTAGCTGACTATGCCTGTTGAGTGTCATTGATTTAATGAGTCCCCTAATGAAGGAATTTAAAGTAAAAGAAAATATGAGCTCACAGAACCTGTAGTCTAATGACTCATTGCTGAGGTAATGACGGTGGTAGAACTTAGCTGTAGTGCTCCTTTTGTTATACAGCCATGTATGTTCTAGATCTGTGTGTATACATTCACTTATTCAATTACACTCTACCACCACCACTTCGTTCCAGAAGGGCCACACAGCAGGTCTTGATTTAGGCAGCCATTAAGTGTGTTTCTCCATGGATCTGAACCAACTAGGAAATATTTGTAGTTCCTGTGCTTTTCCATGGGAAGGGACTCGAAGTAGACTCAGAGCTCACACAATTTCAGTGTCTTTCCAGCTTT
This sequence comes from Chinchilla lanigera, assembly GCF_000276665.1. Lineage (NCBI taxonomy): Eukaryota > Metazoa > Chordata > Mammalia > Rodentia > Chinchillidae > Chinchilla > Chinchilla lanigera. Next base: position 12,799,613 of record NW_004955445.1, on the reverse strand, counting down.
ATGTCTCTGTTTTGCTGGAAGTACCGAGGGGTTTATTCCAACTGTACTATTCCCTGTACTGCAGTGATCTCTTTACGCCTCTCTATTGCCTGTCAAAGTCCTTTTGTCAGGTTTGTCTCAAATGCCATATTGTTTATGAATCTTCCTTGGAGCCTTACGTCAAGATACAGTCTAACTCCGCAGCAGTTCTGTCTTGTGACAGTACCCACAGACTGCCTTGTGTTTCTCTTGATTCTGTGTTTCTGCTCTCTTCCGCATATAGTTCAATAATAACTTACTCAGCAGCACCTATGTGACAGGCCTTGTTCAAGATCCTGTAAATAGATACAGTAAATCCCTCATCTTAGATAGTTTCATTTTCCTGCTTATTTTTTTTTAAATTTTATTTTCTTAATAATTGCAACAGTCTCTTTTTTCTTGTATCCCCAATGGTACCTGGTACATTGTTTTGCAAGTGGTGAATCTTAGGTGTGTCTGCATTCAGTCTGGAATACAAGAAAGCAAGCATGCATTTCCAAGTCAGGTCTGAGTGCCAATCCTGGCACTGCCACCATGCAGCCTTGGATAATCACTTAACTTCTGTGAGCTCTAGGTTCCTTATCTATAAGTCACTTATAATAACACCCATCTTACAGGATTATTGTGTGGTTTAAAGATGAATTGTGTGAAGTGCCTGGTGAGGTTGTTGCTTTGTAATAGGTACTCATGAAGTGGTGGTCATTGTAAAGGAGTCTCGGTCATTCTCTAAGGTCACTTGAGTGAGGATCGGGAGGATTTAGGGTATTAATTGTTTTAAAGGAAATGTTTACTTAGTGTTGGAACTTTTCCAGAAAGAAACAGGCTCTGGGGAAGGTCTGGCCCGAGGCTGATAAACTGTTCCTTATTTAGAGTCAATGATCTGAGTCTCTGTTTTGGAACAACTTATATAATGTATACCACCTGTTATTTGTGTATTTTTAGTAGCGAGAATCGGATAATCCTAATCCTTTCTGTAAAAGAGCAAAGTGTTTACCAGAAGCAGAGCTTTTTTCTTCGCATTGACTCACACTGACTCATCCGCATTTTCCTTCTCACTGCCTCAACAACTTTACAAGGGAGAGAATTTCTAGGGAACTCAGTGGCTTCTTTTTTAACTTTCCAAAGTTGAAGGCTTGCAGGTATTTCATCACTCATTTCCTCTCAGGGGAGGCTGAAGTTACTCCGCCCTGTAGTATCCAGTGTGACCAAAGCCGTAGAGCGGAACATCTCACACAGAACTTTGGACAAACCAATTCTGTTGGTTGAGAGGTTAGACAAGTAGCCGACATGTACAAGTTAAGCGTAAATTTACCTTGCTCTTTGTTGTTGCCTTCAGTTCTGTGACCCTGTAAAATGTCCTCTTCTGAGATAGGAAACTCAAGCAGAATTAAAGCCAGACCTATGATGCCTTCACAGGTAGATTTGAGATTGCAGATTTGAGCTGGATCAGAATTCAGGCAGCCTATCTGAGTCACCAAAATGAGGGAGGTTTACAGATCAGAGTGACTAATATCCTTATGCCTTTGTTTGTCATTCATTAAGTGGGTATCTACTGATCATCTGTGATATGCCATGGGCTAGGGCTACAACAGTGAGTAATAATAGGCATGGTGCTGCTGTCATGCAATCTGAGGCATGTTTCTGTAAGCACTAAGGGAATATAGTTTGCACAAATGAGCATGTACTTTTATATTGTATACATGGTTGAAGGAGGAAGGAAAGAAAGCTTCCTGGAGGAAAAAGGCACCTAAGCCAAGACTAGTGAGGTGCAGGGGTTAAGTAGGACAGTGATGACAAACCTTGTATAGCTTTCAATAACAAACAGCAGGCTGTGTCACGTGTGCCATGGATCTGCCACCACTGAACTGGGAAAAAGGGGTTGGGGCAGGGCAGAGATAGGTGCAGTGTGTTCAAGACTGAAAAGAGATGGTGTTCTTGAGGTGAGGTAAAGAACTTGTTCTTGGAGCAACTAAAAGAAGTTCCATTGTAACCAAAGGACAGTGAGGGGTAAGTTGGGCAAAAGATAAATCTGAGAGGCCAGCGGGGCCACATCACGGAGAATTATAGACCAGTTCAGTAATTAAACAATAAATTTTATCAGCCCAGGTAATTTCTACATGTAGTGAAATGTTAAAGAAAGATGTATACACCCATATAAGCAACACCCCCTTTAGAGTAAGGACTTTTAGGTTGATTCTAAGAGCAATGGGAAGGACACAGGCTTGATACTGATAGCTACCTAAGAGCTGGGAAGGCGGCACCAATGGGATCAGGACTGGAATAGGTGGGTGGTTTGCTGAGTAGGGACACCAGTTTGAGGTCAAACTAGAGTCTTGGTTGTCGGTGCTTTGAGGACAAACCCCTAAGTGCTTTGTAGACTCCAGAGTGTAAGTGTGGAGCATTGAGACCAAGTCTTCTCAAGGTCTTCCTGGAAAGACTCCTAGGATGTCTGCATTTTGAAGAAAGTCTTCCCAAAAGTGGGGTTGGAGAAGAAAGGCTGTAGAGACAAAATTTCTCCCAATTTAATTAATGAAGCACAGGAAACTAATCACCCTTATTGATTTATTTTCTTATTCTACATGCAACTTTTTTCCTTTTCTAAGAGTATTAAAAACATTGTACAGTGTTAGGCTTTAGGAGTTTACTGGGTTAATATTATCTGATGCTTTGTTTTGTTGTTTTGTTGTTTTGTTGTTTTGTTCGGCTCTGTTTGAGACGGGCTCTCACTGTGTAGTCCAAATGGCCTTGAACTCAGCTGCGTAGGCCAGGTTGGTCTCAAATCAACAAATAGTTTACTGCAAAAGACTGTGAAATATATTTATAAGAAGTTCATTTCTCAGCACATTTACTTCTCTAAAGTTTACCAAGTTCTATAGGCTTTATATAAGCTTATAAATATTTTTATACACATTAGCCTTAAACTACAGCTGAGTATCCAAACTGCCATGTATTTTTCTACGTCTAAATTGAGAGATACAGTACCATCCTTGTTAGTTTATGGAAATTCTAGAGTAATTTAAGCCCACATGATTTGTGTTCAGCCACAGTTCACTGGTGATACTTGAGGATTACATCTGAGAAGCATCCTGCTCATGCTCTGACACCATACCATGTCTTTCATCTTAGTGCATGTGTGTATAGATAATTTTATTATTCCTATAATTTTTTTTTTTTTTTTTTTTTGGTCCTGAGACAGGATCTCACTGTGCAGTTCAGGCTAGTCTTGAAGTCACTTAATGTAGCCCAGGCTGGCCTTAAACTTGCAATGATCCTCCTGCCTCAGCCTCCCTAGTGCTGGGATTACAGGCATGTGCCACCGTGCCCAGCTTTGTTTTCTTGGGGACAGGGTCTCACTGTGTTGTTCAAGCTGGCCCTGTTTGGCTTCGAATTTGTGGCAGTCCTTTTCCCTTGGCCTCCTGAGTGGAGATTACAGATCTGTACCACAACACCTGGCTTCCATTTTTTTTTTTTGTCTTTTTGAGTCAGGGTCTCGCTATGCAGTTCAGGCTGGCCTTGAGCTCACTTTGTAATCCAGGCTGGCCTTGAACTCCTAACCATCCTCCTGCCTCAGCCTCTCGAGTACTGGGATTACAGGTGTGCGCCACCACACCTGGCTCCCCAATTTTTTTTAACAAGAAAATATTTGCTGTATGATAAAGTCACAGAAACCGAGAGTTAGGAGTGTTAGACTTCCACTTATAAAGTTTAATGCTTATTTATTACTGTGAACAAGTAAATTATTCATTGCTGTAAATAAGCTTTCTGTCCTCATTTAGCCGAAGCTCCCAGCTTGAAAAACATACTTTGCTTATATAACTCAGTTAATAAAGAAATGCTTTATCTCCTATACATGACAACTAAGTCTTAAGTATTAGCCAGAATGTCTTTAGACTAATGTGGTTTGGATTTTTTTTTTTTTTTTTTTTTTTGGTAGTGCCAGAGAATGAACCCAGGCCCTTATGTACACTGAACACTGATCTGCATCTGCACCTGCAGCCCCTGTAGTTGGGATATTAAGAGTCCCCCAAAGACTGTTAAAGGTTTGGTCTCCAGCTTGGCCCTGTTGGAAGTTTGGGAACTTTTAGGGAGTTGGAGCCTTGTGTCTTAAAGTCACTGAATATGTGCCCTTGAGGGTACAATAGGGCTCCATCCCCTCCCTCTGTCTCCTTCACTTCCTGGCTGCAAGCTGAATGGCTTTGCTCTGCCAGTACTCCTGCCATGATGTGCTGCTCCAGACCCAAAGCAACCACGCCAGCCAGTCACAGACTGAGACCTCTAAAGCTGTGAGTCAGGCCAGGCATGGTGGCACACACCTGGAATCCTAGCTCTCAGGAGGCTGAGGCATGAGGATTGTGGTGAGTTCGAGGCCAGCCTGGGCTATATAGGGAGTGCAAGGCCAGCCTGAACTATATAGTGAGACCCTGTTTCAAAAAAAACCAAACCAAACAAACACTAAAACTGTGAGCCAAAATAATCCTTTTCTTTTAAAAAGTTTTTGTTTTTATTCTTTCATCTCCTTGTCCTTTTTCTTCTTCCCTCCCATCCTTTCTGCTTTTTTTCTTTTTCTTTTTTGTTGTTAAGTTGCCTAGGCTGTCCTTGATCCTATGATCCTCAGACTCCCAAGTGCATAGGTCACCATTATAGGCTAGGGCAGTGAGGGTGAACCTATGTATGGCATGTGTGCTGCAGCCAACTGTTTGTTATCAGCGAAGGCTCTAAAAAGTTCAACCGTACTGACCTAGGGTGTTTATTGTAGTGACAAAAAGATAACAAAGTTAATAGTAATAGTAAGTTTACGAAGATCTGTCCTAAATTTGGATTTCAAGTGAAACGTTTTTATATATAGTACAATAGGTACTTCAGAAATACTTGTTGATTTTTTTTTACTAGTTTCCTCAAATTGGTCTATGAAATCATATTAGATATATAGGTTTAAGCTTCCTGAGCCCCAGTGCACCCTTTAATCCCATAACTCTGGGAGACTGGAATAGGAGTATTACAAATTTGAGCATAATCTGGGCAATTTACTGATTTAGTGAGACCTTCTTTGATAATAAAAGTATAATAGAATTTTAAAAGGGCTGAAAATGTGCCTCAGTGTGAAGGCCCTGGGTTCAATCTGCAGCAAGCCTCGCCCCCCTGCAATAGTCTCTTCTTGTCGTTTTTTTTTTTTCCACTAAATATTTGGAATATTCCTTGTTCTTTAAAAGGCTTCACTGATTTTTAAAAAAATAACAGTGGGATAAAAGTCTCTAATTTGGCACGCTCATTCTTCTTCAAGCCTTCCAGGATTGTTTGCAGTTCCACAATAAACTATTGAGGGTTATATATATCCTGTAGTGTGAGTGCTTCATTAAAATTGAGAAAGGAACCATGCGTCTTTTCTACCCTGTTAAGGTTAGGTATAAATAAATTATTTTTATTAGGATTTTCACTGTCTTTAGAGTAATAATTTGTGCGCAGTGCAAGGGACATGTGCTTTTCATTTCTTTATATTGTAGTACCAATCGACTCTCCAACTTTTTTCTAACAGAATGTATTTGAAAGAAGTTCTACCCTAATACCTTAGTTCCAAAGAGCTATGAGGTGCTGGGATTATAGGTGTGGCACTGATATCACCATGCCTGGCTAGTTTACTTTAATTCTCATAACTATTGTTTGAGTTAGATATTTTATTCTCTGCATTTTATAGGTAAGGGAATTGAGACTTAATAGTGGACTCTATGATTGATTTGTTTGTTTGGTTTTGGCAAAGTTCAGGTACCTTTTGGCTTCTGCTGACATTCAGTAGTAGTTGGATAGTAAATATTTGGGCAAATAATAATTATGTGAGATATAAATCATGTATTCACTGTTTCCTTTTGATTCTATTCTTACTCCCAACACTCCAGACCAAACTTGTGTTTCTTCCAATTTAATTAGGCTTTCTGTTCCCAGTTTCTTTTTACTTTAGCCCATCCTGCATGGAGTTCCTCCCGTCATAGTTTGTCTAAACCTTATATTACATGTGTCATGATGCCACTTAAATATGTCAGTTATTTAGAAAATATCACCTATAGAATGATATTTCAGTGTATCTCAGCTTCAGAGCTGTGCATCATCTTGTCAGACTGCTACCTCCATGCTGAGGTTTAAACCTTGGGCATTGAGCAAGCTAGGCAAGTGTTCTACCACTGAGTTACACCCCATCCTCCTTTTTAATATATTGTTTTAAAAATAATGTTTAATGTAAAGAATATCATAAGTAAAAATTTTTTCCATTTCCCCCAAATTCCCATTCTCATTTCATAGAAATAATCATTATTAACAATTTCCTGGTACAGAAATTATACACATTGAAGCATAAATATAAGATCTATTGGGTGCTTTAACATTTTGTAAATAAGATATTATATGCATCCTGTTTGGCCACTAGTTCATATAGATGAATTTTATTCCTTTAAATAATTTCATGGTTACATTACTTACAAACCTTTTGACTTCAAATAAAAGAAGCAGGCTTGAAAAATGGTCAGAACCAAGGCAGGCTCAGGGAACCATGAGGTTCTTTTAGCTGAAGCAGTTCTCAGGCCAATGTGTTGCTGTCACCACTCCGGCACACTGTGAAGAATAAGTAAATAAAAGCCCAGGCCCTGACACTCATTGCTGAATTCTACAAGAAATTTAAAGATCTGATAATACCACTACTTCTTAAATTCTTTAATGACATTGAAAGGGAAGCAGTACTCCCAAATTCATTCCTAGAAACAAAGACTACCCTGATACCAAAAACAAGAGAAGGACCCAAGTAAGAGAGAAGTACAGGCCAGTCTCCCTAATGAGCATAGATGTAAAAATCCTCAGTAAGATACTGCCAGAATGAGTGCAGCAAATCATCAAGAAGATTATACACCATGACCAAGTGGGATTCGTTCCAGGGATGCAGGGATGGTTTGACATATGTAAATCAATAAATGTAGTACACCATATTAACAGAGCCAAGAACAAAAACCATTATCTCAATAGATGCAGAAAAACCACTTGAAGAAGTCCAACACTCATTCATGATAAAAAAACAGAAAATTAGAATATATAGTCTTTATCTCGATCTGATAAAACCTATCTACAATAAACTAACAACCAACAACACACTGAATGGACAAAAACTGAAAGCTTTCACTCTAAAATCAGGAACAAGACAAGGATGTCCTCTGTCACCACTCCTGTTCCATATAATTCTGGAAACATTAGAGCAATTAGACAAGAGAAAGCAGTAAGAGGAATAATGATAAAAAATGAAGAAAAATTATCATTATTTTAAAAAATAAAATAAATTATTATTATTATTTGCAAATGACATGATACTCTACATAGAATACCCTAAAATAAATCCATCCATTTCTTCTGCAGTTTCTGATTTATTAGAGTACAAGTTAAGTTCTCTAAATAGTTACAGGTGATTTTCTGGATTTCTGCAGGATCCATTGTGATTTTCACCCTTTTCATTACTAGTTGTGTGAATTTGAGTCTTTTCCTTTCTTTATAAGGTTGTCTAAGGGTTTGTCAGTTTTATTTAATCTTTCAAAGAAACAACTCTTTGATTCATTGATTATTTGTATTGTTTTCTTAGTCTCCCTTGCATTAATTTTTGCTCTGATCTTTATATTTTCCTCCCTCATATGAGGTTTGGGCTGGACTTGCTCTTTTTCTAGAAATGTGAGGTTCAACATTAAGTCCTTTATTTTAGCTCATTGCATTTTTCTGATATGGGTAATCACTGTTATAAATTTCCCATGTGTGGGCCTGAGGATTTAGCTCAGCAGGGCGCAGCTCCTCCCCAGCAAGGGCAAGGTCATGAGTTCGATTCCCGGTACTGGAAAAAAAAAAATTTCCCGTGTAGGGCTGCTTTCATGGTGTCCCATAAGTTCTGATATGTTATGTTGGCATTATTGTTTAATTTATTTATTTTTTGTCTTTTTGAAACAGGGTTTCACTATGCAATTCAGGCTGGCCTTGAGCTCACTTTGTAGCCCAGGCTGGTCTTGAACTCACAATGATCCTCCTGCTTTAGCCTCCCAAGTGCTGAGATTTACAGGTGTGTGCCACCGCAACTGGCTATGGCAATATCATTTTTTGCTGTTGTTGTTGTTGTTTTGTTTTTTGTTTTTTTTTTTGGTACCGGGAATTGAACTCCCAATCTTATACTTGCTAGGCAGGTGCTATGCTGCTGAGCTTTTATATCTGGCAGAATTATTTGTTGTTTTGTTTTGTTTTGGTACCAGGAATTGAACTCAGGACCTTGTGCTTTCCAGGCAGGCTTTTGTGCCACTGAGCTATATCCCCAGCCAGCATTATTGTTTAACTATAGAAACTGTATAATTTCTTCTTTAATTTCATCTTGACCCATTGGTTGTTCAGGAGGGTATTATTTAATTTCCTTATGTTTATGATGTTCTTGCAGTTTGTTTTGCCATTGATTTCCAATTTCATTGCACTATGGTCTGATAATATGCATGGGATAATTTTATTTCCTTTGCATTTACTTACGCCTGTTTTATGAGCTCATGTGTGGTCTGTTTTGGAGAATGTGCTGTGTGCATCTGAAGAGAATGTGTATTCTGATGTTGTGGAGTGGAATACTTTGTAGACATCTCCTAAGTGCATTTGTTCATAGGTTTGGTGTAGTTCTAATATTTTATTGTTGATTTTTTTGTCTAGTTGATCTGTCTATTGTGACAGTGAGTCATTGAGGTTCCCCAATACAATTGTGTTAGTACTTACTTGATTTTTCATGTGTGTTAATACTTGTTTTAGGTAGTTGGGTGCACTAGTATTTGTTGCACATGTATTTATGATTGTTATCTCTTCCTCTTGGGTTGTTCTCTTTACAAGGATGTAGTGACCTTCTTTGTCTTAAAGCAGTTTTGGCCTGAAATCCACTTTGTCTACAAATAGAATAGCTGTCCCTGCCTTTTTCTGGGTTCTTGTCACATAGAGTATTGTTTTCCATCCTTTGAATTTCATTCTATGAATTTCTTTTTAATTAAATGTATTTTTTATATGCAGCATATTGTTGAACCTTGTTTCTTGATCCATTCTGCAAGTCTTTTTATTTGGATTGGTGAATTGAGATAGTTTACATTGATGGTTATAACTGATATGTATTGATTTATCCTTGTCATGTTATTTTCCTGTTGCTGGCTCCTCTTTTTTCCCCATGTGTTTGTTTGCCTTGCTTGGTGGATTCATTCTATTGGGCTTCTTGAAGTTATCTCTTTCTAGAATGTCTTTGAGAATATTTTGGAGTGCTGATTTGATGCTCATGAATTTCCTTAGTTGTCTTTGTCATGAAAGTGTCTTATTTCTCCATAAATTTTGAAAGATAGTTTTGTGGCATACATCAGTCTGGGTTGGAAGTTGTTTTCTTTTGAGGCTTGTAGTAGTACTTCACTCCAAGCTCTCCTTGACTTGAGGTTTTATGTTGAGAAGTCAGCTCTGATTCTGATGGACTTTTCTTTATAGATGATTTGTTTTTTTTCTCTAATAGCTTTTAATATTCTGTTCTTGTGTTGAATTTTTGGAATCTTGACTATTGTATGCCTTGCTGTAGATTTTTTTTGGTCATGGCTAGTTGGAGTTTCATATCCATCACTTATTTGTATGTCAAATTCCTTTTCCCTGCCAGGGTTGTTTTCTCCCATTCCTTTAGTGAACAGGTTTTTATGTCATTTGTGCTGTCTTTTGCATTTTCACTGACTCCAATCAAATTTATGTTGTTATTTTTTTGTCTTTTTGAGACTGGGTCTAGCTATGCAGTTCAGGCTGGTCTTGAGCTCACTTTGTAGCCCAGGCTGGTCTCCAACCTGCAGTGATCCTCCTGCCTCAGTCTCTCAAGTGCTGGGATTACAGGTGTGCACTGCCACACCCAGCTTGTTATTCTTTGCATCATCTAGTAGCTGCTGGATTGATTTCTCATGGTTGCTATTTTTAAAAAGTCTTTCTTTTTATGATTACTAACCACAGTCTGTCTTTTAGATCTGATAGTCTGTCCTCACATTGGTTTATTCTGCTATGGATGCTGTCAATGGAATTTTTAATCTCCTGGAGATCTGCTTGAATCTGTTCTGTGGATTCCATTTCTTTCCTATGTTGGGCATTCATGGTTTCATCATTTTCCTGTTTCTTTTTTTTTTTTTTTAATCTGTATCTGCTCTAGAGTCACTAAATATGTTTTTCATTGTGGTCACCATCTTTATAGTTATCTGAGAAATTATTTCTGACGTGATTTTTTCTAGAGCCTTGTTCATTTGCTTTGTTGTTACTACTTCAGAGAGGCCAGATGGGTGGCTTTTGGATTGTCCCAACTTAATTCCTGCTGGGTTTGCCTCTGGTGAGCTGGATGTCTAGGGTTTCATCTTGTTTAAGTGTCTTTTCAGTTTGTATTTTTTTTTTTTTTTTTAGTGCAATTCATGGGTTGATGCTTATAAATTGTGTATAGTGGGCAACTTTATTACTAGTATTTGGAACCCTTAGGAAATGACTACTTCTCAGAGGTGTCTTCCATGTGTAGTTGATTTCTGGGTTTTGAGTGTGTTGCAAGAACCCACCTCTTCAGTTAATTGAGGATGAGAAGTTGCTTCGTACTTGGCTTAGTCCCTGATTCTTTAGCACTTGTCCACAGTATTTTCTATGGCCCTTAGGCAATCTCAGTTTTGGTATACCAGGAAGAACAGCTGGGTAGAATAATTATGTCACTTTGGCTAAAGTATTACAATCACCAATAACAATAACATCAAACACAGTCTAGAAAAAGACAAACAAAGGTAACCATTGATTTACCTTTAACAGTATGAACTAGATTTGTGGTTGCATAACAAAATCTAAGCCAATCCAGAAAATTATATGCAGTAAATAAGCCCTCAACATGGCAATTTTACCCTCAGGGGAGAAAATTTAAAGGAGGTTAGGAGTGGGGAATAGAGAAATAGAAGAAGAGGAAGAGATTAGCAGTAAGGCTGGAGGACAAAGGAGAATCACGCTAACTTTGGGAAACTGGTGCAGTATACAGGAGGGAAAGAGAAGGAAGAAATATAAGGAAGAACAGAACAGAGCCACAACCACAAAAAATTACAAACCATGTTCATATTCATCTAAGAACAGATCAACAATGAAGAAAAAGGGAAAAACAAGAAGAGACAGAGAAAAAATTGTCCACTTCAAGGTATGTCCCTGCTGTCAGTGGTAGAGAATGCGTGGAGATAGAGTCCAGATCTATGTTGATTTATCCCAGGAAGCCAGCAGTGGCTTTACAGTGGGGTAGTGGGTAATCTCAGTGAGCCTGCACCTTTATTTCCCCTTGTAGTTCAGGCTGGTTTCTGGCCATGAGACTGGAACCAGACCTGTTCAGCCTGCAGCAGTCAGTGGGAGCGCTAAGTGGAGCCAGCAGATGTTCTGAATTACAAGCTCTGTTGATCCCTCTCTAATATTGCTCCCAGGCAATTGCCCTCTTCAGCACACCAGTCGAATCCATGCCAGTCACCAGCTGATGCAGTCCACAGTGTCCACTACTCCATTGCACTGCTGGCTGTCTCTGTGGGGCCTGTGGGGTTGCCAGTAGTCACCGTGTGTCGGCAGGTTTGAACTGCTGCTCCCAGGCAGTGAGTCCTGACTCGGAGAAGGTGCTGTCCTTCTCCTTCTTCAGTGAAGTTTCTCTCTTTGCTGTGCCTGTGGGCTTCACTTCTAACTTCAGCTCCTTCCTGGGACCTTCTCTTCCTTGTGTTGCTCTATTCCCTGGACACCAAATCTCAGAGAGGTTCTTTCCCTGCTGCTTACCATTCTGCCATTTTCCTGGAAGTCTTCTCTGTGAATTTTTAAAGTATTTCTGTGGTATTAATTCCTAGAAGATTTTGCTGGGTCAAAGATTATGTACATTTAAAAATTTGATGAGCTTATAGCTGTAGTCTCAGCTATGTATTTGGGACTTAGAAGCAAGGAAATTATAAGTTTAAGGGCAGCATGGATAAAATAGGCAACACAGCAAGTCCCTGTCAAAAAAAGGATATTGCCAGTTTATCCTTAGAAGGTTGCAGTCATTTATACTCTCATCTACAGAGGGAACTGGTTTTTTAAAAAACTTATAGTATTAATCAATCAGTCAATCAATCAGAGTCCCACTATGTAACCAAGGCTGACCTTGAACTCACCATAATCCTGCCTTAGCACCCAAAATGCTGGGAATACAGGCATGTACCACCACACCCAGCCTTAACTCATAATATATGAAGTTAGTTATAGCCAGTGATATTCAGCAAAAGCCAAGGTTTTACATCAGGTGGAAAACCAAGTCCAAATGACTGCATTATAGAGTTTGAACATTTGTCAAAGGTGTATTAAGAGACAGTTCTAATTAGCTAACTGTATTTTTCCATTGAGAAAATGAAAGTTATGGTGTATGACTGTAATCCCAGCACTCTGGGAGGCTGAAGCAGGAAGATCAAAAATTTGAGCTTAACCTGGGCAGCTTATTGAACCCCTGTCCCTAAAAGGGATGGGGCTGGGGACATCATGCAGTGCAAAAGCCTTGGGTTCAATACCCAGTGACCCTTCCCAGGACATACAAACACAAACCATAAATGAAAACAAAAACAAGTGTTCATCAGCATCCTAAGATGTTCTTGTAAATGTTCCATGAAATGCTGAAGAGTAAAATCAGTTTCACATTTCTTTTTCTTCTCCTTTCCATATTTCTATTTTCTTTATGTTTTATCTTTTCACCATTCTACTACTTCTCAGAGTTCATTATATTTATTTGAGTAGATAATACCACTATATGGACAAAATTCACAATTGACCAAAAAGTGTATAGTGAGAATTTCACTGTCAGTGATGGTAGAGTAGATAATTTGAACCAGTCCTTGTGCTGAAGACAGAGATTTTCATGAAAGGTTCAGAAAGTTTAGAAAATATTGAAGAATTGCCATGCTAAAACCTGAAATTATGCAAAAGGGCAAGAGAGATAAACCTGGGTCTCAAAGCCAATTTCGTCCTGAAGGTCATTTTCTTATAGTTTTGGTGACTTCACCTATGAGGATCAAATTAAGAGCTTACTAGGGGCTGGGGATTTAGCTCAGCAGCACAGCACTGGCCTGGCAAGCACGAGGTTGTGAGTTCGATTCCTGGTTACCGGTGGGGGGGGGGGCGGAAAGAGCTTACTGCCTGTTTAGGGTGGAGAGTCAAATCACTTCTCTAGTTGGAATGGAACCTCTGAGGTCATGAGAGAAAACTTGAACTAGACCAGACGCTCACAGAGTTTTGCAACCAAGCTTCTAGGTCCAGTGAACCTAATCTTAGACTAATCTTGATTATCCTCAACTAATACAGCAAGTTGCCAATTTATGAACTTTCACAGATGCAAATGGATCCCGGGTTAGGAACCCTTGTAGATATGAACGAATCATGGAAGTAGCTCACATGTCTGTGGGACATTGTCCCAGTTGTGCTGCTGTGTGGTTACTGCACAGTGGAGCAATGTAGTACAGTGCTGCATCAGAGCCCAGGATGTCTGGAAGCAAGAGGAAAAGCAGTGGTGATGTGAAGGGGACTACTAGGAAGTGTAAAGCAAGTGTACATTTGTGTCAAAGTGTGTAAGACTCACTCTGTCAGATTTATGAACAAATCTGACTTACAGATGTTCTCCTGGAACAGAACTTGTTTGTAAGTGGTAGACTTACTATAGTGACATTTTGTCCGACTGAATTCCGGCTAAAGTTGCCCCAGAAGTAGCAGCAAGGAAGTTTTCACAAGGAATGTCCCAAACAGATCAGAGAGAGAATCGATTGAGATTACGAAGAAAGAAAGCACCTTCTTTGATGAGCAGACCAAAGCATTTATTGGAGGACATTGCTTACGGAGTACTACAGTCATCCTTGTGACAGACAAGACAAAAGGCTTGTTCTCCCTGGGTTTGTTGGTTGCTAAGAGGGTCAAGGGATGGAGTTTATATGAAAGTTTAAAGAATTTTGACTCAAGGTCAGGGCCAGTTTCACTGTGTGGTGCAACAATGTAAACATCTTTATCAGTGCCTGGGAATTTGTGTGTGTGTGTGTGTGTGTGTGTGTGTGTGTGTGTGTGTGTGTGCTGGGAATCGAACTCAGGACCTTGTGCTTGCCAGGCAGGCACTTATGCCACTGAGCTATACCCCCAGCCCATTGCACCTGGGGATGTTCAGTGCTCCAGTTTGGGCAAAAGTCTCATCAGAAAACACTGTAGCTGGTAGGTCACAGAGAAGTGACAGCACTCTGAATTTCAGTTGGGACCCAGAGAGAAAAAACTGGGGGGCCCTGGAGTGCTATCACACAACTGATGGAAGTGAAAATTCTCCCTGGAGCAAGTTGTTAGCATTCTGGGCGTCAAAATAGTCCTCTAAATAGCTTTTTAAATTTAGTGAGCAGCACATAGGAAACAAACCTGTTTCACAAGGAAATAGGATATCATGAAAAGAATTATCAGAAACAGTATCCATCAAAAGCATCTTCAGGGGCTGGGGATTTAGCTCAATGGCAAAGCGCCTGCCTGGCAAGCGCAAGGTCATGAGTTCGGTTCCCGGTACCGGAGAAAAACCAAAAAAAAAAAACAAAAAAAACAAAAAAAACAAAACAAAACAAAAAAAAAGCATCTTCAAAGCTGTGAAACACTGGGGTTTCAGACATAGACTATAAAAACAACTATATTTACTATACAAAAAGAAATAGAAGTCAAGATTTTTAGAGTTAGTAAGCAGATACTGTTAAAAGTGACAGCAGATTTGAAATGTAACAAAATAAGCATTCTAACAGTTAAAAAATACAATAACAAATCAAGAACACAGTGGGTAGATTGAAGAGAAGATTGTATAGCTGAAGAGAGAGTCAGTGAACTAAAAGAAAAGTTAGGAGAAAATGATCTAGAATGAACTACAAGGGATTAACATCTGCAAAATACAGAAAGAATAGAGAATTAAGAGGACCCAGTGAGAAGATCTAATGTATATTTATCTGGAATTGCAGATGTTAAGAAGCAAGAATAGTGCAGAAGCAATATCTGAAGGGATAGCTTACCATTTCCCCAAACTGCTGAAAAGTAAGAATTCACCAACTCAAAAGTCTATAACCTTAAGTGCATATATTAGAAAAGAAGAAAAGCTAAAGGTTAAAAAAGAGAGAATCCATTTTTAAGAGGTCAGAAAAAGCACAGCAAATGCTGGTAAGGGAAATAGAGATAGCTGGGGTGGTTGCATCCATCTGTAATCCCAGCACTTTTCGGGGCTGAGGCAGGAGAATTGCATGTTTGAACTTAGCCTGGGCAGTTTAATGACTTAGTGACACCCTGTCTCAAAATAAAAGAAGGGCTGGGGATGTATCTTAGTATGAGGGCCCTGGGTTCAATCCCTAGTACAGCAGTAAACAAGCAAAATAAATAAAAGTGAAGCTGGGTGTGATGCCACACACATGTATTCAAGAGAATGAGGCAACAAGATTGAAGGTTCAGGGCAGCCTGGGAAACTTACTGAGACCCTTTCTCAAAAATAAAAAGGGCTGGGACCCTCTCTAGGTTGGACCCCAGTAGCCCCCACCCACACACACCTGAGAGGGAGAATGGAAAGGACGAGCATGGCTAACATTCCTCAAGAATAAAAGTGCAGATTGTATAGTTATTAACAAACTAATGCAGTTATTAACTGTTAATATAGTTGTTAACAAACTATTTTAAACCAAAATTTTTGAAAATTTAGTTGAATAGATAAAGTTGTTAGTAATGTATAGAAGTTATATCAACAATTAAAACTGCCCCCCAGGAAAGAAAGCTTTAAGAAGTTGCATCAAACTTTTTTTCCCCTCGGATTGAATTTATAGCACCAAGTTACATCCGTAGCCCCCTACCTACTTTTTAAAATTGTGAGACGGGGCCTTGCTTAAGTTGTTAAATTGCCCAGGCTGGGCTCAAACTTGCAGCCCTCCTATCTCAGTCTCCCAGAGTGCTGGGGTTACAGTCGTGCACCACCATGCTCAGCTATATCAAGCATTTTTTCACTCTTATTTTGTTGGTTTTACAGATCAGTGGGTTTCATTAGGCAGATTTGTATGTGCACATAACATACTTTGATCATTTGATCATTTTCACCCCCCCCCCCACTCCTTGCCCCATCCTCCCCTCAGTTTCACCCTTCTGGGGGAGTTTCAGAGCATATATTTTGTTCTTACTGATACTCCTATTATCCCTTATACTCTTTCCCTCCATCTTATTGCCTTATACCAAGCATTTTAAAGAGACAGAATTAATATTACACAAATACTTCCTGAGAGTAGAAGTTAGCAAAGACAAAAAACACAACTTAGCTGTGACATTATGAGGAAGAATATAAAAAGTTCTACACTATATATTAACAATACAGAATCCAGTATTCCACTTACTATTGTAGTGTAACGAATGAATCAAAATTTGTGGCTTGGAGCAGCCACCCCCAGGGATTCTGTGGGCTGAAAATTTGGACCAGGCACACAAGAGTCTGCCTTGTTTGTGTTCCAGTGTTATCTTGACCTCCAGCTGGAAAGACTCAAAGGAGGGCTTGGAATCAAGGTCTTTATCTTACTAAGTTGTAGAAGCTCTTTTTAGGTTAAGGAAATATGCTATTTGTAGGTATGGAATACAGTTTTTCCCAGTTTGACATTTGGTTTTTTTACTTTGCTGAACGTGATTTTTGCCAGGATATACTGGATTTTATGCCAGGATTTTACACAGGATATAATCAAATTTATCAATAGTTTTTTTAAAAAATACCTTTCATTAGTGCCTGTTAATTTTACAAAAATTGGGCATTTTAATGTATTTTCATACCTGCATATAACATTTTTATCATATCCATCTCCCCATTACCCTCTTTCCTCCTCCTTCCTTTCCTCTTATCTAATAATGGTCTCCCTTCCTTGCCTTTTTTTTAAAGATTTCACCTACTAGTGGAAGTATGCAATACTTGTCTTTCTCAGTCTGGCTTGTTTTGCTTAACATCATGAACTCCATTTCTGTCTGTTTTCCTGCAAATGACATAATTCCATTCTTCTTTATGGTTGAATAATACTCCGTTGTGTGTATATGTCACATTTTCTTTATCCATTTATCTGTCTATGCTGGTTCCATATTTTAGCTATTGTGAATTGTGCTGTAATAAATATGGGTATGCAGGTATCGCTGTAGTGTGCTGACTTTAAATCCTTTGTGTGTATACCAAGGCATGGTATAGATGGGTCATATGGTAGTTCTACTTTTAGGTTAGTTTTTTTTTTTTTTTTTTTTAGGAAACTTAGTACTGATTTCCATAGTGATTGTACTAATTTACATTCCCACTGGCAGAATAGAAGAGCTCTTTTTGCCAGCATCCTTTCCAGGATTTATTGTTTTTTTATAAACTTGATGATAACCGTTCTGATTGGGATGAGACAAAATCTCAATGTAGTTTTAGTTTGCATGGCTAAAGATATTGGGCATTTTCTCATATACATTTTGGCCTTTGTACTTCTTTTATTTTTTTTATTTTTTTTATTTTTATTTTTTTTTTTTTTGGTTTTTGGTTTTTCTCCGGTACCGGGAACCGAACTCACGACCTTGCGCTTGCCAGGCAGGCGCTTTTGCCGCTGAGCTAAATCCCCAGCCCCTGTACTTCTTTTAAGTAATGTGTGTTCAATTCATGTGTCTGTCTATTGATTGGGCTATTGATTTTTTTTTTTTAATATCTTTTCAGTTCTATGTGTGTTGTCAAATTAATTCTCTGTCAGAAGGATATCTGGCAGAGATTTTTCTCCGTTCTGTAGGCTGACTCTTTACTCTGTTGCATGTTTCCTTTTCAGTGAGGAAAGTTTTTTGAGACAGGTTCTCTCTTTTTATTTTATTTTACTTTGTTTTTTGAGACAGGGTCTTGCTATGTAGTTCAGGCTGGCCTTGAACTCATTATGTAGCCCAGGTTGGCCTTGAACTTGCAGTGATCATCCTGCTTCAGCCTCCCAAGTGCTGCATTAGAGGTGTATGCCACCATGCCTGGCTGAGACAGGGTCTTACTATGTAACCCAAGCTGGCACTGAGCTTGGGATCCTCCTGCCTTAGTCTCCCAAGTACTGGGATTACAGGAATATGCCACTATATCTGGTCTAGTGAGGAAACTTTTAAATTTGATGTAGTCTCATTTGTTGATTTTTTTTTTAATGTTTAGGTATTGGTACATATTTGAAGTACACAATGATTACATTTATTGTGGGGAGTTTGTACATGTACATAATGCATCTTAACTTTTTCTTTTTGTACCCTTCTCCTCCCATCCTTTCCTGAGCCCTCCAACTCTTATTTTCTTTCCATTTGCAAAGCTTTATTTCCATTGTTTCTTCAGTTCTCTTTTTAAAATCCCTTTCCTTCTCTTCCCTTCCTCTTCCCTGTATCTCTTATTCCCCTTCTCATTTGAGAAAACTCTCACTACTTCCTCTTAATCCATCCTTTGTTTTATTTTCCATTTATACCTTGGGTTTCTCATATAAGAGAAACAATGCCCCTGGGCATAGTGGTGCATGCCTGTAATCCCAGCACTTGGGAGGCTGAGGCAGGAGGGTTATTGCAAGTCTGAGGCCAGCCTGTGCTACGTAGTGAGTTCAAGACCAGTCTGAACTACACAGCGAGACCCTGTCTCAAAAGGGGGAGAGAGAGAGAGAGAGAGAGAGAGAGAGAGAGAGAGAGAGAGAGAGAGAGAGAGAAAGAGAAAGAGAAAGAGAAGTCACGCAATATTTAAATCTTGAGTCTAATTTATTTCACTTAGCATTATGGTCTTGAGGTATATCCATTGTCATAGAGTTTTGCAGGCTAATAGATTTAATACAGGACACATAATTTATAGGATTATTTTAGAATAGTCACCCAAAAAGTCAAATGCAGAAGAGTGCAGGAGGTCTGTCCACACACTAGAGACGCAAAGAATCCAGTTGAAGGCCTGGATTCCACAGCAATGTCCTGCGTGAATCCAGTGGAAGACCTACAGCCATGGCAATGTCTTCCAAGTCCAGCTGGAGGCACAGAGCTCATAACAATGTCTCATGCCAGTCTGTATCCAGGATCTGCACTGGGAAGGCCCAAGGATAAGTGGTGGAAGCTAGAAAATCTGTGCCAGCAGGGTGAAGGCTGTGTTCCAGCAGGCTGAAGGGGCTGCACTGGAGCCAGGAAGTGATGCTAAAGTAAGGACTACAGTTCCCCTGAAGAGAATCATAGACATCCTTAGCAACAGTGAAGATCCAAGCTCCTTTGAGGATGATAACAGCGGAGTTCATATCAGGAAAACCAGCATGATAAGCTTCTCCAGGAGAATCAATAGCACACCATCTTTCCTTCAGTTCTCCTTTTCTGCTATTGGCAACAATCCTTAGGTGGTCCTTCCACCTCCAGAACCACACTGACTCAATTCAGCTGGGTGTTAAAAGTTGGCCATTAGTTAATCTACCACATTCATTTACCTACACATGCTTCAAGTTTATCCTTCTTTATGGCACAGAAGTGCTGAAGCAGGACTTAAAAGAAAAAGTCAAGTTTCCTCAAATTTCCCTCTCCCTCCAGCTGTTGTTCTTTGTTCCAATACAGATAAAAATAGTAACTTTTGGTCTTTTGAGACAGGGTCTCACTATGCAGTTCAGGCGGGCCTTGAGCTCACTTTGTAGCCCAGGCTGGTCTTGAACTCACAATGATCCTCCTGCCTCAACCTCCTGAGTGCTGAGATTACAGGTGTGTGCCACCACTCCCAGCCCTGTAAGGTTTTATAACTGCCTGTTCTCATAACATCCTGTTTTACCGAAGCAAGCCCCCAAGATAGGCTAAGTTGCAAAAGTATCTGCCTCTATCAACTTGTTTGCTTGCCTGCCTACAAGTTCTGTGCTGAAAACCATAGCAACTTGTATAAAACAGGAGCCCTTCCATTGTCTGGGGCTCAGCCCTAATGGACATGAGTCCGCAGAGTCAGTGTTCACCCAAAACCAAATAAATTCTCCTGTTTCTCCCATAGTCTCTCTGAATTCTTAAATTCTGCAACAGCACTCCATTATGTACAAATACCACATTTTCTTTATCCATTCTGTTGGTGACCATATAGGCTGCTTCCAAGATTTAGCTTTTACAAATTGGGCTACTATAAACATGGGTATGGATTTATCACTGTAATAGAATGTCTTTTAAACCTTTTGGGAAGATACCTAGAAGAGGAATAGCTAGCTCAAGTGGGGTTTCTAGTTTTAGTTTTTTGAGGAATTGCCATACTTGTTTCCATAATGGCTGTGCTAGTGTACATTCTCACCAACAGTGTAGAAGAGTTCCTTTTCCCCCACGGCCTCATCAGTTATTATTCGATTTCTCAGTCCACTTGTTGATTCTTGCTATTATTTTCTTACAACTGGGGTCCTATTCAGCAGGTCTTTACCTGTGCTTATGGCTTCAACTGTTTCCCTCATGTTTTCTTCTAGCTGTTTCAAAGTTTCAGGTCTTATACCTAGGTCTGTTTTGTTTTGTTTTTGAGACAGGGTCTTGCTATGTAGTCCAGCCTGGCATTTAACTCATGACAGTCCTCCTGCCTTGGCCTTCTGTGTGCTAGTATTACAGGAATGTACCACCATGCCGGGCCAAACCTAGGTCTTTGATACATTTTTGTTGTTTTTTTTTTTTTTGATCCATTTTGAATTGATTTTTGTCAGGGTGAGAGATAGGGATCTAGTTTCAGTCTTCTACATATGGATATCCAGTTTTCCCAGCAACATTTGTTAAAAGAGGCTGCCTTTTCTCCAATGTATATTTTTGGCTCCTTTGTCAAGAATCAGATGGCTGTAGTTGGGTAGGTTTGTCTCTGTGCCTTCTATTCTAGTCTGTTGGTTTACATGTCTATTTTTGTGCTAGTACCATGCTGTTTTTTGACTATGGCTTTCTAGTGTAATTTGAAATTGAGTGTTGGGATACCTCCAGCTTTGCTCACTTTGATCAGAATTGCCTTGTCTATTCTGGGTCTATTGTATTTCCCTACGTCTTAGTTACTTTTCTTGTTGCTGAGACAAAATACCCAACTCCCAAAGTTAATGGAGGAAAGGTTTATTGTAGCTCACAGTTTGTAGAGGTTTCAGTTCATAGTTGACTAGCTTCAAGGCAGGATGGCATGGCAGAGGGGCATTACAGAGGTGAAGCAGTTCATGGCAGGCAAAAGAGAGCAAAGCAGTGAAGTAGCAAGTGTCAAGCAGTGATAATAGCAGCTCTCTTTCTGTCCTTTGTATTCTGTCCAGGCTACTGGCCCTTAGGGTGGGTAGCACTCATGCTGAGGGTGGGGCACCCTTAATCCTAGCATTGCACCGTGAATCAATCCCAGCATCACACAACCTAGATCCAGCCGCCTCCAAAAAGGAGGTAGGAGGATGTTGAGTTTGAGGCCAGCCTGAGCAAAACTGTTTCTCAAAAGAAAAAAAAACAAAAGATGAAAAGAATGTGCTGTGTGTTTTTCTAGTACTTACATGGATTCCTATTCATATTTGTGTGTTTAACTCTAGGTCTACTAGGAGCTATTTTTGTGTATAATGTAAGACGATAATTTCTCTGTTTTAGTCAGATGGAGAGATTTAATTTTGACAGTTGAGGAGGAGTCTGGTAAAGTGCTTTCGATCATATCTTAGGGTAGGGAATTGTTGGAATGAGCATCTCAAGTAAAGATCCGATCTACAGTATTTGCCATAGGCTCAAATAATGAAGTGACCAGGTGATTCTTGAACTGTATTCCAAAGGATTGAGGAATTTTCTAGGTGCATAAGCCGAGACTGTTTTGTGCAGGAGAACTAATATGTGGAAAGCCATGGAAGTAGTGTCAGTGATGGTGTGGGACTAATTAGTGATCTTCCAGAATAGAGCCTGGGCTGTTTGGGACAGAAGGATGAGAATAATAGCAGTGGTGGTGTTCTAGTTTGCAGCAGCTGCTGTAATACAGCACCACAGGTAGGGTGGCTTCAACAACGGCAATGTTATTTTCTCACTCTTCTGGAGGCTAGAAGCCCAAGATTAAAGTATTGGCAGTTCTGATTTCTTCTGAGGCCTTTCTACTAAACTGCAGATGGCTGCCAGCTCACTCTTCACATGGGCACATTGTGGTCCTATCCTTGTCTTTTTTTTTTTTTTAAGATAGGGTCTCACTATGTATTTCAGGCTGGCCTTGAACTTACTTATGTAGCCCAGCGATCCTCCTGCCTCAGCCTCCTAAGTGCTGGAATTCTGGGTGTGCACCCACCACACCTGGCCTTGTCTCTTCTTTTTATTAGGGACCATTCATATGACCTTGTATGTGTGTAAATGCATGCGTGCGTGCATGCGTGTGTGTGTGTGTGTGTGTGTGTGTGTGTGTGTGTGTGTAGGGTGGGTTAAGGATTGAACCCAGGGCCTCAAAGGGCTCATCTCTAATTGCAGTCCCATTCTGAGATACTGAGGGTAGGACTTTACAATATGAATTCACGGGAAATACAGTTCAGCCCATGACAGATAGATCAACGCCAAACTGAAATTCCTTGAACACTACACTGAGAATTTATGCATTATTCATAATCAAGCTTTTTTTTGTGGTGGTGGTGCTGGGATTGAAGGTTTTTAAGCAGTGGAGTAACATGAAAGTTTAGATGAGTATAAAAATAAGCTACATGTAATTCGATCTTTTTTTTTTGTCTTTTTGAGACAGGGTCTCACTGTGCAGTTCAGGCTGACCTTGAGCTCACTTTGAGGCCCAGGCTGGCCTCAAACTCGCAACGATCCTCCTGCCTCAGCCTCCCCAGTGCTGGGGTTATAGGCATGCGCAACCACGCCCGGCCATGTAATTCAATCTTAAATTTAAATTTGAACTGACTGTGTAGCCCAGGTTGGCCTCAAACTTCTGGCAACTACCCTGCCTCAGCCTCCTCAGTTCTGGGGTTACAGGTATGTGCCATCATACATACTCAGTTTTTAAACAAACAATTGCATAAAAACTGTGGGACTCAGGAGGCTGAAGCAAGAGGATTGCATGTTTCAGGCCAGCCTGGGCAACATAGTTAGTTCAAAGCAAAACCCTGTCTCAAAAAACCCACAATTTTGTGGGTTTAATGTTATTTAATACATGTTCAGTCTCTAGAGTCTCCAATATATGTTTAGTCTCTACAATGCTATGATTAATTGTTCCCCCTGGAGCAATTAAAAACAAGTTTGACAAACTTGACAAATTAAGAACAGTTTGTAAATATGTGACATCCTCTGAAAAGCATTTCCATTTTAGGAATTTTTAGAAAATGTGTATCAAATAGTGGAATATAGGTAGTTTCAATTTCAGTTTCATAGGCAGAATTGTCAGTCTTTTGGGACGCTTGAAAATCTTTTGTTAGAACTACAGACTTTTATGGGCTGGATGTGGGATGTGGTGTGGCTCAGTGGTACAGTACTTGGTTAGCGCACACAAGGCCCTGAGTTCAAGCTGTAGCATTGCAAGACAAAGCAAACTCCAAATTTGTTCTCTCTGGTGATGAAGGGATAGAAGCCCTGACTTCTTTTATTAAGACTCTGCAGGTGCTTATAATGCCATCTGGAGTTACTTGCCATAGGAGTTTTCCTTTCCTTATTCAGGGAGCTACCTCTCTGTATTACAGTTGCGGGAGATGGCAAGAGGAGGTCTGCGCTCACACTTTCATCTGAGCCTCTTGCATTTCCTAAATATTATGATTTCCTCCTCAAGATCCTTTGAGCTACTCAGTCACAAACCAGGCAGTGCTATGAGCCTGTCCTGATTGATGGATCCAACAGCCTGTAGGCTTTATTTCTTTAATTACTTTTGTTATTTGTCCTTTGCTTTGTTAAATGTATCTTCTAGTCTTCAACTTCAGATGATGGTGTCTCTGCCTCTCTGAGGGTTCCGTTAGAAATCCAGTAAACTCTTAGCCACATATACAGATATCTTGGGAGATGGCCAGAATCTAATGGATGCTGAATAGTACTTAGAAGATCAATCTTCTGTGAAAGTTGAGTTGATAGAAGTGGAATTATCTAGCTGATACTTGTAAATTCGGAGTTTGTATCTGGGTGCGTAAGAATTGTAGATATAATTCAGGTGTAACTTTATTCCATTTCTCTTCCCTTCTTTGAATCTGTGCAGTAAATGCAGTCTACACTGAAGTCTTCTGGCTATTATTCTTACTTTACAGGGTTTTCTACTCAGGGGATTCATAGGATGAAGCACTCCCAGAGTTACTGTCTCATCTGATTTTCCTCTTCAAGCTCGCACTGACTGTTAATGAGCATTCTGGCAGCTTCTTCTAGCCTCTGTATCTGGAGTGAACAGGTTGCCCTGCTATTTCTAATCCATGCAGTTAAATTTATCTTCGTGTCTCTTCTTTCTTTTTGGTTTCCTCTTTAAGACTTTTAAGACATTGACAAAAGTATCTTTGGAGCCTTCTTATCTCTGGGCCAGCAGCTTTTGTCCTCCCTCGCGGGGAGGGGAAGATTTCTTTGATCTTTTGCCAGTCGGCTCTCTTTTAAAGTCTGCTGTGCTTTGGGCTTGGGATTTTTTCCTGGCTATGAATTTTCATCTGTGGACACAACAGCCACATTACAACTATTTAATAATAATTAGAATCTGTTGTAAATGATGGTATTGGTATACACGGAGCTCAAAGTTACCTTTAGTTCTTTTATGGACTGGCCTTCTTCTTGATCTTTTTTATTTAATGGCTGAAATCCACTGGGTATATAATGATCATTGAGCTGCCAGGATCGATGCAGTCAGTCATAGGAACTGAGAAGAAAGCTCTGCTATGTCTCATTAAAGCTTCTAGAAGGAGAGCTGTCCTGGTTCAGGAGCATAGAGCCTGCTAGGGCATTTTTGTCAGAATCCTGCCCCATTCTGTATCATTTCTGTGTTCCTTTTCTAAAACTCCTAATGTTTCTTCTTATTTTCATTTTCTTTTTCCAGGACCTACTTTTTTTCTTTTTATTTTCCTTTTGGTGTCTTCTTGCTTGCCTTGGTCATTCCTATTATCAAAGAGACTGGATCATGGCTAAGGTGCCTGAGCAGACCTGCAGTTTTTCGGCTCAGCTTCATGGGCTTCTCAGCCTGCTCCTTACTGAGGTCTTTGTCCGGCTTGTATTTTGTGTGCTCCTCCTAGTGCCAGCCATGAGCTGGGCATCACTACTTCTGGACCAGGGACTGGGGATGTGGTGGACAGGAGTAGGGTTCTGGCAGCGGTGAAGCTCATGTCTCTCTTAACTGTTTTTAATGGCCAGACAATGTGCTTGATGTTTTGTTTCCATTTTTTCTATATTATAAGTAATTCTGCTATTAATGTCTCATTTATAAGTCAGATGTGTACATATTTGTAGTTCTTGGTATGTATTGTCCAAAGGAACTTAAAAATAACTTTATATTTTTTTCTTGTAAAACTAATACTTATTTTTTATTATAAAAATAATGCTTTGAAAAATTATAAGATTAAAATTACATTGTCAGCACCCTGTGATACCACTGTTTCTTCCATTCTTTTTTCTATGCAAAACAATCATGAGTCCATACTATACATACACCTTAATATTAAAATGAGGCAATTTTTTCATGTCAGATATTCTATGTAGTATCACTTATTGTGACTGCATAATAGCCCATTCTATACATGTACCAAAGTTTATTTAGGCATACCATAATTGTGGACTTTGGGGATAATTTTCAGTTTCTCATTATTCTAAACAGCACTGAAGTGAACAATTTCAAGAACTTTTTTTGCACGCATCTGCATAGTGATTTCCTTAGAATAAAGTCTTGGAAGTAAAATAACTGAGTCAAAGGGCATGTATACTTTTTTAAATTAATAAGATCTTTTGTGGTACAGGAGATTGAACCCAGGGTCTTATGTATTTAGGTGCGTACTGTACCATTAAGCTACATCCCTAGCTGCCCCTGCTGCTCCCCCCACTGCATATTTTTGAGACAGGCTCTTGCTTTGTGTAACCAGGCTGACCTTGAAATCAGAATCTTCTTGCCTCAGCCTGCCAGATGACTGAAATTACAGCCATACCTGCTTTAAAATAAAATTTTAAAGAGGGCTGGGAATGTTTGCTCAGTGGTAGAGCAGTTGCCTAGTATATATGAGGTCCTGGTTCAGTCCCTGGTAACACACACACACACACACACACACACACACAAACAAATTTTACCATTTTTCTCTTGTCACCTACATTTTCGCATGTTGCTACAACACTGGGATATTAAAGAGAAATCTTTGATAAGGTATATTCAGAGTAGAATATCTTTCCAGTCATTGTAAGACTAAATTTTCATTTTCAAATTTATTTATTTATTTATTTATTTATTTATCGAGTGGGGGTACTGGGACTTGAACTCAGGACCTTGCACTTGCCAGGCAGGTGCTATGCCCTTGAGCTATATCCCCGTCCTCAAATTTATATTTGTATTATTCATATCAGTGTTGTTTATTGTAGTTAGTGATAGCAAAGTTCTGCCAACATCCTCTCATTTCCTAATTTAACAAAACTAAAAAAGTAACACATGTACACAAAAATAACGTTCAGATGAAATGAAAAGATACTAAGAACAAAGTGAAAACAAAAAAAGAAACAAAACTCCCCCCTTGCTTTGTCTAGGACTTGTGAAAGCCACTTTTTTTTTTTCCCATTTAACTTTTTTTGGTAATTTTGGTCACCTCCCAGACTCTAAGTAAAATAAAATATATGCAAACATATGTAAATTTAAACTATTGCCTTTTTGGATAGCTATATTGATCGCTGTGCCTTGACAGATTTGTAACCATGTGTAAGTAACCTGTCCGAGCCTCACTTTGTTCATTTGTAAAATGGGGATAGTGGTACAAAGCTCATAAAGTGGTTATGAGGATTAAGTGAAATCAATAAATTCCTTCTGATACTGGCGTTTACAAGAAAATTTGTGGTTACTCTTTATTCATGAAAAGACATTTTTAATTTTTCTTCTTGTTTTGAGTTTTTTTTCCAAATGTAAGAATATAGGGAAAACAAAAGTCCTCAGGAGGAGCAGGCTGCTTAACAGTAGGGCTGGTGTCCTGGCCCCATGCTGCTCTCCTCTCTCCTTATACTCAGTATTCATGTCAGTCACTTCCATCTTTTGTTCCATGTGTTTCTAGTAAGTCCTGGAATCAGAGTAGAAGTTGCTGGAGGAGGCTAGTTTGATACGCACACTGGGCTGTGTCTTACCATAATTATAGTGATGTTTTCTTTTCTGCTTCCTTCAAGTGACTGGTAACTCTATTTGTACAGGGATCACCTTGCATTTGTCTTGTACCTTCAGGATCTGGTATACTAGGTCCCCAACAAATGTTTATAAATGAATGAATGTTGGCAGTATTCTGATGTCTTCTATATAAACTCCCATTAAATATTCATTGCCACCAACAAGCAGTGTCCATAATCACCATTACAGTTACCTAGAGCAAGAGTTCTTGAACTTGGTCTGTGGACCCATAATGAATCCAGAGTTCCATAATCCTCTGAAAGAATATTGGAAGATAGACATTTTCTGCAGAGAAATATCCTAGCTTTCATCAGATTCTCAAAGGGATGTAACCTAAAGTGAATAGGAGTCATAGCACAAATTGTGCAGAGCATTCCAGGGGTGTGGAGTAGTCTAGTCAACATATTTTTGTACACACTTGTGCAAAATTTGATTCTTGAATTCGCTTGATAAAAGTATATTATGATCCTGGTGTCTGAGCACTTTAAGAGCAACATCGTATCAGTTCCACCAGTTGTTTTATGCTCTATAGCAATCCATAGTCTCCCTAAGATTCTCTAGGACATATGCTTCTCTTAGTTGCCTCTGCCTCTATTTTTTGGTGAAGCTAAGGATCAAACCCAAGGCTTTGCATATGCTAGGCGAACTACCATCTCCTTCCTTCCTTCCTTCCATTCCTCCTACCATTCCTTCCTTCTTCTATTCCTTCCTACCATTCTCTTCCTTCCTTCCTTCCTTCCTTCCTTCCTTCCTTCCTTCCTTCCTTCCTTCCTTCCTTCCGCCTGTAATCTCAGCACTCAAGAGGATGAGGCTGGAGGATTGCTGTGAGTTAAGGACCAGTCTGGGCTACATAGTCAGTTCAAGGCCGGCCTGAACTATACAGTGAGACCTTGTCTAAAAAACAAAAAACAAAACAAAACCAAAAAAACAAGATCTTCATTGTGGCCATAAGCCCTTACAATGAGACAGAACCTATAAGCATGTTGGAGATCTTATTCTTACCTAGAACAAAAGGGGAGGAACATTTTTATTTTGAGAGATCTACTAAACTAGTTTCCATCCAGTACGGTTCCATTAATTAAATTTTCTCCTCTGTTTGAATTCCTTCAGTTTTATGTTTTTACCGCCGCCCCCCTTTTTTTTTCGGTGATACTGGGGATCAAATTCAGGGCCTCAGACATATGCTAGGCAAGTACTCTACCAGTGAGCTATACCCCTAACCCTTTTTACTTTTTTTCTGAGACAGAGTCTTCTTAAATTGCCCAGGTTGGCCTTGAACTTGTGATCTCCTGTGTTAGTCCCCCAAGTAGCTGTGATTATAAGCATGAGCCACTTACCCCTACTAATAACTTTTTTTTTGGTAAGTGTTGTTCATCCTTTATTTTCAAAAGAAAAGTACCTTTATTTTTGATGATTATAACATTAATAATGCATTTTTAGTACATGTGCAGCCACATTTTTAAAAGGAAAAAATAATCCCTCCAGAACAAAACAGAGTTAGGGCAGGATGGAAAGTACACAATTTAGTGATGAAACTTCCCCTGTAATCCCACTGTCCAGAGGATACATTAGCAATTTGGTTCATTACATATCCTTTTAGAAATGTAAGTGCATACAGCAACAGCAGCAAACATGGACTGTGAGCCAGGGCTGTACACTATCTCAGTAAATGCTGAGTCTTTGAGACGGGGCCCCTGTTTTACCAAAAAGTAAACTCGAGTCTAGTGGCTAACTGGTGACTTGCCTAAACATATTGCCAGTATTTACTGTTATAAGCAATATGCAGTAAGTAAACTGCCTATGTGTTCTTCTCTGATTATCTCTGTGTGATAAATTTCCACAAGTAGAATTGCTTGGTCAAAAGGTATATACATTTAGGAGCTGGACATGGTGGTACAGCCCTGTAATCCCAGCACTCAGAGGCTGAGGATCAAAGATTCAAGGCCAGCCTGGGCAATTAGCAAGTTCAAGGCCAGCCTAGACTATATATAGTGAGACCCTGTCTTAAAACAAACGAAAAGTGTGCATATTTAAACTTCCGATTCATTTCAAAAGAAGTAGTTAGGAGCATTGACTTTGTAGTCATACACACACGTGTTCAGTTCCCAACTGCCATTTACTGGCCCCCAGACAGATTATCTATGCCTTAGTTTGCCCCTTACTAAAATGAAATGATAGTAGAAACTTCTTGTGGCTGTGAGGATTAAATGAGATGATTTATATAATGTTTCTGGCTAGTGTCTAGTACATAGGATGAGCACTATGAAAGACAGACTACATCTCTGTTCTTACAAGGCCAACATCTTTTTTTTTTTTGTCTTTTTGAGACAGGGTCTCGCTATGCAGCTCAGGCTGGCCTTGAACTCACTTTGTAGCCCAGGCTGGTCTCAAACTCACAAAGATCATCCTGCCTCAGCCTCCTGAGTGCTGGGATTACAGGCATGCGCCACCATGCCCGGCTTTAGAACCAACATCTTAATGTGCAGCAGGGAGGTAGCAATGAGAGACAGGTAGTGAAAGAATGAACTGGAAGAACGTCAGTGTTGTGCAGAGAGCTAGTGATGTGACAGCTAGATGGGTGATTGTCTTAGTTGCGTGTCTTGGGGAAGTCCTTCTGAAGAAGCAACATTTTGGCTAAGGTCTGAATGACAAGGATATTCTTACATTCCTAGAATTCCTGGTAATAGAATCATAGGATCAAAGATTGCATGCTGGGCTGGGGCTGCTCGATGGGTGAGGCCTTGGGTTCATCCCCCAACACTATCAAAAGAAAAAAACATTAAAAAATGTTGCTGGGGAATTTAGTTCAGTGGTAGAATATGTGCTTAGCATGTGTGTGTCCCTGGGTTCAATCCCCAGAACACTCCTCTTCTTTTTGGTCTACTGGCAAATTGACTTGTAAAAGCTTATTAAATCATTCACATTTCCTCTGTGTGTATGCACTTTTGTTTCCTTCACTTTGAGTAGCACTTTTCTCCTGATGTTACCATAAGGGAGGTAGGGAGGTAGGGATGTCTGTCTGTCTGTCTGTCTACCTACTATATCTATGTATCTATGTATCTATCTATGTATCTATCTATCTATCTATCAATGTCTATCTCAGTGATAGAGCGCCTGCCTGTTATGCTGGTGTAAAGCCATGGGTTCATTTCCTAGGCCAGAGAGTGGGGATGAGAGGAGGTAAGAGGGTCGCAGAAAGATTGTTTTAGGGATCTTTCCATTTGTTTTTGAGTGAACTTCATTAGCAAGAGGAAAAGATAAGGAAATGAGCCAGTTCCTCTGAGGGATTCTTTCTGTTCCCTCTCCCTAAACTAATTGTCCAGCACTGCCCATCATCTTACCTTTCTCTTCACCTCCTGGCCTTTTTCTCTGTGTCAGTTCCTGCCCACATGGTGTGACAGGGCTGAAAGCCTCTAACCCTTTAGTCAACTTACCTGTTGGTTAACAAGCATTTTTTCTCTTCAGAATGAGGCAATGCCTAGCTTTACTTAATATTGCTTAGCAATAAAAATAAGACAGTATCTACTAGGAGGTTGGTTTTTCCAAATGAATTTGTTGGCAAGGCTGTATAGCACCTTTCGTGAGTTACACCTGCAGAAAGCTCTGCCCCTCACTTGGTCATAGACCAGCCCTCCCCCTGTGTGGCGTGCAGTGAGGGCGAGGGCATTGGTGAGCCCCTTCACTCAAATCGCTTCTGCCCCCAGATCGGTGGGGCGTACGACTTCTGTTGTTTGTTTGGAATGTGCATATGATTACATATTTTTTGTGGATGTGTTCTGAGGCCTTTCATCCTACCTAAACTGCTATAAGAAATGTTCTCTGTGTAGGTCTTGGGTGGGATCCAATATTATTAAAATATAGTACATATTAAATTACAGACATCATTCATTTATGGATAGCTGTGTATTTTTAAAGACTATTATGAATTATTCCATTTCCAATGCTACCTGTTGATTTCCTAGGATGATGTGTAAAGCTTTAGCATTTTTATTTTTATTTTTATTTTTTATTTTTTATTTTTTGGAAGGGAGTAAGGTTTTATTTTATTTTTATTTTTTTTTTATTTTAAAGATAAAAGGAGGGAAACATTAACAGACATACAACATTTTACAACATATCACAAGCACAAT
>NW_004955445.1:12629210-12766792 GCF_000276665.1 Chinchilla lanigera | reverse complement strand
AGGTGGTTGAGTGTGTTTTTGGTTGTGTCTGTTTCTTCCAGTCTGTTCCATTGATCCTCAGGCCTGTTTTTTAGCCAGTACCGGGTGGATTTTATGACAGTAGCTTTATAGTATAATTTCAGGTCAGGGATTGTGATTCCACCTGACTTGTCCTTGGCTTTAGCATTTTTAGAAGCACACACATAGCACCTTTCATACTTCTTTTCTGATTCAAATCTTAAAATACTTAAAATCAGACTTATAAATTGATTAAAAGTCACATGCTTTTAAAGTATTTCTTTTCTTTTAAAATCAGCCACTTAAATAAAACATCTTGAGGGCAGTGTGTATTAGTGAGGGGCTTGGGGGTGGCGTGGGGAGGGAATGTGTTTAGTGAAATTGTCCAGGAGCGAGCACAGCTCACTTGAAGCCAGAGATTTGTCATCCAAATATGTGCAGATTGCTGATGCTATAAATAGTTGAACTCAAGTAAACAGCCTCTTCCCCCTAGCTGCTGCTTGGCCATTATTCACATGCCAGAACAGGCTGGGAGCAGCCTCCCACGCCCGGTTCAAGGCAAGGCACTTGTGTCCAAGTCTTGGGCTGCTTCTTATCACAGGACTTGAGATGCCCGGGAGTCACGTGCTCACCCCTGGTAGCTCCCCACTTTTGGCTTGCCCTCCTCCCCAGTGTGTTGGAGGGCTGTCTAAACTTGCCTAGAGCAAGATTGCTTGCAATTTGCCTACCGCTGAGATTCCTTGCAACTGTTGAAAGCCCTGGGGCCTCATGGCCGTCGACTAAAGTAGATTTAGAAGGCACAGGCATGTCTTTTTCAGAGCAAAAGCACCCAGCACTCATTTTTTTGGAAACTGAGAGTGGCACCGGTTGTTAGAGTTGCTGTGAGCTGCCTGTGCCAGCAGCTGATCTGCTCTATGGCAGGCTGGCCAGGCCAGCTGCTGACATTTCCAGAGTCCCTTTGAGGACTCAGGCAGAATTCTGACAATGAAGCAACTGAGGACATTCTGTGGTTATTACTATTTCCTTTGGGAAAAAAATAAGTTGCACTCCTCTACACACACACACACACAGTCCTGCTTTATCTTTGTTCATTTACAATGAGTCTAGCATCAAAGGTCCATTAAGAGGTGATGAATAATTTGACATTTTGTTGTGGGGAGACAGAATAAGGGACAGCAGAAAGAATACTGTATTAAGGATCAGG
The DNA here is from genome assembly GCF_000276665.1 of Chinchilla lanigera. Lineage (NCBI taxonomy): Eukaryota > Metazoa > Chordata > Mammalia > Rodentia > Chinchillidae > Chinchilla > Chinchilla lanigera. The sequence goes on along the minus strand of NW_004955445.1, from coordinate 12,765,591 downwards.
AAGCTTGAATTCTTGGGCAAGATACCAAACTTTTCTTTAGTTTCTTCATTTGTCAGATAAGCGTAGTTCTGTCTGTCCTATTTCTTGGGGTTGATGAGAAAAGAGAATGCAAAAATACTTTCTGGATTATACTAGACGAGTGGAATGTGAAGGAGAGGGGGGGTGGGTAGTGGAAAGGGCTTGTACACTAACTAGTCTCCCAGGCATGACCTTCTACTCTGTGATCTCAAGCAAATGACTAATGTCTCTCAGCCTCAATCTTTTCATCTGTAAAATGAGAATATCAATATTTATCTTTTAGGAGTGTTCTAAGGATTACAAATAGTATGTATACCCCAATGACAGATGGTACAAAAGAGTTAAATGTGGAGATGCTCAGGTGATTTAAGATTCTAAAGCTGAAGAAATACTCAGTTTGTAGGCATTGAAATTAGCAAACAGCTCTGCTGAAACTTGACAGCAATAATTGGTAATAATAAATTTTAAAATCCAAAGAAATACATGAACATGATTTCTAAAACACATCTGCGTCCAGAAAGGGATCAGTCTCTTGCTTTCCCCTCACTCTGAGGCAGCCATTTTATTTTTCTACTTTTACTTCTTTTGGTGTTTATGTCCATTTCTTCTTTCTCCATTTCCTTCCACAGTGCTGGGGATGGAACCTAGAGCCTCATGTGTACTAGGCAAGTGCTCTACCCCGGAGCTACACCTCAGCTCCGAGAATTTTTTTATTTTTTAACATTGTCTTCTACTGTTCTTACACACAAAATATTTTTAAATCTTTTATTATTAGCAAAAATCTGCAGTTAGCCTAAACATTTTTTGTTGCAGTCAGATCCAAGTAAACCACACATTTCTGTACTGCTCTTCATTGACTTGTCCATTTCTGATGCTACTTGTTGGCTTCCTGGGATGACATGTGAGGCTCTAGCTTTTTTAGAAGCACATAGCACCATTTACACTTCTCCTTTTCTTCTTCTCCCAGTTTCACAGGTGTTGGTCAAGTTGTATGTCTGTTTTACAGTGTTATGTGATTGTAAGTATTATTTACTGTAGAGCCAGTAACACTCAGTATTTTTTTTCCCTGAGTGACCGTTCTTCCTGGATGTAACACTTTATCCTTTAACATGCCTATTTTTCGTGTTCCTTGCTGCTACGTCTTTCCGTACTTTCTGTTTCAGTAATGTTTTTATCGTACCTGTCAGGGAGTGTCACTTGTTTCCCTGGAGCTTTCTGCCTCCTGCTCTAATCAGACCAGTCCTTTCCAGGCCTGTGGCTCTGCTCAGTGTCCAGAACTATCTTCAGAATCACCTAGCGTCCCTTTCACCCCTTGCTTATTGAATCCTTGTTTCCTAAGTTCTTTTCAGAAATCTGAGTTGAAACCCTCATTAAAGTGAAGCACGTTCCCTGATTCAGAAATAGTGCATGCAAGGGCTGGGGATTTAGCTCAGTGGTATAGCGCCTGCCTGGCAAGCGCAAGGTCGTGAGTTCGATTCCCGGTACCAGAAAAAAATAAAAACAAACAAACAAACAAAAGAAACCCCCGCCTGAAATAGTACATGCAGTATCAGTCCCCATGTGTCTGAAAGTGTTTTTACCTTGCCTTGTTGAGTATAGAGTTCTAAGTCCCACATCAGTTTTTTTCAGAACTTTTTTCTTGGAAAGCAGTTTCATGTACCCATAATGCTGAGAAGAAGTCTGATACTGCTCTGATTTTTTTTTTTTTTTTTTTTTTGGTACCGGGAATTGAGCTCAGGGCCTTGCACTTGCCAGGCAGGTGCTGTGCCACTGAGCTATATCCCTGGCCCATTTTTTGTCATTTTGAGACAGGGTTTCGCTACGCAGCTGGGGCTGGCTTTAAACTCACTTTGTAGCCCAGGCTGACCTCAAACTCATGGCAGTCCTCCTACCTCAGCCTCCAAAGTGTTGGGATTACAGACATGTGCCACTACACCCGGCCTCTGCTCTCTTTGAAAAAGTATGTTTGCTCTTCTTGGAAATTTTTAGGCTTTGCTCCTTTTAAGTCTTCAAGGTTAGGAGGCTATATCTAGGTATGATCCTATTAAGCTCTTTTTAGGTTTTTCAGTTGAGAAAATTATGTCTTCCTTTAACTCTGAGAAATTTTCTTTATAATTTCTTAGATAATTTTCTGTTGCCCCTTTTCTCCTCCCCGGAATTCCTATTTAGGGTCAAGTTAAACTTCCTGGATTGTTGCTCTATATCCTTTTGTATCCACTGTGTATTTTCCCCATATATTGTAAAAGATTTCCTTTCCTCAATTCTTAATTTCAGTATTCATATTGTTAATTCCCAAGAGGTCATTTTTGTCAGCTAATTTCCTTTGTTCTTGGCGGGCGCAGTATCTTCAGAATCTGAAGACGTGAGAAGTTTTTTTTTTTTTTTTTTTTTTGGTTTTTCTCCGGTACCGGGAACTGAACTCACGACCTTGTGCTTGCCAGGCAGGCGCTTTGCCGCTGAGCTAAATCCCCAGCCCCCTGTGAGAAGTTTTTTTTAAAGCTTCTCATTTGTCCAAGTTTCTTTTACTCTATAGGGTCTGTTTTCTCTTTATTTTAGTCCTTGTTATGCTGTTGGTTTTCTTCAGATGCCCTGCGATTCATTTTTTTGACCATTCATAATCAATAATGGAAGAGTCCTTTCAGGATATAGGCTTTGTTTTTCTGTAGAATTCGTTGTCTACCACATAGGGCTCTCCCTGCCTGGGAAGCTGCTGGAACTCTGTGTACCAGTGGAAGGGGCACTTTGCTTCAGGACCGGCTGTTAGACTGAGGGCCCTTAAGAAGTCAGAGTAAGGAGGCCAGTCTCTTACTAAAGGCCCTTGATAACCCCAAGCAGTTCATTCAATTGAAAGAGCTTTCTGTCTTTGCCTCTACTTCTATAGAACTTCCACATCTATCGATCTATCTGTCTATCTATCTATCTATCTGATAAATCTCAGCTAATTCTCAATTGTCAGTGTAGAATTTCTAGCGTTATAGCAGTGGAGAAATGAATTTGAAGTGTCATGACAACTACAGCCTGGCTTTGATAGGACAAAGAGCTAACTGCAGTTTAGCAGTTCTTTTGAACTGAGAAAGTGAGTCAGGTTAACCAGAATTTATTCATTCATATCCTTGCTTTCAATAGATATTTGAGTTACTAGCTGAACAAGTGACTCGACTGATCTGTGTCTGCACTTTCCTGAGGTGTCAAGTGGAGATAACGCTTGTACCTTCCTCATAGGATCTGTGAGGATTAAGTGAAGTGCTTTATGTAAAGCAGTTAGGCTATTACCTGGTAAATGGTAAAGATTCAGAAAAAATTTTTGTTTTGTTTATGGATTTTCTTATGCTAATAGCTGTTTCATACCATGAACAAAATACTACTAAGTTGACACAGATCTTTTTCCATAAGAAGCTCAATTTCTAGCAAAGGAGTAAGACGTGCCCAGAAAGAAGTGTGTCTCAGAGGAGAAAAGGATAAGGTTCTTAGGAGAGGAATAGAGAGTACTAGGGAAATTCAGAGGAGAGAGAGAACCCTGTCAGACTAGGGATGAGGGTATGGAATTAAGGGCAGGTTTGTGATGAGTCCCTCGGACCAGTTCTGTACATGTAAGCTATCAGTTTCCTCCATTTCCTTTGTCTTCAAATTAAGCCCATACTGCTGTCTGTGGAGCACAGCCCGATTTCCTTCAGGGAAGTCCCTTGGTGGTACATGCTGTAATCCCAGCACTTTGGGAGGCTGGGACAGGAGGATTACCATTCAAGCCCAGCTTGGATAACATAATGAGATTTTATCTGAAAACGAAAAAAGTGTGAAGGCCCTGGGTTTAATCCCCAGTACTAGAAAAGAAGAGGGGGGCAGCAATGAGGACATAGGGACCCAGGCCTGGCCACCAAACAGCCTTGAATTAGACCACAAACTGAGCCACCTGCACCGTGGCCTTTGAGCAGCTTGGTCAGTACCTCCATGTATCCATTGCAATAGCTGTAAGGTGTGAACATTAATCCCGTCTCCTGCACCTAGTCTCTGTGGGGGGATTCAGTGAAGTAGCATTTCTAGAGAGCTCAGCAGATTGGCCCAAGTGTGCAGTGTATCCACTGCTGTCAGTTGTGATACAAATGAGTATGCTGATGGATGTTGTCAGGGTCCCTCTTCATGGATTCTGTCACAGATGTAGAATTATTCAGTCTGCAAGGCAAGTATTACAGAGTACATGTTTTTCAGAAAATGATAGTGTTTTATGAATGGGCTCCTTACAGTTATCTTTGTTCAACTAACAAAACATCATTCAAAGCACTGAGGGTGATGTCAGTAAACTGACCCATCTCAAAGGCCTACTTTCATTTCCCCACTCCAGTGTTTGGAATAAAGGCATAGCCAAACAATGGCTCCAACCTCCAGTCCTCCAGGCTGAATGTTGCTGCTGCGAATGTGCCTGACATTCTCAGTGGGCCTTTGTTCATTACTCAACCTGACCTTCTGGAGAAATATAGGGCCTTTCTTCTGACTTTCCAACATCCTTGGCTTTGTTGCCATGTCACATCATCATCCTTGTTACATTGTCATCAGGACAGTGGATAGTGACCCTGAGTCAAAATTAAAAATAGTGCCTTTACTGCTAGGACATTGCACCTTACTTGTGCAAGTTTGTTGTGGTGGTGGTGCTACTGGAGATTGAATCCAGGGAGCATGGAACTACATTTCAAGCCCCCTACTCTGTTTTTATATTTTGTTTTGTTTTGTACCGGGAATCGAACACATGACCTCAGGCTTGCCAGGCAAGCACTTAGGCCGCTGAGCTACATCCCTGGCCAACCCCCCGCTCCATTTTTGAGACACGATCTCATTTTGTAGTTCAGGTTGGCCCTGAACCCATTATGTAGCTCAGGCTGGCCTCAAACTCACGGTGATCCTCTGCTTCAGCCTCATGAGTGCTGGGATTACAGGTGTGTGCCACCATGCCCAGCTCTTTAGCCACTTTTATTCCTTATTTTGAGACAGAGTCTTGCTGAGTTGCTCAGGTTGGCCTTAAAGTTTTTATCCTCTTGCCTCAGCCTCCTGAATAGCTGGGATTACTAGTGGGCATCACAATTCCTGAACTTTACAAGTCTTGAATTTACGAGTGTGTGCCAGGCGCTTAACCCATACAAAACTTGTAGGACAAATGGTATTGTATATTACGTTGGGCAACCAAGGTACAAAGCTTGCCCAAGGTCATCTACAGGTAGAGGAAGGCCCAAGGACCAGAAGGTCCTCATGTCCCTCCCATCTGTTAACTGCTGCTAGGGGGATGGGGGAGGGTAATTCAGGGTGGTGGTTTTTATCGCATAACAGTCTACACACTTGTGCGAAAACCTTCACATTGGCAAAACCCTCCTAATAGGGTGTGTTTGCTTGGGCCCTTCCTGATAAGCACCAAAGTTTTCCAGAACTAATTAAAATTCTTGTTAAGTTATAAACTGCTACTGCTTTACTGTCACCTATAAAGAACTGCTTTTTTTCTGGATGTGCTGGTGCAAGTCTATTAATCTCAGATACTGTACTGGGGAGACTGAGATGGGTGGGTCATGAAAGTCTCAGTGACTTTCTTGTTGCTGAGACAAAATGCCCATCACCTACAACTTAAAGGAGGAGAGGTTTGCTTTGGCTCACAGTTTCAGAAGTTTCAGTTCATGGTTGGCGGGCTTGAATGCAGAAGCAGCAAGAAGGGCCAGGTGGGGAAGAAAGCTGCTCATGTTATGGCAGCTAGAAAGCAGAGAATAGAGGAGCCCCCAGCAACCCACCTCCAACCAGGCTTCACAGCAAGTCAACCATAGCGCCCCCATAATTCGGTCACCTACCATGTCGGCTGTGGTGTGCATGCCTGGGTTACCAGTAGTGAGGAGGCTGAGGCAGGATTATTCCCCTGTGTTAGTGCATGCTTATAATCCCAGCACATAGTGAGTTCAAGGACAGCTTGAACTATATATCAAGTCCTTGTCTCAAAAAACAAAACAAAACAAACAAATATTTAATTAGTTCAGCGGCACAGTGCCTGCCTGGCAAGCGCGACATAGTGAGTTCGATTCCCAGTACCGGAAAAAAAAAAAAAAAAAGATACTGGGGTAGAGCACCTACCTCGTGTGTGTAAAACCTTGGATTCAACCTCCAATATCACCAAAAACAAAGCCACAACAAAAACCTGTTTTCCTTGCAGAGCTCCAGTCTTAACTTCCCATCCTCATCAAAATAATTTCAGCAAATACCGAATCTGCCCTTTTTGGGGAGAGACAGTTGAAGCCAGACTGGCTGTAGGCCGCCTGGTATTTTGGTAGCAAAGCAAGTGAGTGCCCCCTCTGATTGATTGGCTTAAAGTGTTTCTTTTCCCAGGCAGGGTGGAATAGCCATTTTGAGAAAGAGGATTGGCATATGTGGTGACCTAGTTAGGAGTTACGAGTCTCAATATCTAATTCTGGCCCTTTCATTTTGAGCTGTGTGTCACTTCTCTGTTTCACTTTCCTTCCTAGGAAAGCGGGATTAATCATGTAGCCCCTGGCTATCTAATTCTCCCAGGGGAATTGTGAGACTCAGATGTACAACAGACCCAGACTATGTACAACAGTGAGAGTTAACATTTATTGTTTCTTAGTACATGTATACCAAATATTTTCAGTTCCCTTACATGTGTTGTTTAATTCTCACAGTCCTGAAAAGGAGGCACTTGCATCCCATTTTACAGGTAAGAAAACTGAAGTTCAGAGGGATAAGTCACCTAGGACACAAATCCCTATCTCTGGCTCCTGATCGCTTGAGTGTCTCATTGCTTCCCGTTATACACAAGAGTGGAGAGGTTTGCATGTCTACACTTTAAAGCCCTCAGCCACTGGAAGACGTTTTTATCTCCTCACCACTGCTATTCCTTGTGGGTCCCTAAGGACAGTTAAATTCTCTTGTTTATCTTATCTAGTAGTTTATGCTGCCTCTTTTCAGATCCCCTGGGACTGTTCAGTGAATTCTTTTGAGTTTCCTCCCAGAGAAACATTTCAGCTCCACCATAAAGGGACTTAAAGGAGCTGTCCTCAGAGCCCAGCACCTGGGTAAGCTCCCAGAACTGGTTTCCGTCATGGAATTCCAGAAGGGGAAGACACCCAGGCCATCATTTTACTAATAAGGAAACTGAGGTCCAGACTGGGAGATGACCTGCTTGAGGCCATTCATTGCTTTGAGGGAGTGGCCAAGACCAGTACCTCAGACAACAGACTAGCGCTGTTTCCCTGGGGGCTTGTCATCTCCTTATACTTAGAAAACTAGAGAGTTTAGAAGAGAGAAAAGAGATGGACACAGCATGGGTTAAGGTATCCTCTCTTATATAACAAATTAAAATACAGCGAAGCAAACTAGATAGCCTAGTTGCCAGTTATTAGAAACAGGGATCTATGCCAGGAGCCTTGGTGAGTGAGTGAGTCGATAGGAAGCTTTTTGTCACTATGCTGTGGGGTTGAAAATTGAAGGAAGGATGTTAGGCAAAAGTGAAGGGCATGGGGTGAGTTACAGCCCCTGGCTCATTGTCCAAAGGAAATGGATCTCTCCCATGGATAGACAGGTGGAAATTGAGCAAGTGAGTTGAGTGGTTGACATCATCAGGCTGAGCATTGGATTACAACAAATGGGGACTTACTTGGCGTGAGACGTGGGAAACACCCACTGCAACCTCAAAGTGCTTTTCATTTAGGAGGCAGAGAGGGAAAGACCAAGAGAGACTGCTGCCTGCACCGCAGGTCTGGACTACTCATCTTGAATCCTGATTTCTTAACTTTACCTTCATTTGTGACGAGGACATCTGGACTTGGAGGAAACTTTGCTCCCGTGAGTAGAATTGTACCAGCCCTCCGCCCCCAGATCCAGGGAGAGGCAGAGCTCTCTGGAGAGCTTGCTTTCCAGCCTGTTGGTCACAGAGGGTCTATTTTTATATTATGATATCTGTGAGTTTGCTCTAAATTATAGCTTTCTCTGAAATTGCCTAGGCCTGGAAGTGGAGCCGCTCATCACAGATGGGGTCCATTCAAATGCTGGTTTACTTTTTTATCCCAAGAACTTTGACAGAGGATCTAGAGTTTTAAAGGAAGCCTTTGTTTTGTTTTGTTTTTTTGCCAGTGACTAGAGATTGACGCAGGGCCTTCATATTGAGCTACATCCCCAGCCCTTTTTAAAAATTTTAGTTTTTATTTTGAGACAGGGTCTTGCTAGTTGCCCAGCCTAGTTTGAATTTATAATTCTCCTGCCTCAGCCTCTCAGAGTACTATAATTATAAGTGTGCACCACATACCTGTTTAAAAGCAGTTCTGTCCCCCAAATATAGGTAAAGAAGTAAATCCTCTCTTAGAAATTGGTGTTTGTAAACCTTAATTTTTAAAATTACAATGATAGTGCAAAATTTTTATGGCTTCTGCAAAGAAGTCTCTCTAAAAGCGAAAATTCCCCACAGTCTTCTCACAAACCTAAAATTGCTATGTTAAATTTCAGGTACATATATGGTTAGATTTCATGAGGTTGTTGTGTCACATACTGCAGAGGCAGTGTGGAGAACTTCAACATGGAAAGGAGTAGAAATGTTTAACTTTGGCTTTGTGATCCTTTTATTGTTTGCTTCGTAAAATTTGCTTTTTATACCTAGAAAATAAACAGCATGGAAGTCTTGAGGCGTTCTCTTTGTTGGTGTCTATTTTCAGGAATTCAGATGAAACAAGCCACTCTGTGCAAGGAGAGGAGGGGCTCTCAGGTGTCTTGAGATGGGTTGCAGGATGCTGTGGCCTGTCCCCCCTCTTAGTAGGCTAAATACATTTGAAAAGTTACAGTTAAAGGAGAAATACTTCAGCTCTGAAAAACAAAAAGCAGAATTGGAAATGTAGCTCAGTGGTAGAATACTTGCCAGCATTGTGAAGACCTTGGTTTAATCCCCAGCACCACCAAAAAAAAAAAAAAAAAGAAAGAAAGGGCCACCACATATTAGAAGGATCACCCAAGGAATTGTCTGACCTTGGGGCAAGTGTTTCATACTCGCTGGATCTCACTTTCCTCATTTGTACCAAAATGAGAGGACAAAACTTAGATGATCTTGATATTTCCATATTCAGCTCGGAATGAATCATCTGTATCTTTCTCCTTTGAGCCACGTACCCTTACAGCTCTAGGTTTTCAGTATCCCAGAGTGGCTAAAAACTGGTATCTGTAGGACAATTAAAAGAGGACATAAAACAGGTGTATTAAGTTTCTTGTGAATTTTTATCTTTTTTTTTTGTTTTGATACCGGGAATTGAACTCAGAACCTTGCACTTGCCAGGCAGGCACTGTGTTATTGAACTATATCCCCTGCAAAGTTTTATTTTTTTACAGGCTTAGTGTTTCTGAAGATAGAGGGGGACGAAGTCTCAGTGGTTGTGTATATATGTGTGTACACACATGTGCACAAAGCATGCACACTTGGGGAGCATTATGTATCTAGATGTCCCCCCAAAGCCTCATGCATCATAGGGAGTGCTTTTTGGAGGTAGCTGGATCCAGGGCGTGATGCTGAAATCAAGGATGTGATGCTGAGATTGATTCATGGTGCGGTGCGATGCTAGGCTTAAGGATGCCCCACCCTGTGTATGAGCGCTACCTGCCCTAAGGATGGATAGCCTGGGTAGGATTTAAGGGACAGAAAGAGGGATGCTGCTGTCGCCACTTGCCACTTGTTGCTTGCTTGCTTGCTGCTTCACTACTTCACTGCTTTGCTGCCTTCTCTTTAAGGCCTGCCTGCTATGCCACCCTGCCTTGTAGCCAGCCAACTACTAACTGAAACCTCTACAAACGGTGAGCTGCAATAAACTTTTCCTCCCTTAACTTTGGGTGTCAGGTATTTTGTCTCAGCTGTGGAAAAGTAAGACAGGGAGAGAAAGAAAAAAAGAATGAACATTATTGATCACCTCTTAAGTGGTAGGTCCTGTGTATGTTTAACCTTTTACATCACATTAGATGTCAATATTATCATTTGTAACTCCACTGACTGGGAGTAAATCTCCATGATGTGTTCCCATATTAGCCTGAACTCCTTCCTAGAGTTTACCTGAACTACATTTATATATGGGCATAATTTCAATTCCCTGCATCTCCACTGGACCACAAGTACCCTGTCTTTGTGTCTGCTTAGCTCATCCCTGTTACAGGGCCTAGGAGAAAGCCTGGCACAAAGGAGACACATCTTACTTTTAACTTAAAACCTACTTTTCCTAGTTTCTAGTTTAGCATGAGAGAGGGAGAAAGTGGGGAGGGGATCCCTTTTTTTGCCCCCCATGACCTGCCTTCTTTTGACTTAAACGTGGCTGCTACTGCTTCAAGGAAAGGATGGCTGTAGCCATAGTGTTAATCTAAGGGATGTCTGTCTGTCTGCCTGTAGGCCTGTCTGTCTGTCTATCTTCAGTATATCTTTCCTTCCCTTTCCTTTTTGTTTTCTTTTGCTCTTTCTCCCTCTCTCTGCTCTCTGCCTGCCTTTCTTTTTTTTTTTTTTTTTTTCTTTCTTCTTGGTGGTGCTGGAAATTAAACCCAGCACTTACCAGTGAACCATGTCCCCAGTCTGGGGCTCTTTATCTTTTAAGCCACAAGAGACCCTAATCCTCAGAGGTATGTGTTCTTTAGAAACTGTTCGAGTTAAGATCATGGTTAACAGCAGAGTTCACATAGCCCCTTGGCATGTCTTAAAGCTGCAGCCTTCCCCAGTGATCAAGCCCTTTGAAGGTAGATTGTTGCTGCTATGGAAGCAGCCATGGGCCTGGGAAATAGGAAGCTGGTGCCTCCTCCTCTGCATCCCAGATCCCCAAGATCTTGAGATGTTGGATAATCAAAAAGTCACCTGTCTTCCTAAGGTGATAGTGAGGAAGTGAAGCTCTGCAAAGATGGTGTTTGAACTTTGTAGGCCCTGCCTTTTCCCAGTGGAAAGTGGTGGCATGCCTCACACATACACCTTGGAAACAGGTTATTAATAGAGCCCAAGGCTGAGCTTACTATCTCCTGGAAATCTGTCAGCAATGCCATATGAAGACTTTGAGCATCACTCCTTCAAGGAGCAGTTTCTTTGGAAGCTTCAGTTAGCTATGATGCCAAGTGATTCTGAATTGCAGATTAAAATGCATCCATTCTTACCCAAGAAAGCCTACATTTCTCAGAGGTAAAAGAATCTGTTAGTCTTCCAAGAAATTACTGACCTCTACTTGACGGTTCAGGACTGAATAATGGATCATCAAGCCACAAAAGAAGTGAAGTATATGGTGGCTAATGCATTCTTATTATGTCCCGGAGTCCTGCTTATGTGTAGCACTTCATAGGTGTGGTCTCTTCCATTCAGTGGATATGTATGGAGGGCTTGGGATACAGATCCGTGGTGGAGCACTTGCCTCACATGTGTGAGGCTCTGGGTTCAAATGTGTACTGAGAGCCTTCTCTTACTGAGCACTGAACTATAGGAATAGGCTGATTAAAAAGAAGCAGCCACTGGCCTTGTGGTGTTTTCTGCATCAGGGGAGATGGCAGGTGAGAGAATGGTTACTATGGCTTGTGAAAAGTTGTACAAGAGAAACATGGAGAGGAGCTACAGAATACCAGGCAGCGGAGCACATCTAGTGAGGCCCTGATCTTATTATGCTGGTTCGTTACTCCTATGCTCTTCTCCAGCTCCTGGGACTCAGAGCTGTGCCAGTGCTTGCACTGTGAGAGCCATCAGCTACTGCAGTGGTAGGAGCGCTCACTCCTAGCACATCCCTGTCCCCCGTGCCTCAGAGGAATGAAGAGAACTCTTTCTCACAAAATGCGGGGCACTCCCCTGGGAGGGATGTGAATTGGGAGTCTCATACTGTAGTAAGGAAACACAGGGAACAGTGATTTTGTTGTCTAAAATCCCCACTGGATTTTTTCTTGTTTTGTTTTTTGTTTTTTTTTTTCCCCCTTTGTTTGTTTTTATAATGTGTATTGTGGGGTTTTTTCCTGCTTACAAAATTAGAACATGTTCGAGGAAGAAAAGCTAGACAATACAGAAAAACATACGTAAGGCACCACCCAGTGATTTCATTGTTCTGGTTTTTGAATAAGGGCCTCTCTGCCCATCCTCTCTCCCACACATTGTCACTGAGCTTCAGGTTTAGTGCTAATCTTAATTTCATCCTGGGCAGTCTCAGATGTGTTTGCATATCACAGAGGTGCTGGTATCCTGTGCTGAGGTCCACTGAGCAAGAGGAACAGCCTCCTGTGATTGGTTGTGGGCTACTGCCTCCATTTGTACTTGCCTGCACTGTTCTTGAATTCTTCTGTGGTTAAGAAACTTCTATGTTAGGCCTTAGGCAAGGTGCTATGGGGAATATCAGGGTAAATAAGACTCAATTGCTCATATTCTCATGGGGGGAAAAGACTCAGATGACTCTAACACATGATAATGTGCTCTAGAGAGGCTCAGAGAGCCATGGAAAATCTGAGAAAGAGGAGCAGTAGCATTTGAGCCCAGCCTTCAGTTCACTCAATAAAATTTTCATGTGTTCAGCCAGTGTTCATTGAGCACCTAATGTATCCTGGCGCCAGGCAAGGTGATAGATAGGTGGACCTTTGTGGGAGATTCTTGCTGTTGGAGAATGAATTAGAAACAAGATTGGACCAGGGTGAAGTGGCTGCCATAAGCTATGTTTTGCAAAATATGAAGGCCTATAGAAATGGGCAGTATTACTGCAGTGCATTATTTATTATCAAAGAAATAAAAGGAAAGCCTTCCATCGGGGAGAACAGAGGATCTTCCAGGTAAGTTTGAAATGGCAGATTCAGGCATAAGCCGCTCTCTTTCAGGAGCCTGTTAGGAATGCTGTTCTGTTCCTTTCTTCTTTTATTTCGTTTCCTTTTCTTTCTCCTTCCATCCAAATAATTTACAAAGCATCTCATTTCTTTTACCTGGATTCCTGGCCCCATGCCCTCCAGAAACCAGCATGTCTGCCTGAAGGAGTAGAGGCGCTGTGGTTTGTGGGTCCGCTTCCCAGCACACAGCCGTTCCCAGGAGTGGATGGACTTTGCTTTGGAGGAGGGAGAGAAAGTTCTAGGCTTTCTTTTGGATTTTAAAGGGGAACTTTTTTTTTAAGTAAAGATTTTTTTTCCCCATGAGCTTTTAATGTGGCTAACAACTTTCAGAATAGGTTGGAGGACCTGTTCTATTTTGATCAAAAAGAAATTGACAATAAATGTGATTTAATATCCCACATAAAGATAAATAGGTTGTAGTAACATATCTTACCAATATTCTTTCTCTGCTCCAATATGTTTATTATTTTTTATTACTTTTCCCCTCAAGTAATCCTCATACTCCTACCTAAACAATTTGAAGATACTTAGGGCCGGGGATATAGCTCATAAACCTTGAAACCTTGCATGCCTGGCAAGCGCAAGGTTGGATTCCCTATACCCCCCAAAATTAAAGCTATATAAAGAAAAAGTTATAATCTCTCTTCCTCTATCTCTACCACCCTCATTTTCTGTTCTTCTGAGATAACCAGTATCATCAGTTTGGTGAATATCCTTCTAGTCTTTCCCAAGCTTGCTTATTTACTCATTCATTCATTGGTGTTTTTGAGACAGTGTTTCCCTGTGTAGTTCAGGCTGGTCTTGAACTATGTAGCCAAGGCTGGCCTTGAACTCATAGTGATCCTCCTGCCTCAGCCTTCTGAGTGCTGAGATTACAAGCATGTGCCACCCCACCTAGCCTAAGCTCCTTTTTAAGTGGATATATGGTTTAATTGTGTATGTGGCTATTTTGTCATAGTGGGGTCATACTTTATCAATTACTTCGCAATTTAATTTTCCTAGTAAATAATATATATATCACCAGTAGGTTTAGATCTAATTCACTATTTTACATAGTATCAGGCCTGTAGATCTAGAAGTGCCGTGATATATTCAGCCGTTTCTCCTTTGATAGATATTTATGTTGTATGGATGCTGTGGTTTGAATGTGGTTGGTCCCTGTGGAAATTCATGTCCGAATTTGATTGCCAGTGTAGCAGTGTTGGGAGGTGGAGCCTTTGAGCAGTGTTAATGTCTTCCTCCAGACATCTGTCAACTCTCTCCATGGCAGGTCATTAGAGCAGGCCGCTCCTTTGTCCCCTTCTCTCTTTGTACGCATCTTCTTCCCTCCCCTTCACTACCAGCTGGACCTTACCAGAAACCAGGCTGATGATGGTGCTGTGCTCTTAGACTTTCAGAGCCGTGAGCCAAAATAAATCTCATTTCATTATAAATTATCCAGTCTCTGGAATTCTGCTCACAGCAGCAGAAAATGGACTAAGACATGTTTTTCCACTAAAACTATTGTTGCGTTAAGTATCCTTATATGCATATCCTACTCTGTTGGTGCTTTTATTTCTGTAGATTACATTTCAGAAGTAGTATTGTTGAGTCAAAGAGTATTTGTATTTGACATTGCAGTAAATAATACTGTCTTATTTTACACAGTGAGGTAACTTACACTCCAACGATATATGAGCACTTCCAGTTCCCCAAATCCTCACCAATATTAGATATTCTCTCCCTCCCCTCTCCTTTCCTTCTTCCTTCAAGCTCTGTTCTTTTATTTTGTGGCAGGGCTGATGGGGAAAATGGTGTCTTATAGTTGCTTAGTTCGTGTATTGGTTACTGTTGGTGAGACTGAACATGTTTCATGTTAACTGGCCACTTCATTCTTCTCTTCTGTGAATTTCCTTCTGTTTTTCTCATGAGCTGTTTTTTTCTCGGTCACAGAAGGTCTGTATATATCTGTGTGTTATTAACTCAGTAGTGCTGCAGATATTTTTCCTAATCTATTACTTATTTTCTTGTAAAATAAGCAATTTTCATTGTAAAATATGTCTGTTTTCTATTTTTCTTTATGTAGTATCTGTCCATCTTGATTTTTATACCTTTCTACCTCAAAGTTATAAAATATTTTCCTATTGTTTTTCTAATGCTTTTATGTTTTAATTAATTTAATTGAGACCCTCAGGCCCTTCAGAATCTGTGTTTATATAGTAAGTGGTATTGGTCTGGTTTTGTTCTAGTTATGCTAGCGCTATTTCTCACATAAACCATCTTTTCCCTTCTGCACTGAAATCCCATAAATAAGTTCACTTGTATGTATTTCTGAACTTGGTTTTTCTAGTCTGCAGATGTGTTTTTCTGTTATGTTAGTACCATATCTTTCTATGATAATATCTTTATAGTAGATTTTTATCATCTCAGAAGACAAATCCTCCATTTTTCATAATTTTCTTGGCTATTTCTGGCCAAGTTTCATGGATATTTATTATTCTATATGAACTTTGAGGCATAATTTTATTCATTTCTTCCTTTAAAAAATTTATTGGTATTTTTATGGAAACCTAATCAAAATTACCTGGTAATTTCGGAAAGACTGACATTTATTGAAAATTAGTCTCTCTCGCTCTTTTTTTTTTTTTTTCTTTCTGTGGTGCTGGGCATTAGACCTAGGGCCTCGTGCATGCTAGCCAAGTGTTCAGCCACTGAGCCACCTCTCCAGCCTTGATAATTAGTCTTTTCTACACAAGAACATGCTGATTTGGTACTTACACATTCTATTTCTGCTTTTCATTTTTAATCTTTACTACTGTAATATGTATCGTGAGTATATAATTTAAAGTAAAGCAATATTTGTATATTTTTCCTGAATCAACAAGAAACTTAAACAGGGTCCTTTTTTGTTGTGTTCATGGTACTGAGCATTGAACCCAGAACATTGCACATGCTAGGCAAGTGTTCTACCACTAAACTATATTCTCAGCCCTTTTTATTTTGAGACAGCATTTCACTAAGTTTTCCAGGCTGGCCTCAGCCTCCCAAACAGCTGAGGTTGCAGGTGTGTGCCACCATGCCCAGCTTCACCACAGAACCGATCTCTCTTCCCTCCATATTATTATCAAATAATTAATATTGTCAAATTTGTTTTTATCACTCACTAGCTTTGCTTTATTGTATTTTAAAAATTTACCAATATGCTTACTAATTTCTTACTATTGATTATAAAATCTCACTTATTTTCTATATTTTGTTTCCCCTCCCTCTCCCCCTACCCCTTTCCCCTGCTTCTCCTCTCTTCTTTGTTTCGGCCATGCTGGGAATTAAATCCAGGACCTTGTATGTACTAAGCAAGCAGTCTACCCCTGAGTTACATCCCCAGAGCCCAGCCTAATTTCCTTTCTTTTGGACAATGTCCCTGGGGTCTGTGAGTGGTAAACTTGCTCAGTCTTTGTTTGAAAATGTCTTTTTCCCTTGCTCTTGATAGTTTAACTTGATGTGAAGTTTTACATAGACAGTATGTTTGATAGTTATGAAAGTTACATATATGTCTTAAAAATTTTCAATCAAAACAGAAATAAGTAATGTACAAAGACTTTTCTTTTTCCACAGTTTAAGTCTCAAAGAGAACCGTTCTTGTCATTTGCTATTTGCTTTTTTCTATGTGTACTTTAAAATTTTAAATGAATGTTTATAAATGCTGTATTTTTTCATAAGAAAAACAATCCTATGACTATTTTTATTCAAACAATAATATATGAAATTTTGTAATATACTTTTTTTCCTGCCAGTACTGAGGAATGAGCCCAGAGTCTTTGCGCTGACCTACATCTCCAGCTCTTTTTAAGTTTTTTATTTTGAGACAGAGTCACTAAGTCACTAAGTTGCCTGGGCTGCCTTCAAACTTGACAGGCTCCTGCCTTGGCTTCCTAAACTGCTGGGGTTACAGACTAGCATCACCATGTCCAGCTTACAGTCTACTTTCTAACAACCAAGCATATACATTTTTCTATGTCAGTACAATCAAATCTTCATTCTTTGAAACAGCTGTACAGTTGCTCATTCTACTGATACACGATAACTAAACTCATTCTCTATTAACAGCTGTTTACGTCATTTCCCCCATTTTTTTGAGGCTACACAATGTTACTCTGACGATCTTTTCACTTATGTGAATATAATCCGTGATATAAATTCCTGAACATTGGGCTGACTCAGAGGATGTGCATGCTTAATAAGTTCTCAGATATTGTTAACTTGTTTCCCCAAAAGATTGTTTCATTTTGCAAGGTAGAATATGACTGACTCCAATCTCTTTTTCTTCTGGTTCCTTAGAATTTCCACATTGATGAGTCAAGAGTGGAAAATTTGAAGAGATGCAAGCAGAAAGAAGAAATTAAACCAGGTGGGTAGTGATGTTATTCATACTACTCTGCCATACCATCATAATTTTTGCTTGAAAGCCTTTTTTTTATGTTTGAAGAAAGAAAATAACTAGGCTCAAATGAAATTAGGGAGGAGGTTTGGTCCCATAAAGAAAAGTCAGGATGGCTCTTTTAAGAAGTTATATAACGTACCATAATTTCACAGTCATGATTCCATTTACAGGCAGTTTCTTTATAGCATCAGAGAGACACTTTCCCTCCGCTGGTGTAGTGGATTTCTTCCACCATATACTTCAGCAGATACAGTCATAGACAAGAGCTCTTAGCAACTTTGGGTGTGATGGCTGCTTTTCTCTCTACCAAATATTTACTTTAAAGCCATTTTCACAAAGACCAGGGCACATTATGGGAGTGTCCACTTCAATGCTGTGTTAGAGAAGCCAACGGAAGCAAAACGCAGCACAAAGAAGTGCATGCAGTCCAGTAGTCTGCGGAGGGGGTGTGATGCTGGACCCTTAACAAACTGCAATTCTCAGAGTAGGAATGGCCAGCCTGCCTAGAAGTATGGCCCCATGAGTATTGCTTATAGTTTTATGATAGCTAATGCATATGGCATAAATTCGTAATTTTAAATCCAAGGTAACATGCTAATTAACTTTTCCTCTAAAGCACTCCTGTTTATCTGTAAATCTGGTAAATTTTTTTGCACTGCTAAGTTGGGAGTACGGGTCCCTCAAGATTTTTCTCGCCCACTCAAGCATCTGTGACTGTAACTGCCAAAGGTACCAGAATCAAAGACTGCACATGCCCAGATGGTCTACACCTACCTGGGTCTTTTCCATAGCTAGAATTGTCACAAGGATGCTAAAGACCCTGGGGACAAGCTATTCTCTCTGAAGAGATTGTTGGATCCATTTTTCTTTTCTTTCTTTTTTCTTTTGTACTGGGAATTGAACCCAGGCCCTTTGCAATGAGCTACATCCCTGGCCCTTTTAAATTTGTTTATTTTGAGATAGGGTCTCACTGATTCACTGAGTTGCCTAAGTCTGGGCATGAACTTGTAGTCCTCATGCCTCAGCCTCCTAGAGTGCAGGGGTTATAGGGGTGAGCCACCACACCCAGTTCCATTGTACTTTTGTACCTAAACTAGGGGCTGTGAGAGAAGACTTGTTACTTTCTGTCCTCAGCACTGTATGGGGATGGTGCAGCTCAGTATAGATACTTGCCTAGGCCAGGAAAAGTCCTTTTCATCTGTACATTTATTCAGCAGGTGTTTTAGAGGTCTTGTGACCTGAACACTGGTAACTTAGCATAGCAAAAGTGTCAGACGAGTCTTGGCCCTCAGGAAGCTTGTGGGTCTGGTTAATAGAGTAACAGTTGTCTGCAATAAGCGGGAGGGACCCAAGGCTGGAAGAGGGTGGGAGATGGTACCCAAAGCAGAGGCTGCAGGCCTTGGGAACAGCATGGGGAAGGCCTGGAGCCGGGAAAGGGCACATGGGTTTCCATGGGTGCCTGGTGCAAGGGGTGGCTGTGGCGGGTGTTGAAATAGGCAGCCTCAAGGGAGTGTGCACTTTATCATGCTGCTGTGAGTGGAAAGTGGCGGTGTGATGTTATTGGAGAGAGGCGTGAGTCAGCCTTAGGAAAGAGACCCTCTGACACCAGCCTGGAGAACGGGCCAAGTAGAGTTCCATGATTCGCCTGCCTACTCTTGTTGCCTCCTTCTCAGGGCTTGCATTCTACCTTTCCCTGGACCTTCAAGAAAACAGAGGAAAGAGCCCAAGAGCAGATAATTTTTTGTAGAGAAGTGTGAGGAGGTGGTGGTAGGCGGGTGGGTAAAGGTGTCCAGGGTACAGCAGAACGAGGTGGACTTGGACGAGTCATTTCATACCTGTAAGCAGCAGCTTTCTTGTCTGTTAAAAGAGGATAGTAAGTATTACTTTCTCCTCTCTTGTAACTGCATATTTTACTCGAGTTGGGGCTCCAGATGAACCTCTCTCATTTGTTTGCCATGGAATTCGTTGAAATCCTCAGGAGGATTATGGGGCTCCTAAAGATGCAGCTTGTCCCCTGTGGTAAGGGCAGTGAAGAAGCCTTAGCTTTGGGTCACTCTTGCAGCGCTCCCTCCCTACAGCTCACAGTACTCAGCAGCCAGCAGGGAGGGAGCAAGTGCTGACTAAAGACCCGGTGTGTGTTGGCCAGCCCCACAGACCGAAAAACTTCCCGAGCTACTATTTGCCCGTCATGACCCAGGAAGAAGTAGAAGAGACACTGAAGTTGTCTCAGGCCTCTATGCATTTTCCATTCTGTTCCTGCTCCTGCAGACTTTTCAAACATGGTGGCAGCCACAGAGAAATCAAGGGACAGCACCTCTGCTCTCTCCTAAGTCTTAAAAATTCTGGGCAGGGCCCTCAGATAACTAAAACATGATGCTGGGGCCAGCAGGTCCATTTGGCACTTCTCTTGATTGAGTCTTTTCTGCAAGTACTAGCATTAGAGGAGCCACCTTCCTACCATACGCGCACATTGTCCTGCTCATCTCTTTGGTCATTTTCCTTCTCATCTGAGCAAAGAGGGCCATGCGTGCGGCGAATCCCATGGTTACTTCTCCACCAGAAAACTGCCAACTGCTCTGACCTGGTGCACTGAAGGGCTCCTTGGGAGGAGCTAGCCACGAAGACAGCTCCTTTGAGAGGAGGCTAAGCCCACATGAAGCCATTTAAAAACTCTGCCCAACACAATCAATATGGTCAAAATGTCCACATTACCCAAAATAGTCTATGAATTTAATGCAATCCCTATCAAAGTCCCAATGGCATTTCTCATAGAAGTAAAAAGAAATCCTAAAATTCATCTGGAACTATATAAAAGACTCAGAATAACAATAACTCTTGAGTAAGAGCAACAAAGCTGGAGGCATTATACTGCCTCATTTTAAGTTATCTTACAAAGCTAGTCAAACTGGTATGATATTAGCATAATATCAGGAACTAGAACAGAATAGAAAGTCCAGAAATAAACTCACATGTATATGGTCAACTACTCTTTGACAAAGGTGTCTCAAGTACACAGTGGGGAAAGGATAATCTCTTCAATGAATGAGAAAATTGGATACCCACATGTACGAAATGAATTGGGTCCTTATACTATATACAAAACATCAACTGAGAATGAGTTAAAAATTTAAATGTAAGTCCTGGAACCATACAATTCCTAAAAGAAAAAATGGGAAAGCTCCATTATATTGGTCTCAATAATAATTTTTTTTTGATATGACAACAAAAGCACAGGCAACAAAAAGCAAATCCAAAACAAATGAGACTGCATTAAACTAAAAAGTATCTGCACAGCAAAGGAGCTAGCAAAATGAAGTACAGCTGACCAAATGAGAAAAACACTTGCATCCCACATACCTAGATAAAGGGCTGATACCTAAAGTATACAAGGAGCTTATATAACTCAGTAGGAAAAGACAAGTAACTCAATTTAAAAAGTGGGAAAGGATTTAAATAGGTATTTTTCCAAGGAAGACATAAATGGCCAAAAAGTATACATGCAAAGGTGCTCACCATCACTCATCATTAGGACAGTGCAAATCTGAACCACCTCACACATTAGAATCATGGTTACCAGCACTCCTCTGTAATCCCAACACTCGGGAGGCTGAGGCAGGAGCATTGCCACAAGTTCAAGGTCATAGTGAGTTTAAGACCAGCCTGAACTACGTAGTGAGACCCTGTCTCAAAAAAACCAACCCCCCCCTAAAAAAAAGCAGAAAAAAAACTCCAACCCCCAAAGAGAATCATGCTACCAAAAAACAAAAGATAAATGTTGAGGTGGAAACAGAGAAAGGGAACCTTGCTCTTTTTTTTTTTCTTGTGGTACCAGGGATCAAACTCACGACCTTGCACTTGCCAGGCAGGTGCCTATGCCACTGAGCTATATCCCCAGCGGGAACCTTGTTCATTGTTGGTGGGAATACTGATTAGTACAGGATTGAGGTTCTTCAAATTAAAAATAGAACTACTATATGATCCAGAAATCCTACTTCTGGCTTTTTTTTTCCCTTTTTTTTTGAGAAGGATAGTACAGGCTGGCCTTGAGTTCACTACATA
The DNA here is from genome assembly GCF_000276665.1 of Chinchilla lanigera. Classification (NCBI taxonomy): domain Eukaryota; kingdom Metazoa; phylum Chordata; class Mammalia; order Rodentia; family Chinchillidae; genus Chinchilla; species Chinchilla lanigera. The sequence goes on along the minus strand of NW_004955445.1, from coordinate 12,744,266 downwards.
GCCCAGGTCAGCTTTAAACTCATGGCAATTCTGCCTCAGCCTCCTGAGTGCTTGGATTACAGGCTTGTGCCACCACACCCAGCTTACTTCTGGTTATTTATCTAAATGAAATCAAATCACCATCTTGAGATACCTGCATACATGTTCATTACAGTATTAACCACAATAACCACAGTATGGGAACAACAACCTATGTGTAGATAGATGGATAAAAAATGTTGTGTACAGTATAGACAATGGAATATTATTTAGCCTTTAAATAAAATATCTTTACAAAGAAGGAAATCCTGGCATTTGCAGCAATGTGGGTGAGCATGGAAGGCATTATTATCCTGTGTGAAATAAGCCAGGCACAGAAAGAGAAATACTACCTAATTGTACTACATAGTAGAAACAGAATGGAAATGTAGTTACTGGCTAGGGGATTGGGAAATGGGAAATTAGTCAAAGTTTGCAAACTACAAACTTGCAGTCATAAGATGAATAACTTTTGGAGACTTAATGTATACTATATAACATTACACTTGACATTTGCAAAGAGAGTAGATCTTAAATATTTGTGCCACAAAAAGTAACTATGTGAAGTGATAGGTATATTCATTTGCTTGATTATGATAACCATTTCTCAACATATACAGATACCAATGCATTACATTGTATACCTTGCATATATACAGTTTTTACTCAATAAGGCTTAAAAATTTTTAAAAATCAGCCAGGCATGGTGGCAAACACCTGTAATTCCAGCACTCAAGGAGGCTGAGGCAGGAGGATTGCAAGTTCAAGCCCAGCCTGGGCAACTTAGTGACTTAGCAAAACCCTGTCTTAAAATTTTAAAAAGGGGTGGGGTTGTAGCCCAGTGTAAAAGCCTAGTACTGCCAAAAATAAAAAAGCAAACAAACCAAAAACCAATAGCTACCTAGTTAGCCATTAGATATACTTTTATCCCTGTGCTTGGTGTAAGAGCACTTATTTATATGGTAAAAATACAAGCCATATTCCTTGAGCTGACCCAGTAGCTCAGGGTTTGATTTATGGCTCTAAGTGAACTGGGAAGATCCCTCTTTCCCTCTCCCCTTCTCCTCCTCTCTCCCTCCCTCCTCCCCCTCTCCTCCTTTTCCCCTCTCCCTCTTTCTCCTTTCTTTTGTACTGGAGATTGAATCCAGAGTCTTTGCACAAGCTTTACCCCCAGCCCTTTTTATTTATTTTTTACTTGAGACAGGGTCTTGCTAAGTTGCTGCCCTGCACAGGCTGAACTCATACTTGCAGTACCCTTGTCTCAGCCTGCCAGAGTGCTGGGACTTCAGGTGTGTACCATCATGTACAGCGCACCAAAGCTACTTCTTGAATTTTCCAATAATAGTAACTCCTACCTTTTATTGAGCATCTTGTCTGAGCCTGGCACTATGCATTTATTAATTCTAATCCTAACACAGCCTTTCACAGAGAAAATATTATTGTCCCATTTCGTAAACGAGGAACTTGAGGTTTAAAATCTTTCATTAATCAGGTAGTGGTTTGAATCCACCTCATGTAAGTCTGCAGTAAGCTTTTAAATCTTACACTTTCTCCATTCTTTACCTCTCTAGCTTCCTAGAAGGAAAAGACTCAAATTATGCATTATGTTCTTTAGTCTCATAGTGCTCACAGACTTAGGGATTATTCGGATCTCTATTTTACATATAAAGAAACCAGGGCTTAGAAATACAGAGTGATGTGCTTAGTGTTGCAGTTAGTGATGATGAAACCGTGATTCAAGTGTCCTCTGATCCACAGTTCATTCCTCATGTCTGTCAGCTCCACTTCCTTATAATTGGGGCAGAACCTCCAACCTTTCTTTCTCTGTCCAAGTCCTAGTGGCGCCAGGATTTGTGAGAATTTTCAGTTCCTTTGAATTCTCTCTTGCCCACTATTATGGCTTGTGTCTAGATGACCCTCCAAATCCTCATGCAGTCATAGGTGGAGCTTTTTCAGAGGTGGCTGAAACTAAAATGTGTGATTGATTCACGGTGCAATGCTACGATTAAGGATGGGTGATTATGAAATCAGCCCACTGGTTGGTTTTGTTACTGCCCTAATTCCAGTAGCCTTGATACACTGTAAGGGACAAAAAGAGCCTTGTCTTGTTCCTTGCTTGCTTTGCTACCTTCTGCCCACCATGAACTGTTTTTCCTTTCTGATGCCTATCTGCTATGTGCTACCCTGCCTTGGAGCCAGCAATTATGGACTGAAACCTCTACAGACTGTGAGCTAAATAAACCTTTCTCCCTATAACTTTGGGCGTCGGGTATTTTGTCTCAGCAATGAGAAAAGTAACTAAGACACATGCTACCTTGCCTCCAGTCCTACTGCTGAGATTCCTCTTCTTGGTTGGCACAGCCAGGGTCTCATTGGCAGGAAGCTGCCTTGAGTTTGAAATTCCCTGGCTGCTTATCAGCAAGGTCTCTGTGCCTTGCCCTATAGTATCTTCCCAAGCCACCAGGCTTGCATCCTGTTCTGACTGAGGGCCCCTGGGAACCCCCTGGAGGCAGATGTTCACAGTGACTAGGATGAAGCCGCCAGCTCCCAGGGCTGTTTTTCTGGCCAGGGCCAGCTGAGGAGGGCATGCCTTCTGTCCCAGCTGCTGTGGGGGTGTTGAGGTATAGAGCCTCTGGATCTAAGAGTGCAGAGGTCATGCACGTCCTAGAGCTGTAGCTTCTAACCTTAAGATTAGTCACAGGCAGAGCTCTGTGTGTACACATGGACTTGTGCACTTCCTGGGCAGAGTGTCCATAACTTTTCTCAGATTTTCAGCTGTGTCTGTAACCTTTGAAGTTTGAGAACCACTAGGCTGGAGAGAATCCAAAAGTGTTACGGGCCACTATGTCCCCTTGGACAGTGGCCTCCCAGGTAGCAGGATCTTGGGAGACCACACCAGGCTTCTCAGTGATTCTGTTTAAGGGCGAGGTGAGATAAATTCCCTAGTATTGTTGAAGCTCACAGCTGTCCTTTGGGATGTGCCAAAGTCCCGTCGTGAAACTGTACCACCCAGCTTCTGTTTCATCTCACTGAACACTCAACGTTCTCTGAGTGCTGTGCAGGGTTTCTGGTTTCTGAGTCCAGAGAAAGGCTGCTATGGGCAGCAACACTGACACAGGAAGAACAGTGTGGAGACAAGTTCAGTCTGCCTTATCACAGCCAAGAGCACTGTTAAATGCCTTACGCATGTTATCTTAATTAATCCTCAAAATGCCCCAGTAAGGTTGATACTCTTATTTTACATATGGAGAAACTGAGGCATACAAAGCTTGAGTATACCCAGCCAATAAATCACTCAGTGGTATTTGAGTGAAACATGTGAATTTAATTTCCAAGCCTTAGGGTGAAAGTAAAGGGCTTTTTAGGAGAAAATAAAGCAGAAATACGTGTATGGGGCTATTTCATGTGGGGCCTACAGCCCTGTCTGTTGTAATACTGAGAGCATTGCTGTGGTGTTACAGCTGGTAGGGAAAACCATGTTCATAGTAGTGATGTGAAATCATTAAGGAAAGATTAGTGGGTAGTGCATTAATGCATTAGCATAATGCATGAGAAGATTTTCTCTCCATTGTCATTCAGATAAGGTTTTTTTAAACAGCTTTATTGAGATAGGATTCACATACCACACAGTTCACTCATTTAAAGTGTACAGTTCGGCGGTCTTCAAGATATGCAGAGTGCACCCATCACCAGGATTTTAGAATGTTTTCATCACCCACAAAGAAACCCCACATCCTTTAGCCATCATCTTTCCAATCCCCCACCTCTCCCTAGTCCTAGGCAACCGCTAATCTACCTTCTGTCTCCAGATGAGGCTTTGACACTTAAAGAGTAGTAGTGTGGGTGGGTGTCTTGGCGCTGTGGAGTATGTCATTTCCCAGGGAATAATTAGGCAAATGAAATTCAACTCTAATGTATTTTATAAATGGCTTTATTAGCTAAGAAGCTACAAGCATGTTTCTGATATGCATCAATTGGGGGTTGACAGAGGCAGGAGGCAGGAGGCAGGGTTTTTTCACAGTAATTTCCACTTGTCAGTGTTTCCTGTCAGGTTGGCTCTTCTCAGTGATCCCTGTAAGATGATGCTGGTTTCATGGGGCTGCGTTTCTCCACTGGCATCAGAACCAGTGGAAGTGCAGCACAGGATCCTCTTTCTGTCATCTGAATCTCTGGCTTTGGTTCTCTCTGTCTTGCTGCAGTTGTCACTGTGAAGGGCACTTACGTTGTAGTTACCTACGTGTGTCACTGTCTGAAATTCAGGCAACAGCATGCAGGGGATCCTGTCAGATGCCTGGAGTTCAGGCTCTCTTGAGCTTTTTCATGTTAGCAGAGCTGCTGTATATCTCTCCTGAGTCATTTGTTCATTCTTTCTTTTAGAAAACACTTGCTAGGTTCTGTATACCAGGTAGCGTGCCAGGTGCTCAGTGACTCACTGAAGCTTACCTCAGATTGGTAACACGTATTCCACTCACATGGGTATAGCCGCTTGAGCAGAGCAAAGCCACAGGTACAGGAAGTTTGGTAACAGTACAGTCCTCTGGTAAGATGAGACAGATACAGTGTCATCCACATCAGGGAAAAACCATCCCTAGGATACATCACCTTAGGGAATGTGCAGTGAGTCAGGAATGAGGAAACACAAGTTTGAGCCCTGGTCAGTCACTAGCCGGTTGGAGAACCTTCTGTGATCCCAGCACTTCTCAGCCCTGGGCTTTCTGCCTTGAGGATTATTAAGTCATTCAGTATCTCTAAAAGGAACCTTCAGGGTCATTGCTAAAAAGAATACCTACTTAGTAATGTCTAAAGAATGGCTGACAGAAGGAAGAGGTATTCTGTTAATTCTCAGTGCTAGAGCACAACTCTTTTAACAGGTCGAGTGACTAGGTGGGGACAGGTTAGGTAAAAACCCAGTGGACCCTCTTGTCCCCAGCAGTTGCCTCCTGCCACATCAACCCCTTTAAACTCCCATTTCCCAAGGGCTCCCTCTTCCTCTGATTCCCGGAGCCACAGAGAACATCGCCATTGAGGCCTTGGGCCTAGCAGCCGTCTGGTCCTCCAGTGTAAATCCAGGCTCCAGTTTGTCCTGGCTACATGAGAAAGGGGTCTGAGTTCACAGCTCTTGTGAAGCTTAAGTGAGGTGATGCATAGAGAGCATCTGTCACCACAAGTGGGAGCCTGTCTTAATTTATTTTTCTTAAATCTTAAAGAAGTTTTATTTTATTATTGCCACTGTCATGTATTTGATCAGGAGCCAGGACTCATATATTTTGCCTTTTTGTTTGCTTGTTTGTTTTGAGGTACTCGGGATCAAATGCAGGGTTTTGTGTAAGCTAAGCAAGTGCTCCACTGCTGAGCTGTGTTCTAGTCCTTGGGTGATTATTTTAATCATTGGCTTGAAAGTACTGAGGGTCTTACTTTGTTGGTTGATAGGTTCATTAAGTCATCGTATGCTTATTTCTACTGAACTTGTGTTTCCGTGGACCATCATTCCCAAGAAGGGCCTACTGTCTGGAGGTTGGGGATAGGCTGGAATGCCAAAGCAAGGCTTGGGGATTTTGTGTAAACTATGCTAAAGTGGGCCATCTACACTGCTGAAGTCGTGACAGTCCCTGGCCTATAAACATTGCTCTTCCAAGTTCCAGAGGAGGTGGTTAATTATTATTTTTGTATATGCTGTTTTCTGTATTCTGAACTCTTCTTCTATGTGGCAGAGGGAAGAACACTAGAACTTGACCAGAAGGCCCCAGCCCCTGCTGAAACTGCCTGTGGGCACACTGTCTGCCTGTGAGCTCCCTCTCGGCCTCTGAGGTGTCACTTACTATTCTCTAGGAGAGCCTCTGAAAATCAGCCTGGAAGGGCAGCATTACAGTGCGTATTTGGAAATGCCAGTGAAAGGGTCAGATGAAAATCACAGCAAAATTCAGTCTGTCCAAGCCTTCCAAGACCCTGGAAGTTCTGCCCAGTCCCCATCAATCCTCTCTCTCACCCCTTTTGCCCACTCACTGCTCCCAGCCTTGTGCCTTTCTTGTTCATCGTTCTGGACACTGGGTGTACCCACTTACTTCCTCAGTTCTCTGCACTGGTGTCGCCATGGACTTTCAGAGCGGCTCCCCAGCCTCTCTGTAGAAAAAGCTGCTCCCCTGTCTTGCCTTGTAGCACTTTGGCCACCTGCTATTTTGTTTGTTGGTTGGTATGTGTCTCTTCACTAGCAATGTGAGCTTCATGAGGATGGAGTCTGTCTTGTTCACTACCAAACAATATAAAGAAAGGGGGAGGGAGGGTATAATTTCCTTAAAATTACCTGAATGTCCAGGCTCCTGAGCCCCTACTCTATATTGTGCATATTTTTACTATGGCTTGTCACTAGCTACTACTTTTATAAAGAATTTTTAGAGATTTTAAAGGTTTACATACAGAATACTGAATGGTCCCTATATTTGGCTGTGTAGGGTGTGATAGTCCCCATCAGGAGACAGGCCGACAAGGGCCATGATCATGGGCTGGTGCTTACATGTGCCCCATCTCCCACCTGTCATTAATAGATTGCTAAAGAAGCAAGGTGTTAAGTTCAAAAGTATTCTCAGTGATTTTGGTAATTCCGTTACATTTCCCCATTGCCACCACTCAAGAAGAGTTAAGGATTTCTGTCTGGGTCTGCCTCCCTCACTAGACCATGAGCTTCTCTTAAGAACATGATTGTCTTCTTGTTTTTGTATCTGGGGTGTCTAGTCCCAAGCCTGGTACACACTGAGTGATCAGTAAGGTTTTGTTGAATGAACGAATATTGTAAAGATAATGTCTCGCTTCATCTCATTCTCCATGATGTATTTTAGGGGATGCTTTTTATAGAATTCTAGAAGAACTAGAGAGGAGGCCCTGAGCTGGAAGTAAATAGAGATTGCTCTAGTTATCCACTGCTGCATAACACATCACCCCCAATACTTAGTAGTGTAAAACAGCAGCAATAGTTTACTGTATTGTCTTTCATGTTTTTTGTGGCTCAGGTGTTTGCAGACAGCTTGGCTGGGGAATTTTGGCCTGGATCTCTGTGCAGTTGCGGTTAGGTGCTAACTGGAATGGGAGCAGCAAGGCGCTTACCCAGAAGCAGCCAGCTATGTCTCACTACATCCCAGCTCAGGCCCTCCGCGTGTGGTCACTTCGTGGGCTAGGCTGGACTTCCTCACAGCCTGGCAGCCTCAGATTTCTACATGTTCAAGCTTCAAAGCCAGGTGTCCTTTGAGAGAACCAGGTAGAAACTGTATGACCCCTTCTAACTTCATTTTAGAAATCACACAGTATCACTTATGTTGTGTTTAATTTGTTAGAAGTTCGTCAGGGGTTGTGGACACAGCTCCGTGGCAGGATACTTTCCTAATGTGTGTAAGGCTCTGTTTTCCTTTCCCAGCACCACAGGGAAAAAAGTTATTAGTCACTAAGGCCAGCTCATTCAAGAGTATTCAAATTAGACTCCTCTCTTGGCAGGCGGCAGGTCAAAGAATTTGGAGATATGTTTCAAAACCACCACACAGAGGACCCGTTTACCCCTCATGCACCTTGAGACCCTTGAGGTTAGAGGGGAAGAGCCATGCCCAGAGCACCCAGCCTGCATTGGCAGAGCTGGAGCTCAACTCAGACCCTGGACCTTTGGCAGCCTGCTCGGAAGTGACCTCACTCTCCCTTCCTGCCTCTCCTTTCCCAGCAGATGGAGGCTGCCGCTCTTGGGAACCTTGCTTTGTAGCTGAGCCTACACTGAACTTAGGTAATGCATAAACGGCAGGAGGCCAGGGAGACCCACATGCTGGCCATCAAGCAGCAGTCCAGTTGGATTGTTGTACTTGGTCCAGAGACCTCCACAGAAGCATAGACTCTCACAGGTTAGAGAGTTTGTGTCACATTTCCAGTTCCCAGCTCTTCATGAAGCAGTAGCACTGCCCTGACCCAGGACAAGCTATCGGTGCTGAGGGGATGAGAAGTTTAAGACTTTTACCACAAAGAAATTGTTTTCACTATAACGGTAAAGTTCGATTCCAAAAAATAGAATTTGGCCACAAAACTCTGAAGCATTTTACCTCCAGCTGAAAATCCAAAACAGAATTTTGCTTGAGCATGTGTAAAATGAATCTGGGTGTTTGTTTTGGCCAGCATAGTATAGTGTTCTCTTGGGATTTCCTCGCTTCCTTGCAGATATGCTTCATAATGCTCCCTTCACAAATGCTTTACGTAGCTGGGCGTGGTGGTGCACACCTGCAATCCCAGCACTTGGGAGGCGAGGCAGGGGACCGTGGTGAGTTCGAGGCCAGCCTGGGCTACACAGTGAGTTGAAAGCCATCCGGAACTACATAGCAACATCCTATCTTAAAAAAAGAAGAAAGAAAAAAGAAATGTTCTATAGTGAGGCTGGGCACTGAAGGTAGTGGGGTGGGAAAAATACAGCAAAAAGAATGGCCTTTTTAACACACTCTTACTAGATCAGTGCCAGACACGATGAAAATTCATCTCCATGCTTTACAGCCAAAGAGTGCAGGCTTGGTCCGGCTCCACATTTTAGACATATGACTTTGAACACATTGCTGACCTCTCTGGGCCTCAGCTGCTTGTTCTGTGAAACAGTAATAAGGATAGTTTCTTTTTCTTAGTGCTAGTATAAAATTAAAAGAGATAGTGTCTATAAGATGCTTGGTACAGCCTGCAATGCAGTAAGGCCTCCATAAACGTGGGTTCTGGTTAATTCTTACATTCATGTTTAAGGCCACGGGTAAGCTGCTTAGCAACCACATGGTCCGGCTGTAGGTAAAGAGGTGAAACTCTAAAGCCCTTGCTGTGTCTACCACATCACTTTCGCCTTCAGACAGCTGAGCCCTGGCTTTCTTGATATGTGTGGTGGGTGCCGAGTTACTGGAAGCCTTCTGCCTTATAGGTTTCAGAGCAGGAACATTTGAAAACCCAAGGCCAGGATTCTGCCAGTCCACTTAAAGGCTCTGTAGAGAGCAGCGGGCAGAGACTGTGGCAGGCAAAGCGAATAGTCAAGTAGAGGCCTTGAGGTCAAGACTTAAATTAGGTTTGAGGAATTAATGAGAGGCCAGTGTGGGCAGAGCAGAATGGGCCAAGAAGAGAATGGAAATGAGAGGAAAGGTTGTAGAGGAAGTGAGGGTCAGATCTGGATCCTGCTCAGTTTGGAATGGAAAGCGTCAGAGGGGAGAGAAACGGGAATCCGTGGCCCGGTGTCTGTCGTGCAAGCATTACTCCGGCTGTGTGGAAGCCAGCCTTGGGTTGGGGGAGAGGGAACAGGGCCACAGTGAGGGTTTCTGCAGGGGCCCGGGTGAGCCGTGACAGCCCAGCAGTGCACATGGAGGAGCAGGTGGGCAAAGCAAGCTCTAAGCAGAAATAAAAGACCCGATGAGGAATTGTATGTGAGTGGTAGAAGAGGAGGAGGATTAAGAGTGGCTCCAGGTCCGCATCCCTAACAGCCTGGACAGATGCTGGCACCTTCCCTGAGCTGGGAAAGGCTGGGCAGAAGCGGGCTGGTGAGCGGACACTTGAAGTCTGCAATGCTAACACCACAAAGTGGGCAGTGCAGCTCGCAAAGCCAGAGCTCTGCAGAGAGGCTTGGGGCTTTGGGGGTGCTGGGCAAATACTATATAAGGGAAAAGATGAAAACCTCTCGGGAGCAAATATGGAATAGGACTGGGATCCTAGGGGAGGGACTCTAACATAAAGGACCCAGCAGGGCAGGCGCCTGTCTGGAGCTGCTAGAGAGGTTGGAGGGAGGCCCAGGGGTTGTGATCCCTAGAAGCCCCAGGAGGAAAGTAGTTTGAGAAGGCAATTGGGAGAGGCCAGAAAAGTGTCCCTGCGGCCTGGCAGTGTGAAAGTCACTGGGACTTTGTCTGGCTCCAGCACCCTGCTCTTTCCTTCTTACCACGCCACCTCCCAAAGCAGGTCTCAGCGCCACCTTTGCCCAGGCTGGTGGGGGTCTGAGCCCTCTGGACACAACGGGCGCAGCCTGGCTCTCTGTCTCTAAACAAAGCCTCAGCCGGGACTACTCCTTAAATGGACAGCAGGCTCTGTGTGGCAAGAGACAGGCTCCTCGCTGGTGATACTGCAGCTGTCACATCCCTAAAACTCTAAGCCTTGGTGCCGCTAGTGACCCTGCCCCTTCCTGCTTCTCAGAGAGTGCTCAATTTGGGCCCTGCCTTTTCTGCTCATTGCAGTGCCAGTCTGGTTCTGGCTTGTCACAGAGAGAAGTGCTGCTCAGTGACTCAGGGGAAAGAATGCTGGTTCAGTAGACCTTAGCATTTTCGTCAGGTGTCCGCCATCCTTGCTTTCCTCAGAGAAACCTCGCAGAGCACTGTGCTGATCCCCAAAGAGCCTTTCCCGTGGGGCCAAGTCTCGCTCTTACGTTCCGTGTCCTCTGCAAAGTCTGTTTGCTTTTTGCATGCTTTCTGCAAATATTTAGTATTTTAAAAAGAAAAAGACAGGAAATTGACCTTTCAAGTATATTTGGAAAATAATTTGGAGCTGTAATGGAATCTGCCTAACGGATGAGGACTAATAGCTGCAGACTTGGAACAGACCATGTAGCTCTTGGCAGAGCCTGTGGGCTCTTCGCTTTACAAGCTGGGGAGAATGATAAAACCCCAAGGGAGAAGTGGCTTCCTGTGGGGAAACCTGACATGCCCAGGTCAAGCACCTGCTGCTGCTATAGCCTCTGACCCTGGCCAGAGAGGCCTGGGGCCAGCCTATATAAATAAGCTCCTCTCTCCCAGTTTAGGGTCCTCCCTCCCATCCTGAGTGTTCAGTCACATGCCTTACAAGCATGCAGACTTCACAAAGGCCCCAAACCTCCCAGGGACGAGGAAGAGCTGCTTCTTTTTTTTTTGATACAGGGTCTTGCTAGGTAGCCCAGGCTGGCCTTGAACTCATGATAATCCTCCTGCCTCAGCCTACCAAGTGCTGGAGTTACAGGTGTGTGCAACTGCACCAGGCAAGCCTCATTCTTTAGCATCCTGTAGAACTCAATCTGAGATAGATGTTAGATGGGAGATTTTGGACTTGGATTGGCTGTTAGCTCTGCCTGGAACATGCTCTGCCCACTTTTTCTGTGATTTTATTCCAGACCCACCTCCTCATGGAAGCCTTTCCTGACGTAGCACTTTGAACTGAACCCTCTACTTGCATAGCACCTACCATAATATGCCATGAAAGACTAGTTAACTTGGTCAATACCTTTTTCTTGTGTCAGATTGTAAATGTCTTATTTTGCCTCCAATGAGTACATTTCATGCCTGGCATAGTGCCTGGCATTTAGAGGGTGCTCAGTAGACAAGGAATGAATGAAATGTTATTACTGGAAGAGATGTAGAGATTGCATTTCAACTTTCATTATTCAGATGGGGTGGGGAGGAAACTGGGAAAGACGAAGGTACTATGGGAACCAGACCTTTGGCGGCTCTGTGATGCAGGGATGCACATCCTTTGCACCTCCTGCCTTGCAATCTAGAGCACTTACCATTCACTGATTCATCAGATAGGTGTTAAACTTCAGCTGTGTTCTGGACTTTTCAGGCATTACAGTACTCATGCCAGCCAGGGTCACCACTGTTGTGGATCTTACGTTCTACTTAGTAACAGAAAAGACAGAAGGAGGTATAGGTTTGGGACTCCTATAGCAACAGTAAACACAGAATAAAAAAAGATGGAGTTAAAAGAAATGCCCAAAGGAAAGTTTTACTGATAACTCACCCCACAAATGGACCGTGCTAATGCTTTATTGTGTACGTCTAACATTCTGTGTAACTTAGCCAGCCGTTTAAGCATCGTTGTCTCCTTGGATCTTCCCAGCAGCCCCATGAATGTGAGCTGTTACTGTTGTTCCCAAGGTGCTACAGTGAAGGAAGTTGTCCGGACTCACAGCTAGTAAGCGGGGAAACTGGATTGTATTGCAGCACTAGGTACCGTCCGCCACAGTGCAGCCCCTGCCTCAGAGGTCTGTGATGTCACCCCTGTCCTCTAAGAGGCCAGTGTGGAATGGGAGAAGGATCTCTGGGCCGGAGTTTGGATCCCGGGGTTCAGGAACCTTGGACAAGGCAATTTTCCTTTCTGAGCCTCCATTTCACCAACTGCAGTGATTGTCTAGGTGAGCTGTGGGATCCCTTTCAGTTACGTTCTACTACAAACTTTTTGTTAATTGAACAACTATTTCCTGAGCATCTGCTGTAGGCCAGGCCCTGTGATATTTCCAAATTCATCAGAACTGCCTCCTGACTGGAGATACGTGACAGGCCATGGGATATAAACAGCGAGACTCAGAACTCAGGAGAGAAGAGATGGGAAACCCAGGAGTTCAGACAGACAAATAATTATGTATTTAGAACTTATTTTTTTTTTGGGTCTCACTCTGTAGTTTGGGCAGGCCTCGAACTCACTATGTAGCCCAGGCTGGACTTGAACTTGCAGTGATCCTCCTGCCTCCGCCCCTCAGTGCTCAGATTACAGGCGTGCACCACCATGCCTGACTCTGCCTCGACCTTTTTAATCACTGGAGATTTTTGAGCTGGGCATGAGTGAGCTGATTGCCGTTTGTAAATCCCCCCCTTGCAAAGGGAAGGTAGAGGGCCTGAGGGTGCGTTGCGGATGAAGGTGAGGGTGGGAGAAGTAGGAAACAGTTGAGCGGTCTAGAGGTAAGAAGACCAGATGAGAAAAGGTAGTCTTGGGCCAGGCAGAGCTGGTAGAGATAATAAGTAACCAGGGCCGGGCTTCGTGGAGAGAACAGGGGTGGGGCTGCCGCATTTTGGAGAGGGAAGATTGAAGCTGGTGATGGAGCCTGAGGTGCAGGGTGCCTCTTGAGGGGAAGAAGCTGAGGCAAGGCATGAGCTGAGGCTCTCACGGTTTTGACTTGGGCAGTGGCTTGTGAAAAGTTGTTTTTTTCTTTTTTAAATTTTAAAGAGAAAAAAAACCAAAATTTCAAAACAAGTTAGTAGGAGGGTAACAATGGTTAATACATTATGTATTGTTATCTTTAAATTAGTTACTCAGAATATAAGATGTAGGCATTAAATTGTCCAAATAAGCACAAAACCTTTTTTTTCAATGAACCAAGAGAAATTAGTAGTATAACTATCTTAATTATATTATATATATATATATTTTTGTTTGTTTGTTTGTTTGTTTTCTCTTCTTTTCTCCATTCCCCATCCCAATTTCTCTGTCCTTTTGAAGTTTCTTCCCATTTTACAATATTTATTGTACATTTTGGATCTTTACTCTTTTAGCTTCTCACACTAGGGAGACAATATGATGTTTACATGTGTGCATCTGGTTTATTTCACGTAGGAATATGGTCTCAAGTTGTATCCATTTACCTATAAAAGTCTCCAGTTTAACCTTCTTTATGTCTGAGTAGTACTCCAGTGTATAAAAAGACCACATTTTTTTATCCATTGCTCATTTGATGGGCACTTGTATTATATCCAAGATCTAACTATTACAAATTGTGTTGCTATAAACATAGGTGCACAGATATCACTGTAGTATGATGTTTGTAATTCTTCTGGGAAGATACCCAGCAGGGGAATAGCTTTTGAAGTTTTTGAGGACTCCCCACACTGATTTCCACAGTGCTTGTGCCAGTCTACACTCCCACCAACTGTGGAGAAGGGTTCCTTTTTCCCCACAGCCCCTCCAGCATTTATTATTGGTTGGTTTCTTGATAATAACCATTTTTTCTGGGGTGAGAGGGAATCTCAGTGCTGTTTTAATTTGCATCTCTTGAATGACCAATGATATTGAACATTTTTTCATATATTTATTTGCTGTTTGTATTTCTTCATCTGAGAAGTGTGTATTCATCTCAGATGCTCATTTTTGGATTGGGTCTTTAAATTTGGGAGTTCTGATTTTTTTTTTTAGTTCTGCATATATTCTCGATAGTAACCCTTTGTCTGAGGAGCAGCTGGCAAACATTTTTTCCCATTTTGGGTTGTCTCTTTACTCTGTTGGTGGTTTCTCTTGCTGTGCAAAAGCTTTTTAATAAGATGAGATCCCAGTTGTTGATTCTTTCTGATAGTTCCCTGTGTGATTGGGCTTTTATTCATAAAGTCTTTGCCTACCTCATTGTCTTCAAGAGTTTTACCTATTCTATATTCCAGCAGATTTAACGTCTTTGTTTTAATATTTAGATCTTTGATCTATTTCAAATTTAGTTTAGTGCATGGTGAAAAAGATATGGGTCCAACTTTAATCTTTCTCACATGCAGAGCCTGTTTTTGCAGCACCATTTATTAAATAGGCTATCTTTCTACCAGTGAATGTGTTTGGCACCTTTGTCAAAGATAAGGTGGCTAAATATGTCTGGAGTTGTTTCTGTACCATTGATCTTCAGTGCTGTTTTTTTTTTTTGCCAGTACCATGCTGGGTTTTTTTTTTGCCAGTACCATGCTGTTTTTATCACAGTAGCTTTATAGTATAATTTCAAGTTGGGGATTGTGATGCCCCATGAAGCAGAATTTTGACTAAGAGAAAGAAGGAGTGAAAGTACTGTAGGAGAGGGAGGTAATTCTAATTCTGTCCTTTATTCTCCTGTTGGATGTCTGCATCTCCACAATGAGAGAATCAATGTTGAATGAGCGGAAGGTGATATCACAAGAGGATGAAATGTGTAGGGCAATGAAGAGACACCTCAGAAGGGAGCAAAGGGTGTTATTAGGGGGTATTCTGCTACTCCAGGTGTTGATTTAGGAGGAAAAAGGTATTATATAAATTACTTCACTCTCTAAGCCTCAGCTTCCTCGTTCAAAATTGGGATTATAGTAGTCCTACTCATAATGTGCATTAAGAGTTACATGAGAGAACATGTGGAAGGATCTAGCCCTGCTGGTCAGAAGCAGGACTCACACATCAATTTGTTGTTTATTTAGTAAGTGTGAAGTGTGCATGTGTCAGGCATTGGCCTAGCACTTCAGGATACATTGGGCAACAAAAGATAGCACAGTGCTTGCCTTCATGGGAGGAGGCTTATTAAAGAAATTAAAAAGCATAAAACTCATATATATAATATAAAATGATGTTAGGGATGGGGATGTGGCTGAGTGATAGAGTGGCTGACATATGAGAGACGCTCTGTGTTATCTCCAGCATTGCAAAACAAGACAAAAACATGACTCACGGACATGTGACCAGCTTAAGAGACTAAAAGGTTTAGAAACAGACCCAGATACACAATTTCGTGTATAATAATGGTAAGTTTTCAAACAATGAGGAAACGATTGGTTCTTCCACAAATGATTTTGAGATAGGTGGAAAAAAATTAAAGTGGTTCATACCTTATAGCAGAACAATCAAAGATTTAAATATGAAAAATGAAGCCGTAGAAGTAGTAGAAATACATGAAAGAATTCGTTGCTAATCTCAGTGAGGAAGACATTTCTAAGTATGCTTCAAAATGCAGAAGCCATAAAATGGATCAATTTGGCTGTATGAACATAAAACTATGTTTGGGGAGAAATGCTAAAAATAAAGTTAAAGAGCAACTCCTCTTAAGGCAGAAGATTGCTTTAATATATTAGGAAGTTGTGAGTGGCTGGACCAGCTCAGTTGGGAGAGCATCAGACTGAAGAAGTCCTACAAATCAGTAAGAAAAAACCTATGAAGTGGGAAGGATTTGAAGAAACAGAAAAGGGAAGGAAAAATATATCTGTATCTGTCTATATCTATATCTGTACCTATATCTGTACCTATATCTATAGCTGTATCTGTCTATTTATATAAAGGGCTAGGGAGATAGCTCAGCAGCACAGCGCCTGCCTGGCAAGTATGAGGTCCTGAGTTTGTTTCCTGGAACAAAAAAAAAAACAAACTAAAAAAAAATACATAAAATATATAATATAAATAATATATAAATATAATATATATTATATATGTTTATATATATATATATACACACATAATGTGTATATATATATAAAGAAACAGAAAAGGAAATGCACATTCTTCATGTTCTGCTTTGGTCACAGCAATACAAACTGAAACAACTAGCTGCTGTTTTTCACCTTTTAGATTACAAGCACATTGGCATTGGTAAGAATAATAGTGAAACACTGTGCTCCTCATACATACCTAAGGGGAATAGCCATGGTTTGAAGGTGGCCTTCCCAAATTCAGGTGTTGCCGGAGCAATAGTATTCAAGGGGCAGCGTCTGTAAGAGGTAATCACATGCTCTTATGAAAAAGAATGAAGAGGTGTCATATACATGTACCAGCTGCCCACAGTGAACATCTTTGTTATGTACCCCAAGTGTGTACTAATAACAAAGAGGCTGACTGAGGACCCGCCCATCCTTGCTCCTGCCTCCCACATGGTGGGGGTGGGGGTGGGGGCGGAGGGAAGCCCTGAGCAGACCTGGATCTTTGACTTCCCAACTTCCTGAACTGTAGGAAAGGAATTTCTGTTCTTTGCAAATTACCTAGTGTCAGATACTTTGTCTTAGCATCACAAAATGGACTGAGAGAAATTCAAAAACTTCTGTGGAGGAAAATTCAACAATACTTTACCACAATAAAAAAAAAAAATCACCGATCCTTTGATGTGCCAATTTTACCTTTTTTTCTTGGTGGTACTGGGGATTGGACTCAGGACCTTCACACTGAGCCACATCCCCCACCCCCTTTTAAATTTTGAAACAGGGTCTCACTAAGTTGCTAAATTACCTGAGCTGGGTTCAAACTTGTGATCTTCCTGCCTCAGCCTCCCAGAGTGCTAAGGGTATAGACATGCATCACCACATCAATTGTAATTTTACTTTTATGGACACAATCCCAAAATTCATCAATAAGGAAGTAATTAAATCATTTTACAGTGGTGAGACAATAGAATATCATGCAGCTGATAAAAAGAAAAATTTAAGTTTATGTGGACATTGGTTTTATTTCCAGTGTTTTGATATAATCACTGTGAGTGGTTTCAAGGTATTTTTTTTAAATGAAGAAAGTAAGGTAGAAAATATATTTTTTTTTAATAAAAGCAAATGGGAGGGAGGGAATGTCTATGTTCCATAGACTACCTCTGGAAGCACAGAAGGGAGTGTGTTGGGGGGTGGTGAGAAGACTGAGTGCTTGTGTCTTTTGTCTCTCTTGAGTTTTACGCCTTGTGCACATGTACTCAAAAATTAAACAACTGACCGACGGGAGTGTGGCTCAGTGGTAGAGCACCTGCCTAGCATGCACAGCCCCTGGGTTCTGTCTGGGGAAAATAAATACCATAAATAAATAACATAAATGCTTTCACTGTAAAAAGCTTATTTTATTTTATTTTTTTTGGTACCGGGAATCAAACTCATGACCTCAGGCTTGCCAGGCAAGTGCTTATGCCGCTGAGCTATATCCCTGGCCCTTGTAAAAAGTTTAGAAAATAATAATTTAGCAGGGCATGGTGGCACATGCCTGTAATCCCAGCATTCCAGAGGCTGAGGCAGGAGGATTGCCATGAGTTTGAGGCCAGCCTGGCCTACATAGTGAGTTCAAGGCCATCCTAAATTATGTAGGGAGACCCTATCTCAAAAGAACAACAACAAAAAAATTTTGTCACTTTAAATATATATGCATATAATGGTATGCTTGAGATCTTTTTTCATTTAATAATATATGTGAACATTTTCCTGTCTTTAAAAATATTTACAAACATTAATTCTTGAATGGTATTTCACTTGGTACAAGTTAGTTATATCTCCATATAGTTCTCTATACCCACTTAGGGCATGTGACGTGTCCATTTAAGAACTCATTTTGCTGTCTTCAGCTTTTGCTAGTTTTATTAATGCTGTGATGAACATCTTTGTACATTTATCTTCATCCACCTTCCTTAGAATAACTTATTATAAACTGACTTAGTGGCTCAGGGATATTAAAAGTTAAAGTTTCTTGATACACATCAATAAGCCACTCCCCAGAGAGGTCCTGGCAGTTTATATGTCAGTAACAGGGTTTGAGAGTGACCATTTTGGGGCACAGTTTTCAACTCTGATGGTTCTTTTACTTTCTGACTTGCTGCTGACTGTACAGCACAGACAGTGAGTGAGGAAAAATCTGTGTGTGGCCGCAGCGGGACGATGTGTGCGCTCTGGGCTGGAGAGCCGCTCAGACCCAGGCTTGGAACCGGTGTGTGCCCAGGTGCAGGGAGGGACACCAGTGCGTGCTGGCTGCTCCGGGTCTCCAGGATTGGGCTTGGAGCTCGCCCTGGTCCCACTGTGTGCCAGAGGGTGGCTTTCTGCCCAGGCAGCTTGTGAGGTCAGACAGGGCGAGGGCCAAGTTGGAGCCCGGGGTCTGTTCCAGTGCGAGGCTAGCCTGTCAGATGAGCTGTAACTCCATCCCACGGTCAGATCCTGGAGATAGCAGGCTGCAACAGCCGTGCAGCGCTCTGTGGTGGACGGAGGCCTTTTCTAGCACTCCTGAGGAGGAGTGGCCCCATCATCCCCACAGAGAGGTGGTGGGAGTTGAGGATGGAGAGATAGAAATTTAATCCAAAGGGTATTTATGGGGTGCCTGTTCTTTACCAGGCATTGTTTGGAGAGTCTGGGTGCAGAGCACCCTGTGTTTGTTAGCTCAGCTGTCAGGATTAAGCCCTTCACTTTGATTTGGTAAAAATCCGTACCCCACCCCAGAAAAATCCCTGTTCTTGTGGGACTGATATTCTAATTGGAGGAAAAGGGCTGAGGAAACAGGCTGTATAATCTGCTCAGGGTCTGACCCTTCCCGTGGGCAGCAGGTATGATGTGGAGGAAAAGCCTGGGCCTGCGAGCCACAGGCCTGCTGAGACCTTTCTGAGTCACAGTTAGGGGCCTACCTCAGAGGGCCGTGGTGACCATTAAGTAAGTGATGTGTATATAACATGAGCACCTGATGAATGGTACTTTTTCTCTTACCGTTGGCATTGTCGTTATGAATTGTGATTGCTGCTGCTATTGCGTTATTGTAACAGGCCATTCCCCTGTCCTGAAGCTTTGAGCAGTTTCTTCAGAGGTGGGTAAAACTGACCAGCAGAAGGAAGCCAGAGCACTTACCAGGGCAATGGCTCTGGAGAAGGCAACTAAGAAAGAAGAAAGATGGGCAGTATGCGCCATCTGCTGGAACTAGGGAGAATTGCCTCTCACCGAGTTGTGGCCCCATCTTGATTTTGGGGAACCTGAGGCCCAGAGAAGGGCAAGATCTTTGCAGCAGAGAGTAGGCTATAAAACACATAATTTGTTTTTTCCTTACAGTGGGAATGGAACCCAGAGCCTTATGCTAGGCAAGCACTGTACCACTGAACTATATCCCCAGCCCTCCCAATAATTCTTAGATTATCTGGCTCCTTTTTGTTTATGCATTTCTCTTCTGTTCCCTCTCTAGGCTGTATTATCAACCACCAAGGCTGTTAACCACTACCTGGACGTCATAGTTTCTAATTTCATAACTTTGCTCGCCGTCTCTCTCCTGAGGTCCAGCCTGTTTGGTCCATGTGCCTATTCTGCCGCTGCCTTTGGAGGCCCACAAGCAATTCAGAGTTAGCATGGCCGACTAGACCTCCTAATTTCCCCGCTACCTTCCTTCCCTAATACTCTCTTCCTGGTCCTGGTTTCAGGAAGCCAGACTTCTCCGCTTGTACTTACTTGTGTCAGAAACCTAGATTTCCCATCAGTCCAACACAGGCCTGTTGATCTCCCCTCCAGATTAAATCTCTGCGTCTCAGCACTGCTGTCCTCCTGCAGCCAAACTCCGCAGGAGCCTCCCGACTTACTCCTTTCCCCTCCCAGCTCCACCCACACACCCTTGCCAGCTTTGAAAGTACACAGCTGGTCAAGCATGACCTGCCCTGAAACCCCCTCGGCGTCCGGCAGTCAGATATGGCCTGGCCTTGCCCACCCCAGCGGTGTCCTTGGACAGCCTGTGCTCTCCTGCTATATTCCAGCCCGTCATGCCGCCTTCCTCAGAACCTCCATGTGCTGCTCCCACTTCTTGTTCTTGTTGTTCCCACTCTTTTTTTTTAGGAGACAGGGTCTCGCTGTGTAGCCCTTGAACTCACGGCAGTCCTCCTGCCTTAGCCTCCCAGGGGCTGAGTTATGCTAGGTGTGTACCACCACGCCCGCTGTCCCCTCCTCTCGTGATGCTCTTCCCCTCACTCTTCATCTGCATAATGCCTAGCCATCTTTGGTTCTCAGGTCAAATGTCACTTCCGGACCCTGGGCTGGGTCAGATCCTGGCAGTCACTCCAAAACCCTGTATTCTCCCTTGAAGCCCTACTAAGTGCTTAGGTACTTGGTAGTTTGATGCAGCCTCCAGCCTGTAAGTTCTGTGGCTGGGTAAGAGGGCGCCTGGGGAGGAAGTGAGTGTTGCTGCCGGGGAGGGGTTGGGGTGTGAGCCAAGGAGGCATTGCCTGGACTGCAAGCTCTGTGTGGGCGGGGACCCAGGCTGGCTCCTTCATTGCTACATCTGCCACACCTCGCCAGCGCTTGGTGCGTGATGTCGATAAACAAGTTGTATTTATCTGTAATCTTAGAATGAAGACTGAATGTCGGTACTCGACGATGTTGATGGTGTAGAATTGTTGTCTGGGTGTAGAATTATGATGTCTTTATGCTTCCTACTCTGTCTTCGGTGTAAAGGGGAGTATGTGTCATTTTGTCGGAAGACATCAGTGCCTCACCTCTGCCCTCCTGTCTCCACAGGCCTGAGAGCAATGCGACGGGCATGATGGAGGTCGAGTCCTCCTACTCGGACTTCATCTCCTGTGACCGGACGGGCCGTCGGAACGCAGTCCCTGACATCCAGGGTGACTCGGAGGCCGTGAGTGTGCGGAAGCTGGCTGGAGACATGGGCGAGCTGGCCCTCGAGGGGGCAGGTAAGAGCCAGTGTGCATCGGTGACCTCGAATGCCAGAAGCCCTCTGCCAGCTCTGGGCTGGTCTCCGAGTCCTAGATTGCGCACACTTCCTCAGAGAAGCAGCTGCATGCAAATGGCACCTGGCTCT
Source organism: Chinchilla lanigera (assembly GCF_000276665.1). Taxonomy (NCBI): domain Eukaryota; kingdom Metazoa; phylum Chordata; class Mammalia; order Rodentia; family Chinchillidae; genus Chinchilla; species Chinchilla lanigera. The sequence goes on along the minus strand of NW_004955445.1, from coordinate 12,723,254 downwards.
CGGTCAGTGGCAGAGTCCAGCCAACGCTAGTTGGGGATGCCAGCATCCCAGGCCCTGAGACTCTGGCTGGGCATCCAGGGCCCTCCCCCACCCCTAGTCCACCCATAAGTCCCGTTGGCTCTCCTCCAAAATGTAGCCCAGCTTCGCCTGCTTCTCTCAGCTACTACCTGGCCAGCCACTCCTGCCCTCCCCCTGCGCTCTCCAGCAGCCGTCCTACGCTGTCCTGCCAGAACATCTCCCAGGGGCATCCCAGCACAGCAAAGCCGGGCTCTTCACGGCAGCCCACTGCGGCCATGTCACTTGGATCCTGCCCAACACCATGCCGCACCCCCGTAAGACCTTTGGTTTCTCAGCCAGGGTTCAGGTCTTCGCTGTGAGCACCTTTAGCTTTGCTTTTTCCTCTGGTTAGAATGCCCTCCGGTGCTGGGGCTGCAGTCCCCTCACTCTCAGGCTTGAGCTCAGCTAGCGGGTTCCCTGGCGGATCTCCCCAGATAGCTCAAGCGTCCTTCCCCAGGAAAGTGACTCCTAGACAAGGTGTTGCTTGTTTGACTGGGAGCTCCGGGAGAGCAGAACCTTCTTGTCTGCCTGCACGTAGCAGGTACGAAGGCCTAGGGGACATTCCTGCTCCTCCAATTCTCCCTCTGGCCTCCTAGAGGGCCCTGCTCGCTTCAGATCCACTGGTCAGCCCTGGCCCTTCTTCTGGGAAGTCTTTCCGAACCCTGCCTGGCTTTCCATGGCACCACGGAGGTCGTGACTGTCACACCACTTCCCACAGTGCCCTGCAGCTTCAGGCTCTCCGTCCTCCTGGGGCATCTTTGGAGAGCCATAGCTTTGTCCCTCTCTGGTAGCCCCAGTCTGGAGCTCTTGGTCCTTGCTGCACAGAAGTGACCTGTGATGGCAGGACAGAGTAGACTTTTGGGAGCAGCAGGGACCCAGTCCTTTGGTGTATAGATGGGCGGACTGAGTTGGCTTGCTCAGGGTCACCCAGCAAATGACCGTGGTTAGTATGGCCATATTTATTCTGAGAGAGAGCAAGCCTCTGACACTCGCTCTTAGAACCCCACCCAGGCCTTCCTGTTTGAGGGTCTGTCAGCCTTCCCTTGTGGTATGGCCCAAATTCCTTGCCCCGGTATGGGTGCCTCCTTGGATCATACCCTGTTCCCCTGTCCAGCCTCAGCACTGACTTCCTCCCCAGGTACCCTCTTACCAGCTGAACTAAAGTGCTGCTGGTTCCCACAAACCCTTGATAAGACATGATACCTGCACGCGCTTCCAGTTCTTTGTTCCTGCACTGCTCAGCAGACTGCTTCTCACTGTAGCAGACCCCTGCTCTGCTGAGAGCCCCCAACCTCAGCCTTCATAGGCAGAGAGGGGCTCCTCTTCCCCCAGCCACTGCCATGGTCCTGTTAGCGTAGAGCCCCTGTAGCCGGAGCGTGCCCGCACAGGCACTGTGCTGTGCCCTCAGCTCCTGGCAGCAGGTGGCACATGACAGGGGTGCCTCCTCTGTAGCTTTTCACTGCCTGACTCTGTGAGCAGCGTATGCAGCTGCTCTGACTGGGCATGCTGCCAGGGGCTCTCTCAAGGCTTCTGTGTCCTTCCCTCTGCTCTGGTAAACTTTTTGTCCCCTCTTCCAAAGCTGTTGTAGCTGCTTGTCCCTGTACCCAGGCCTTTCTCTACTGTTTGTTGCCTCTGACTCAGAATCCTTGAAATGTCCAGGTGCTGCAGGTGACTGGAGGTGCCTGCAAGGTGACTGACATATAAGGAGACTGGAGGGCAGAGGGGTGTCTGCAAGGACATGAAGCACTCGTGGTGGAGGCCAGGCAAGAGCACCTGGTCCGAGGCCTTCGGGTGCTCACGGCTCACAGTGCGCAGTGTCTGGGCAGGGCTCAGTCCAGCGGGCTCCCTGTGGCAGAAGGCAGAGCTTTAAGCACTACCGTAGGGTTTCTGGCCCAAGGGAGCCTCTCTGCTTTCAGCTTCTGAGAGACTGATGGGCAGCAGGGCACGAAGGGGAGCCACAGTCCTTGCCTGCTGGGGGGCCTGGCTGCCCGGTCGCCCCACCTCTGTGGCCTGCTCATGTTCGGCATTCTTTCCCAGCGCTCTGTGTGCACACATTTCTCTTCCTCGGTATTTGCTTATGTAGGGAGCTCAGATATTTCCTTACTTTGCCTAATAATGAGAGAAACAGGCCAGGCAGAGAGCTGTGAGTGCTCGTGCACCTGGAGGAACGTTTTCTAATGCTGCACTGCAGCTGGATTGGAGGGAGTCCCAGGGGTGCTGGTGGGCCAGGAAGTGTTATGTTGGCTGAACGTTCCCATGTGCCACCTAACGGTCTGTGCAGGTGTCACCATCGTCACTATCCTCCTTTATAGGTCCGGGAGCAGAGCTCAGAGATTAAATGACTTGCCAGAGGTCTCCATAGGAAGCAAGTAGCAGAGCAGAGATTACTAGGGAATTTAGAGAGAATATTCCCGCCGGCTGGGGCAGGAGGATTGGGCCAAATAATCCATTCCCCAAAGGACGGTCTGCTCAGGCTTCTTCATAGGCTCATAGTTGAAAGTCTGACCCCCACGATCTTCCCACAACACTCTCAGGCACCCATGCGCTCGGACTGCTGGAAGGGCACTGTGAGGTAGTGTCGATGCTGTCCTCTGCAAACACTAGACAGTGGAGGCAAACCTATGGCGCACGTGCCCCAGCGGGCCGCTTATATCACTGAAAGCTCTGAAAGGTTCACCATCATTGCACTAGATGATACTGCTCACTGGAAGAAGGCAAAGCTAGTGGGAGGAGGACTGGCTTTGGCACCAAGCACGCTTTTTCCACCTTTTGATGTCAGGCAGATGAGTGTGGTTTTCCTAATTGTACCTCCAGGTTGCTATGTGAGTTGTATAGAAAATGCCCTCAGTCCATGGCCCTGGAGCTCTATGGTGTGGTAGTTCTCCTTGATCAGAAGGGCTTAGCCTCCACAAGCTAAAGACGGAGGCCAAGTGGTGGAGTGTGGCCTGATAGAGACTGAATTTGCGTGCAGCCCTAAATGGCTTATAGGGCACCTGGTGATACCACATAGTGTCTTTGGAGTTTAAGAACTGCACCACTAAAGATCAGTTACCATTATAAGCACAGAAACAAATTCTGGGCGGCCGGCGAGGGTGCTGGGGAAAAGGAACCCTTCTACGTTGTTGACAGGAGTGTAGACTACATAGTGCAACCCCTGTGCAAATCAGTATAGAAACTCCAGAAAACTAAAACTAGAAATTCCATTTGACCCAGCTGTTGACCCTGTTAGCTGTCTTCCCAAAAGAGCTAGAGACATCATACCATGGTGGTACACGCATACCCATGTGTATAGAAGCACAACTCATAACAGTTAAATCTTGGAAGCAGCCTGCGTGTCCAGCAGCGGATGAGTGGATACAAGGAAAATGCGGCATTACACAGTGGAGTGCTGCTCAGCCATGAAGGGTGAATTTGAGTCATTCATAGGAAAGTGGATGGATCTTGGACCATAGTGCTAAGTGAAATCAGACGCAGAAGCTTAAATATTGCATGGTTTCTCTTATATGAAAACCCAATATATAAATAAAGAGCAAAACATAAAAGAGACGACAGGAAACTGGGAGGTAGAGCAGGAGGTAGGAAGGGGTCTTGAGATGGGGCGAGAGGGGAGAAGGGGAGGGTTGGGGGGTAAAAACAATTAAGATGCGGTGTGTGCATGTACCAGTTCCCCAAGACGAATGTAATTACTGTGTATTGCAAACATATACCAACCCCCAAAGCACTACAAACACCACTGACGGAGCTGCCCACAAGCCCAGTGTCGTGGGCACAGCATGGAAGATGCCCAGGTTTCCTGCAGAGTGAGGTTGGGAGAGGTGGAGATTGCAGCACTGTACTGGTCTAGGCTCTCCGCATGCATACACACACGCGCACACACACACGCACCGTGTGCCCGTGGCACCCACAGGGTCTGATCAGGTCCCACCCGGCACTCCTAAGTTGGTCTGGTTCCTTTTTCTAAGAACAACTGCTATTCACTGAGGACCTGCTTCTCGCTGGGACCTTAATGTTTGCTCTCTCCCTCTAAGGAACTTTCATAGTCTTCTTCAACATCCTTCACCTCTTGCTTTTAGCACCTACCCACAGTCCTGGCTTTTAGCTGACTTTTATTTGTGCCAGTATCACTGCATGCATTCCCATGGTAACACGTAAGCTATGATACACCAAGCCAGAGTTCCCTTTGGCCATACCACCCCTATTGCAGTTCCTGTGCTATTCCCCAGTGGCTATTTCCCCAGTGGCTATTTCCTGTTCTATTCCCCAGCACTAAGCCACTGCTACAGTTTGGCTGGCGCCTTCCACGCCCATTTTTCTGCTTTGCGTTTGTGTATAAGTAGAAATGTGCCCAAGAAAAACCACACCTAGCCAGGAGAGGCAATACATGCCTATAATCCCAGCACTTGGGAGGCTGAGGCAGGAGGATTATAAGTTCAGATACTGGGCTACACCGCAAGACCTGTCTTAAAAGACCCAACCAACCAACCATCCTTCTTTCTTTCCTCTCTAGAAGGACAGGCAGAGGCAAGCACCACGAGCAAAGAAGCCAGCAGCCAGCCCGAGAGCAGCAGTGGGACAACCTCATCTTGAGTCTGACCTTGTCCTGGAGGCCGGAAGAGAGACCTGTTGCCCCCGCCCCAGAATGGGAACCCAGGCACAAGCCCAGCAGCGTCTTTTCTGAACCCATGTGTGAGAGGCCTCTGTGGCCCCTAATCTGGGAAGTCCTCTGCCCACACCCACAAGCTCCACGTTCCCACTACCGTCTCTCCGCGCCCAGGTACACTTTGAAGACACTGTAAGCACGGGATGTTATTTATTCAGCTGGCGCAGGGCTCAGGCTGGGCCCTGCCTACCAGGCGAGCACCCACAGGGGATACTCCTCTTGTGGGCCACCTGCACAGGGACCGCGTCCCAGCACGGCCCCTCCTTTCCCATCCCCAGCCTTCCAGGTCAAGACCTTCTCACCCCTTTTTTAAAAAAAACACTTTTAAACTTTTTAAAAACTTTAAACCTTTTTTCAGCAGAGAGGGAGGGCGCTGATAATTCACTTTTTGTTTTTTTAGGAAAGCCATTTTAAGCTCAACTCTGACCATCTATGCAGCTCTGAGGTTCCCTCATGGAGCTTCACAGACCCATTGGTAGGGAAGAATTTGGGCTGAAAACTAACCGTGATTTTTTGCCCTTTTTACCAAGATAAGTGACTTAGGCCCCAGGAAATAAATGCTGATGATTTGTGTGACTCGTTTAAGATTATTTCTCCTTTAAATAGTGAGAGCGGGAGCTGAACATTGTTTCTCCAGTGCAGTCAGCTGGGCTGTGTCACCTGCTCTGGCTTTCATGAGCTGCTGAGCATAGGCCGGGGTTCCTAGGCTGCTACTGCTTCTAGCATGCGATGAGCCCTCTTCCCATTCACTGTCTCACCCAGCCAGCTCTTTGGAGAGCCTAAAAGGAAGGTTTTTGCCTGAAGACCCAGAATAGAGGAGCCAAGAGTGCAGGGAGCATCTAAGAGGACAGCCCCTCTGGAGAAACCTCATTTCTCCTTGAGGAAGAGGCCCTGCGTTCTCAGCCCCAGCTAGGGAGCTCCAGCTGTCCATTCCCAGCCTGCACTGGGCTCTTGGCCCTGCTGTTGAATAGATGTGGGAGCCCTAGGGTCTCCTGCCGTTCTCACTTCATGCAGGTCAACCAGCCAAGACTGAAATATTGCACACCACAGGCTATACAGTGCCAGCCACTGGCAGCTTTATTGAGCACCAGATTTTCAGCACGAGTCATCTGAGGACAGGGGGCCTCAGATTCACGGTCACCCTTGACAAGGGCTCTAGTCCCTGGGAAGGATACACAATCAGAGGTGAGAAGTGGCCATTCCCAGGTTTGTGCGTGTGATACACAACAGTAGCTAACTCCTAAAGTCTTAGTCTTGAGGAGGGAATTCAGGTTAAGTGTCACTTGATCCCACAGAGTTGTGCAGGCTCCATCCGTGGGGTGAGGGCTCAGAGGAGGCCATGCCATCTTCAGGGGTCCTGCCCTGCTGGTCAGGTCAGAGAAGCAGAAAGATCAGGCAACTCACAGTAACCCCCTCCCCACCAGGACACTGTAAAAATCGTAACTCCAACACCAGAAAAGAACTGCAGACGGCGAATCTGAGGCTTAGAGCAAGGTAATGTCTTGCCAAGGCCACACAGGAAGGAAGTAGCAGAAAAGGCCAGGATCTGGTCCAGCTCCCTGCCCTTGGCTTTGGGCAGCCATGGGGATGCCTGGAGGGCTGAGACTGGCCCTCAGAAAGTCTTGCCTTCAGCCAGCCTCTCCCGACAGCAGCTACACAGAATATAAGCTGAGCTGATGAGGGGCTACCACAGTCAGGCCCAGGAGCCAAGCAGGCATCGCATGTCCTTGGCGCTGCCCGGGAGAAGGGCTCTTGCTTGAAGTCACACAGGAAGCCCAGCAGGTGACAGGACAGGGAGCCCACTAGAGCCCAGATGAAAACATACCAGCAGCGGCTGGCGGCAGTGGCATCCCGTAGGCTTTGTAGAGCTGGTTGAGGAGCTCCTCCTTCTCATCCTCTGGGAGGAAGCTGGACTTGGCGGCATTGATGTTCTAGAAGGGCCAGGGTAGCAGACAACGTGGAACCAGACCACAAGGACCGGAGCCCTTGGCGTCTAGTGATAGTTCATCCTCTTCATGGGGTATGGACAGTAAAGCCCAGGCTTTGTGAGAGGTGGGTGTGTGGGCAGAGAGTCCTGCGGGAGCTGACTCAGCATAACCCAAGATCAAACACTCAGCCTGGGATCTAGGAGTGGCCTGAAGGGTGCAGATTTTCATAGCCGGGCACACCTTTCCGGGGCGAGGGGTCCTTCAAGTGTGCGAGATCAAAGCAAAAGCTAAACCACTGGCCCTCAGTCAGGACACGAGCACTATGGCGTCCTCTGTGGAAGATGTCTGATGCCGTGCTTGGCCAGACTTGGGCTGTCTACCTGATGCACTCCAGGTCTCCTAGGCTCCAAGACCTGGATGTGACCTGCAAGCCTCTTACCCCTGTGGCCAGGAGTCAGGGCAACAACACGCCACTCACCAGTCGCTTAAACTCCTCCTCAGTAAAGCCCATGTCCCGTTTGGTCATCTGGTAGTCAGTGTCCAGGGTAGACATGAAGATAAGCGGGTCATCTGAGTTGAGCGAGTAGTTAACTTTGTCGTTCTTGAACCTGGCAGGGGGAGGGGGAGAAGAGCCCCCTTTACTCCTCCGTGACCGTCACTGCCCACTGACTCCTACCCACTTTGATCCTCACGAACCCACCAGGCTCTGTCCAAAATCACCTAACCAGCAACGCAAGACTTGAGCCCATCCTGCCAGCCCAGAGCCAGGAAGGGCAGAGGAGGGCGCTGACATGACAGCCAAGGAGAACGAGAGCTCCGGGAGGCTGGGAGAGCAGCACCCCCCACCCCCATCCTCTCTAGCCTTCCCCCTCCCAGCGCCACTCCCGAGAGCTGCCTGCACCCAACCCTGTCATTCCCCATCCCGCTGCATCAGGCCTTCCCCCCCACCACCACCACGAAGCCATTCCCGACATGGTCCCTGGCGACTGTCTTGTTCGTATAGAATTTGATACTGTTAACTGTTCTTGAAGCTTCTTCCCTCAATTTCTTTGATACCACACCTTTGGCTTTCCATGTATATGTCTCTTCTTTCTGACCCTTAAATGCCGCTGTCACTTTGAGTTCTATCCTAGGCCCTCATAGGCTCTCATGCTGCACCATCTTCTGGGACCTTCTCTTCTTCAGCCATCGTGTCTGTGCAGCTGACCCTTGAAACTTTCTCCAGCCCACGGGCTGTGCGCCTGTGTCCCTCCTAGAACCTGCAGTGGGGCTGCTCCCAGCAGCACACGTTCCACGTTCCTAAGGTCAGCCTGAGGACCCTGCCCTTACATAAGCTTGCCAGGCGGAACCACACTGGTTCGACCGTGGTCACCCCCACCCCAAGTCCTTGCTGTCCTTACTCTGCTTCAGGGGAATACACCTCAGCCCTCCCAAGGCCTGATACCTTGTCCCAGGGCTTGATCAGAGGGCAGAAGGAGGGTCTGGGCCCTGGTTGGGCTGTGGGATGGGAGCAGGTGTGGGAGAGGCCCTCCAGGGGAAAGCTCTAAGATGGCACTGGGAGGAGAGACCACACAGGCACACAAGAGATTCATCTTTCAGAAGCCCAGCGGGTAGACTTGAGAAAATGAGGAGTGTGGACATTTCCCTCGGGACAGTAGGACATCCTGCTGTGCTGAATGGGCTATAGGGCCACCAGACCTGCTGGTTAGTAGGTGGGGCATGTCAATCATGTAGCTCTGAGCTTTGCTCTCATTTGTGGGATAAGGACAGCAATGCCTGCTGCGCAGGTAGGTTTCATAACTGACAAACCCAGCCTGGGCCAGTGCCCTGTCCCTGCGTTTGCTCCTCACACTTGGCTTCGCTGGAATAGAACTGAACGGGTCCCCGGGGCGCAGAACTCACCGAACCACTGGGTGCTCCGTTTCCGCCTTCCACGCGCCTGTGAGGTAGCTGGACCAGGGACACACCTGCAAGAGCAGGGTGTGGCTGGCACGGCCTCCTCTCCCCAAGCCCCGCGGTGGCCAGGCCAACTGTTGCAATGCTATTCTTGCCAGGGCTGCACAGGCCTCTGCTGAGTCCCTTGAGCCCTCCACACCTTGCACTTGGACCCCAGCTGGCCGCTCCCTCAGGACTTGCCTGCTCCTGCTAGGGGACCTGCAGGGGTGGGGTGGACACAGCCAGGGACGGTTCCCCTGGCCCTCACCTCGAAGTGCATGTTTTCCTTCCGTAACCTGGCGTAAAGGGCCTCGTCCTCCAGGGTGTGGTAGCCGTGCCCCACCCTCTCCGTCTTGAGTACGTCCACAGCCTGTGGAGAGGCAGAGGAGAACAAAAGTGAGAAGAGGGGTCCAAGGAAGCAGGGCGCAGAGGCTCTCAGCCAGCAGCTCCTCACCTCGCGCACGATCTCTGGGGAGCACACCTCCCCGGCATGGACGGTGCGGTGAATGCCGCTCCTCACTGCCTCCTGGAAGGGAAAGAGCCAGGTCAGGGTGGCCCCGGCGTGAGCAGGGGCAAGCCCTGCCTTTGCCACACGGGGGTCTGAGTTTTGGCAGCTTGGGCTGTCCCTGTATCAGGCCAGGCTGCTTTAACAGCACGGGGCAGTGTGGCCTTGCTTTGGCCTGCTCAGGACCTAAGTGGTAGCTGTCCCTTATTATGCAGTTGCTATGTGTCAGGCTCTGAGGTGGCTTGCATACAGTGTCAAACAGGCGTGAGTGTTACAACATTTTATAGCACAGGAAGCTGAGGCTCAGGAAAGTTAAGTAACAGGACAGACACCAAACAGGAAGTGTGTGGGACCTTGGAAATGGGCCCAGAGAACAGACAGCCTCACCTAAAGGCACACAGCATATCATAGGCAGATGCAGCCTCAAGCACGGGATTCCCAGCACCACACGCCGCACCATGTGGAGGCGGGCCTTCCTTCCTTCCTTCCTTCTTTTGTTCCTTCCTTCCTGCCTTCCTTCTTTCCTTTCTTCCTTCCTTCCTTCCTCCCTCCCTCCGTCCCTCCCTTTCTTTTTTCTTTTGACACAGGCTGGGCTTGAACTCATTCTCCTGCATCAGCCTCCCAAGTGCTAGGATTATGGGTCTGCACCACTGTACCTCAAATTCAGGGGCTTTTCTTTATACCCAGTTCTGAGCCCCCACACGCAACCAGACACACTGGGAACTCAAGAGGCCCATGTTCCCTGTCCAGCAGAGTTCTCCCCAAACTCTCCAGTGGCCAGTCCCCCCGTCCCAGGGGCCCCACCTTGTAGGCCTCCAGGTGCCCCGGGAAGTAGCTGCTGCCTTGGATGTTCTCGTCGCCAGCCATGTCCATGGCCACCGTACCCTGGTGCCGGTACTTCTTACACATCTCCACCACCTCAGGGGACCATTCTGTGGCGAGATGCCCGCCAGGGCTCTATCAGCAGCACCATGCAGCAGGGCCTCCCAGTCCCCCGATCGATGTCGCATGACCCCCCAGTGCAAGACAGTCCAGTGTCTGGTCTTCAGACCGACTGCCAAGTCCTAGCCACATGGCCTTTGGCCGGTTGCTCTGCCCACAGCCTCAGAACCCTGCCTTCCCAGTGGGGGCACCACCACTACTGTAGCACAGGGTCAAGACGAGGTCTTGCCAAGGCTGTGTGTGTGTGTGTGTGTGTGTGTGTGTGTGTGTGTGTGTCACAAAGGGTGGAGCCTGGCCCAATGAGTGACACATGGGGTGTTTCCTCACTCAGTTCCTGCAGCAGCCCCTAGGTGGCTTCCCCCCACTTAGAAGGTAAGGAAATGGAACTTAACTAAAACAGGCTGGGATTGCTAAGGGTATTACTAAGGTGTTATACATTCCTAACCCATAAAGTTATTATGACCTATTTACATAGAATGAGTAAGCACAGGGTTTAGAGCCAGCTGGTCCCAGGTTCAAACCAAGGCTTTGTGTTTCCCTGACAGAGAAGCACGAGGCTTCACCTTTTCCTTACTCGGTTTCCCCATCTGTCAAATGTGGTTAAACAGTGGTAATCCCACCTCACAGGCTGCCACAAGGGTGGGAGGAGATGCACACCAGTTACTTCCCGAATGGGTATGTAGGTTAGCATCAGCTTCTGGCTTTGGTTCCCCCTGATTCTTAGGGTAGCAGAGGGAGGTGATTCTCCTGTGACACTCTCAGAGAGGTGGCATGACTTGCCCAGTGTCACACAGTGGGGTCTGCCACAAGAAGCTCAAGCCCTCAGCATATGATCAGTGTCAGTGACAAGGGAGACCCCTCGCCAACCCCAGAAGTCAGACCTAAGCATGGGCTGTGTGGGCTAACAGGGAAAGTGGGCTTGGATGGTTTCAATTGCTCAGGCTGCCTTGGCTTTATGCTTCCTGTAGACCATATGGCTGTCAAGAGTGTCACCGGGAAGGTCAGAGCCTTTCCAAGAGGCCTCTGGTGTTTCCAGGAAGCCCCAGGATCCTGCCGATGTGCTCGGGGACACCATGGGCAGATCAGGCACAGCCTCTGGCCAGGCCAGCACAGCAGGTTGGGGCCGGAGGCAGTTGGGCAGCTGGTGAGCATACTCACCCGGCTGGTGGCGCATGCAGCACAGGATGGACCTGGCCTTGATGCCGAAGGCTTTCTCCCCCTCACGCAGGCCCTGGTTCACGAGGTCTGCCACCTCGTCGGGGGTGAGGTCCCCTCTGTGTAGGGACGGGAGAAGGGATGGGACTGAGCAAAGGGAGCACTGAGCTGCTCCACTGACCCAGTTCTTCTGTGGAGAGACAGATGACCCAAGCCTTGGCACATCCCCACCAGCCTCGTTCTAGATGCCAGTGTGTAGTGGTGGCGGAGCCAGTGTTCCCACCCTGCATGGAGAGCGTGACAGCTCAGGCCACTCCCAGGTGGACCAGAATCTGGCTGTGGAGGTGAGTGTGGGGGGGTCTTGGTGCTATTACTTCCACATCCAGGGCTCTAGGCAGGGAGCAGGAATAGGCCAGCCTCACTTCAGCTGCAGGGTTGAGCAGGACCCTTAGAGGTCGCTGCTTAAGCGGTTAACATTCCCAGGCAGCAGGCCTGTACCCAGAGCTCTGGGCCAGGAAGCACAGCCACGCACCTTTGCCCCGAGTGAGAACAGGGTGAGGGAGGGAGCCACACTGTTACGGCCAAGTTAAACCCATCTTTCCGAGGCCGTGGACCAGATGAGGCCATGGGCCAGCGTCTCTGGTCTCAGGGTTGCCCCGCCCAGCCACACCCTCAGCACAGCCCGCCTCAGGGGTGTCGCTCACTCGGCCTGGTTCCAGGGGATTGGCTCCACTTTGGAGTTGGCCAGCAGGTGCGGGCTGTAGCGCACCTCCACGTACACCACGCCCTCCTTGGCCTTCATCTCCACGAACTCATAGGCGATCCTTTTGATGGCTTCCCTGCTGCCCCTGGGAATGGAAGAAAGTGGTTGGGGACAACTTTCTTTAAGGCCCTTGGGAGCTCCGGGAGCAAATGAGGCTGTCCCCAACCCTCAGCAGATCAGACCCACTTCTGACTGGCAGAGAGAGAGACATGGGTGCAGAAATTTAAATCCAATGGGACTAGGCTGAAGGAACCTGGGACTCACTCACAGACTTACCTGCTGTGTGACCTTGGGTTAGTCAGTCACCCTCTCTGACACCCACCTCAAAGGATTATGAGGACAAATGAGCTAAATAAATGGCCAGTGTTTGGAGCACAGCCAACAAAAGCTAAAAGTATTTTCATTGTTTCTGAGGGTTAGCCCCTGGAGGGTTGCCATAAATTGACCTGCCAGGTGCTCGTGGGTTCTACCTAGTGGGAGGTTTCCACCACAAATGGTGGAAACAGAATGTTGAGTAGAATGTGAGCGAAGGCAGGCAAGTGTTCCACGAGCACTGGGTGCAAAACCTGCCCAGCCCTGGGGATTTGGCCACCCCGAAGGGCTGTCACTGGAAGTGCCTGGGTCTCTGGGATCTGGGTGGAGGATGCTGCCTTCCTAGGGGTGGGACAGCCCTGGAGCCTGGGCTCAGCCCCATCCCAGCGAGGACAGTGCTCCTGCATCTCCCTCACTCCCAGCTGCCCTTGTGTCCCCTCAGCTATGGACTCCTGTGTTCCCCAAGGGGGCACCGAGCACTATGGCAGGCAGGATCCTGCCTTCACAGAGCCCACCTTCTAGCAAGAGAGACAGGAAGCAATGAGGGGAGATGGATGGTAGGTCAGGTGTGGCAAGTTCTACAGACAAAGCAGGGGGCAGCTGAAATGTTCGATAGCATGGTCAGAGAAGGCTTTGCTGAGGAAGAGACCTTCTTCAGAGCTGTGAAGGAACAGCATTACTTCTATAGGAACAGCATTCTAGGCAGTGGGGTGTGCAGAGGGGCTCCATGAGGATGAGGGTCAGGAGATGAGGGCCCAGAGCGCCCTGTGCACATGATACCAGGGCATCAGGGTCCTTGAGTTTTCTCTGAGAGACCCAAGCAGACACTGGGGAGTTTGGGGCAGTCATTGAGACTTCCCTCCAGCACACCCCATGCCCACTTCTGGGCCTTCCCAGGACCTACCGGTGTTCCCCATCCACTGACTTAAGACAGGGATGAAAGAACCTTGAGCCTCCTCCCTCTCGCCACCCCCAGAATTCAGGCTCACCTCCTCTCCCCTCACAACATGAAGCCCTGAACTGGGAGGCAGGAGACCCCCCAGCTCCATGCCTTGCTCTGCCTCTGACTCTATCTTCTGTGGACCTCGGTTTACCCAGGCCAAAGGGCTCTGTCTGACGTATAATGATGGCCTGGGGCTGCGGAGGTCACTCTCAGACTCCCAAAGGGCCATGCAGCTTCTCCAGCGCCCTCTGCAAACCCCCACGCCTGGCCCTAGTCGCAGGGATCACGGCTGTCCCAGGAGCTGAGCACTGGGGCCAACTCACGCGATAGCAGGCATGTAGTACTCAAACTTGGACAGGAAGTACGGGAGGGACTCTGGTTTGTCCATGCCGATGATCTTCTGCAGCTCCTCCGCTGTGTCAGCCGGAAGGGCGATCCCTCTCTTCCTGAAACAGAACCGAGAGAGTAGAGAAACAGCTCAGGGAAGATCCAGACATCCTAGTAGGGTAGATGGACAGAGCTAAGCCCCAGTGGAAAACATGGGATCCTTCCATCCAACTCCTCCCCTTGGACAGATGAGAACACTGAGGTCCAGGGCTGTGCAGCCAGGATGTAATCCTTCCAGGACCTGCTGGGCCTAAGCCATGATGAGTCAGCAGATCTCAAGGGCAGCAGAGGGGAGCAGCAGGGGTTGAAGTCCCTTTGTGTGAATGCAGCACACAGTGCTGATGCCTGAGACGGGGGAAGTGTAAGGGCAAGTTCATCACTTCCTCCTCAGCCCTGGGAGTGTGCAGAGCCAGCTGGTCTTGCGCCCTGGCAGGGGTTATCGGGGAATTAACTGCAGCGTAACAATTCCTGAAGCACAGGATGGCGCCAGGACAGCCCTCTCCGCCCTCCTTCCGTCTGTCTTACCAAAGCAGCCCCACAGCCCAGCGTGCTGTGAGAGGGCAGGGTGGCAGCTCTGGAGTAGGCCTGGTAAGCTGCCTACCCCTCTCAGAGCTCTGTCCCTTCCCTGCCCTAAGCCCCTGACTCAGACTGGGTCATGGCAACACTCAGCAAGGCCTGCTGCGATCACACTCCGGCCTGGAGCGCTCCTCGCCTCCCGGGTGTCTCTGCTGCGCCCTGGGCCACAGGAAGCAGGGTGCAGCTCTGTGGCTTCCTCTTCTGCAAACGCCCCTGCGTCTTCCTCCCATCCTGGCCAGGCTCTGGTTCACAAGGGTGGTCTCTCTGGGCCTCAGTTTCTCTACTTTCAAGATAAAAGGGACAGGCAAAGAAATGCTTCCTGACACGGGGCACAAAATTAGAAATAGCAAAAGGCACGTTGAGGAAAAATACGGAGAGGAGAACTTTAAACCTAAAGTGAGTCGCCTCAAGGAGATGGAAAGACATTGCATCCTTGAAATAAGAATGCCCCTTTTTAAAAAGGGAACATTCAGGAGCAGGGAGGGAGGGATGTGGCTTAGTGGTAGAGCACTTGGCTAGCATACGTGGGGCTCTGGGTTCGGTCCTAGCACAGCAAAATACAAAACAAAACAAAAACAGTTTTCCCACATAAATGTCGGTTCCTAAGCCACTAGTATGCCTCCTTCCATATCTGGCAGCCTGGACTTTATGAAGGGCATTAACTGGTCACTGTGGTACCCATCAGTCTGCCAGCCGGCCAGCTGTGGTGCCTTATCAGGCCCGCACCCCTGCAAGACCCCACGGCAGAAACGGCGCCTCTGCTGCACCATGGTGCACAGAGGGCAGAGAGATGCGTAGTGCTCGCCAGGGCCCCAGCTGAGCCTCCAGCTGCTGGCCAGCCTGACCCAGGCTCTCCTAAGGCAGCGCCTTGGCCCCAAAGGGAATGAGCTGCCAGGCTATGTCTGAAGACAGTGGCCCTGACTCCAGCCTGGCACCCGCAGAAGGGGAGGTCTGAGAGGACCCCTGGACACAGTCTGCAGACAGGCAGGAGGCTACGTCCAGGTTCAGAGCAGGGCGGTGGCCAGAGGTGAGGGTGGCCAGAGGAGTGGGTCATGAAGGAGACTGGGGGAACCTGAGCAGAAGGAGCAAGAGAACAGACAGAGACAGAAAGAAGGCCACTGGATCGGCCTGGGAGCCACAGGCCAGGCCCCCTCCCCACTGCTGACTGGCCCTCTCGCATCTTTGCGGGCACCCATATCTGAGTTGGCCGCCTGGTGACCCCAGGGCAAACTCCAGCTGGAGCTTCTTCCAGGGCCAACTGAGGTGGCCCAGAAAGGGAAAATCAGGCCAGCTGCTCCATGCTGGCAGCTCCCTGCCCTTCTCCTCTGCTGCAGCCTGGACATTATCACCTCCTTGTTCCCACTCATGAGCGCTTTATGACCCATCAACACCCTGAGATTAGATCCCATTTCGAGGTTACACCCTAATGACCTTGAAGGGGCCCTGTGGCAGCAGCTGCTTACTCCAAGTGGGCAAAGGACAGGCAGAGATAAGGCCCAAGGCTTCACCTCCTTACCTGAGTCATGGGGGCTTCTTAATAATATTATCACTAGGTGATGTTTATGATGCACCCAATGCACTCTAGGCCTGAGCTAAGCAGACTTCGTGAAACCTCTGGCCGTGTGGGTAATGGTTAGGGACACGGACTCTGGCCACACCTCCTGGGCTCAGACATCTGCCCTGTGCTCACTGGGTAAGTGAAGTGACTCCAGTGTCATGGCTCCATTTGCTCATCTGTCAAGCAGATGGGGGAGTGGCCTGGCCCACAAGCTGGTGTGAGGACTCACTGGGTTAACCCAGGCGAAGCCCAGAAAGGGGTGTGTGACCCAGTCAATGACAACGTGCTTATGTTACACAGCTAAACAAGTGTACATCAACAGCAGCTGCCAGCAGGTAGGAAAAGGTTGCTGGAAGTGCAGTGAGGAGGAGGAAAGTGTACTCCCCAGAACTCCCAGGCAGCTGGGAGAGATGCTCCCAAGCTGGGGACAAACACCCCAGGATCACTGGTTCTCTCCCGAGGGGCAGGTGTCTAGACACCCGAAGGGATTCTGGCTCATGGAAAAGAATGTTTAAACTGGGGCCAGAGCTGACCCTCTGAAGACAATGGGCGAGGCCGAGTCCTTCCAGCTCCAGACAATGAGTGCAGGGCGCTGTCCCCTGGGAGCGGGGACAGGATGGCTCATCTCCCCGACCGGGCGGCCCCAGGCTCTCCCTCCACCCACAGAGGCCAGGGTCCTTCAAGCCAGGGGCTGGCTTGATTTCAGCAGGGACGCAGGAGGGAGCAGTAACCGTGGGATTCTTCAGGGGCCTCTGAGGAGCTCCACCCAACCCCAGGGAGGCGGCTTCTGTCTGTGGACTTACTTGCCGAAGTACAAGATGGTTTCGGGCTTGATGCTTCCATCCAGGTGGACGTGCAGCTCCACCTGCAGGGGCCAGAGAGGAGAGAGATGCCCATGGGTGTCTGAGGGGCCTTTTGGGGATTAACGTTAATATTAGCTGTGAGGACAACTCGCTGCCATTTCCTGTGGACACTTACCGCACACACTTCACTAAACTCCACACACTGTCTTGTTTAATCCTCACCAGTGGGACAGGTTCAGCTGTTACCTCCATCCATCTCCTTCGCAGTTGAGGACATGGAAGTTCAGCGTGGTTAAGTATCTTGTCCAAAGCCACACAGCAGCCAAGTAATGGGAGCGAGAACCCAACCCCATGCCTTTGCTCTTAACCACAGCTGAGGAGGGAAGAACCAGAATTCTGACCCAAGCCCAATTCCAAAGCTTATGCTGTCACCATGAAGCCAGCCAAAGCTCCAGATGAGGAAGTTGGCTGCCTGAATGGGAAGAGGGGCTGTTGGGAGCACCCACAAGAGCTGCCTCCTGTGGGGGCTGGCAAGGAAGAGATGCCAAGGCCTCCCATGGACAGGACCTCAGGGCAGTCAGATCTGCCCTGCAACCTTCCAGAGGACAGGTGCAGAGAAGTCCTCCCTCCCGGGCTCAGGGTCAAGTTCATTGTTGGGCTTCTTCACAGCATCACTTCAATTCCCAAGTGGCCAAGGATTTACTGGATTCTCAAAATACTCTCAGCATTGGAGCACCGAAGCTTGCAGCCCTGGGAATTGCTAACCAGCTGTGTGATCTGGAGCAAGTGACTTCATCTCCCTGAATCTCCTGTTTCTAATCCTTAACCCTCCCGGGGCAAGAGAGGACCCAGCAAGAGGCAGGGTTATATCACGGTTAGAGCATCACCAAGGAGTACAAGCCAGCATCCTGGCTCCTTCACCCACTGCCAGTGTGGCCTGGAGAAAGTCTCTCGACTTCCCATGCCTCAGTGTCTTCATCTGTCAAATGGGGAAATAGCCTAGGACTAGGACTCCTAGGACTCTCATGATCAGTGACATGGCCACGGAGCACTGCACACATAGCAAAATGCAAAATACGTGTCAACCATAAGTCTTTCATTTGACAAACAATTATGGAGCCCCTGCTGGGTGCTAGGGACACAGAGGTAACAAAAAAGGGACAAAATCTCATTCCTGTAGCACATACAGTCCATCAAAGGGCAGAGGCACCAGGTAAATGTCATATCAATAAATGTACAAAGCGGGTACAGTGGCACACTCCTGTAATCTCAGCACTGGGCAGGCTGAGGTAAGAGGATTGCAAGTTTGAGCTCAGCCTGGATAGCTTAGCAATACCCTGTCTCAAGATTAAAAAAAAAAATTAAAAAGGACTGGGGATGTAGCTCAGTGTGAAGATCATAGGTTTAATCCCCAGTACCACCCCCCCAAAAAATGACATTTCTGGTTAGATTCAGGTAGGGGGTGATTCCCTGAGACAGAGCACTGGAAGAGGACCAAGTCATAAAGGATAACAAAAGACAGGGATGTAGGAGTGACTTGATTTTAGTTATTAAAAGGGAGTGGTGGACAGAGCGACGCCAGCATTTAGAGCTGTCTTTAGAGCCAGGCGGGGACATAAACAGGGCTATGGGTGTAGCACTGTGGCCTGAAGCTGGGCTCTTGAAGGAGTCACTGAGGGAAAGCTTGTCAAGGGAGGCGAGGCCAGGCCTAGGACCAGGCTTTGGCCTGTGCTGTCGCTCAGGGGCCAAGCAGGGAAGGCTGAGCCTGGAGGACAGCGGCCAGACGGTACAAGGGGCAGGGGTGCTGTGTGCAGAGGCAGGGCCGTCAGGTGTCAGGGAGGAGTGGTGCCCCACCGTGTCAGCAGCGTGGGCTCCACAGCGGCCCCCAAAGCTGTCTACAGCTCGATTCCCAGAACCTGTAAGTATGGACTTACGTGTAAAGCAAAAAATGTGATCCTTGGAAATCTTGAGAGGAAGAGTCTGTCCTGGTTATCTGGATGGAACCTGAATGAAACCTTACATCCTTACAACAGAGGCAGACAGTTTTGAGACGGCACACACACACACACACGCACACATGCATGTACATATGCGCATGCACGCGTGCATACACCCCGCCCCAGGAAGCAGCAACATGACCACAGAGGCGGAGACGGGAGCCATGTGGCCATAGGCCAAGAATAACTGGAGCCACCGGAAGTTGGGAGAGCAATGAACAGATATCCCCAAGCCTTCAGAGGGAGCACGGCCCTGCCAGCACCGTGACTTTGGACTCCTGGCTTCCAGAACTGCGAGGGACTATATTTCTGGAGTTGAAAGCCACCCAGTGCATGGTTATTTGTTGCAGCAACCCCAGGAAATTCATAGAGCCAGGCCCTGCCAGGTCAAGGGTGAGAGGGCAGAAAGACACCCCTTGGTCTAAGAACAAAGACACTGGGATCCTGGGGTGTTTCTCGACCCACCGATGCCCGGGTCCCACCCGACTAGTTACATCACAGTCACTGGGGTGGGCCCAGGCTCCAGTATGTGTGTGTATTTTGTGGTGAGGCGATTGAGCCCGGTGCCCTGGGCATGCCAGGCTAGTGTCTACCATTGAACTATAGCTGGTTTTTTTTTTTTTTTTTTTTTTTCAAATTTACTTTTTTAAAACATGCAGTGAAAGCTGAAAACCGGTGTCCCGGAAAATCTTTTTGGAGTGCGTGTAGAGGCAGAAACTGTACCGGAGGAAGGCAAACGTGGATGTTTAAAAATGCAGAAAATTTTAACTATCTTCTCACGAATTTTACCCATGAATGGGAGACTAATGTGTGGGAGGGAGCAGCAGGTAATGTGGCTGAAGAGAAGTTTAAGGTGGGAGTGACTCGGTCCCGTTTATTGGTGGTGAGACTCTGTCTTAAAAATAAAAATTTAAAAGGACTGGGGATGTAGCTTGGTGGCAGAGCACTTAAGAGTTTGAACCCTAGTACCAGGAAAAAAAAAAAACTGGTGGAGCTAGGCATGCTGATACTTTGGAGGCTGAACCAGGAGGACTGCCAGTTAGAGGCCAGCCAGAGAAGCTTAGCAAGCCCCTGTGTCAGCATAAAATAAAAAAGACTGGGGATGTAGCTTGATGGTGGAGCACTTGCCTACCATGTGGGCCAGGCACTGGGTTCCATTTCCAGCACTAAAACAGACACACATTGGTGGGGGTGGTGGCCACTGAGATAGAAAGAGTGACAAGGTTGGGGGAGGGTATAGAATGCAAAACCAGGCCTAGCCTCAGAGCAGGGAAAAGAGGCAATGAGCTGCTCTGGGCATGGTGGTGCACACCTGTAATCCCAGCACTTGGGAGGCTGAGGCAGGAGAATTGTGGCGAGTTTGAGGCCAGCCTGAACTGCATAGTGAGACCCTGTCTCAAAAAGACCAAAAAAAAAAAAAAAAGGAGAAGAAGCAATAAGCTGGGGAGTGGGCTGTTTGCCCCAAGAGGCTGTGAAAGCATTGAAATGCCACAGCAAGATACCCTCAGGTTCTCTGCTTTGGCCAACAGCTAGCAATGTTCCACGGGGGGCAACCATCCCCTCACCAGCCTGGGTCCTGAGTGACCACCATGAGCAGAAACCTCACTGGAGACTTGCAAGGAACAAGGGAATGAGCAAGAATAGGTCCCTCACTATCACTGGGCCACTCAGATCTGGGGATGTTTGTCCTGCATCCCAGAGCAGCCCGTCCTGGCTGACCTAACACTGTCCCGTCCTCAGAGTCGCAGACTGGGATGAGCCACCGGACCAAGAGCTGTGAGGTGAAGGAAAACATAGGCGAGGGCAACAATGTGCAGAGTGTGTCCACAACAGACCACACAGAGGAGCAGCCAGATAGAGGAGGAGTCAGCGGGGAGAAGCGCAGTCAAGGAGGAGGATGGTTCCGGGTGGAAGGAACGCAGGTGCTAGGTGTCCCAGGCCGGAAGCAGGCTGGGAACTGGCCGGGATCTCGGGGGCCACAGTAAAGGGTTCTTCAGGGGAGTGTTTCCAATAGGAGAGGCACCTTTTAAAAGCTCCTCCTGGCTGATGGGCAGAGAGCCGGCAGGAGGGCAGCCCGAGCAGGAGACAGCACACCTGTGTCCAGAAGAGGACGGAATGGGTTGCAGCCTCAGGCACAGGCACTCAGCAAGCGGTGCCGAAGCTGTGCATCTCAGGGTCCTACCCTGCGCCATAGCTCTCACCCGCCCTTGAAGCCACCTGTGAGGCACCCAGACATGTTCTGTGGGGGGAACAAAGGCAGGAGCCACCTCCACTGGTGGGGCTCAGGCAGGGCTTCTACCGAACCTTCTAGAAACCTGCTGAGAAACCTGCTCACTCACCCTGGATGACCTGGGGGGACAGGGTGGGAGACAGGTGGGGACCCTGCTCTCCTGACCCCATTCCAGGAGAAGGAATAGCAGGGATGTCTAACACTGGAGTATCTACTATGTGCACGTCTTGCTCCATCCTCAAAACCAGGGAGGGACTTTGCTTCCCATTTTATAGATGAGGAAAAAGAGGCTTAAAGAAGCATCCAAAGACTTAGAGTCAGTCTGAGGGGCTGAGGATGTAGCTCAGTGGCAAAGCACCTGCCTGGCAAGTGCAAGGTCATGAGTTCGATTCCTGGTACAGGAAGAAAAAAAAAAAACAAACAAAAAAATAGAATCAGTCAGAGATGGGGTCAGAATATGAACCCATCAGGTCTGGCTCCTGCGCTCCTAACCACTGTACTGCAGGGTACCTCACTTCAGACAGGAGAGATCCAGCAATAGTAATGCTAACAATAAGGCCACCTGCTAGCCCTATATCAGGCCCTATATCTCATTAATCCGGACCCCTTGGCAAGCTACACTTCAGTCCCAGTTGCAGAGGTGGAAATGGATCTGCCCAGCTCAGCTCTGAGAAGTCTGGTGACCTTCCCAGGATTACACAGACTGGATGGCTGGGTGAGGCTGGAGCCCAAGTCCGTGCATAGGCTGCAGAACCTCCAGGCCCTCATGCCAAGGCTGTACACAGCCTGATCTCTGGAGAGGAACTTCAAGCCCCTCTGCACTGCTCTCTTCAAGGCTGACCCGCGGCTGACCCGCAGGAAATCTTCAGAGCGGCAGGAAATCCTCCCAGGCCTGATGTGAACAGGAAACAGCCCCGGTGACTGACAGCTCCACGCTATGTGCTCAGAATTGAGGAAACACTCTGGCTCTCAAGGGACGTCAGGCAGGTGAGGCCCAGAGCAGCTCGTGCACACCCTGCATCAGCTCAGGTCACCGAGGGTGTTGGTAGCAGAGCCCAGACGAGGACCCAGGTCTTGAACTCCTTGTCCAGCTACTCCCAGATCTGACTCAGGCTCACAAGGCCCGAGAGTGAGCAGGGCCTCCTAGCCCCCAGGCAAACCCAAGCGCACAACTTTGTCCCAGGACTCACAGGCCCCTGAACACACCACTGTTGGTTTTCACCCCACTGACATTTTGTACACTTGTGTAATATACCTGTCTCCCCCAGTAGCAGCTTCCAGAGAGCAGGGACTTGGTCAGTGTCATCCCACTGGGCCCTCGGTGCCTGGCATAGTACTGGCACAGCAAAATGTGCTCTGTGTGAATGGCCAAGTGCTTGCTTTCCCCTCTCCCTGTTCTGCATCAGCAGTGCTGGGTCCTCTCCCTGCTGTGGGCAAGGGGCTGGCCTCCCCATCTTGGGACTGGCCGAGAATTCAGACAGGGCCAGAGTAGCCAGGGCTGCCTGACCGGACTCTGGGCCCTGAGCACTGCAGCCAGATCCCAGATGAGCCACAGGTACCCACTGCCAGCCACGGGTTCCCTCTTCCTGGCCTTGCTCTAGGCAATGAGTTTGGTGGTGCCAGGGGTCAGTGCCTCATGCCCCCCACTGCTTCTCAGGATGAGGCCTAGGGACAGCAGCCCTCAGCCACCAAACTACTACAGGCCCGCCTCCTCCAGGAAGCCCTCTATGCCCAGCCCCATCTGAGCTCCTGCTGCTCTGAGGCATAGAGTGGAAGAGGGTGAGCAGTTTCTCGGTGTTTCCTGTTGTCTTGGGGCCCAAATGAGGTCTGTGCTGCTGCTGCTGCTGCAGCTGTGAGCTGCCCCACAGGTTTCCCAGATACAAGATGTGGCTTCTGGATGAGGAAAATCGCATGGAGCAGCAGACTAGGAACTTGGTCCAGTTATCCCTGCTTGATAGGGGCCAAGACTAAGGCACAGAGAGATTAAGGAACTTGCTTTGCTAATGCATACCAGGGCCAGGAAGTTGCCTACCCCTAAAGCTGAAAATTCTCACCCTGCCACAAGCTCCCTGCATCCTGCACTGCAAGGAGCCAGGGGAATGATGGGAAGTTGGAAGCAGGATGAGTAAGAGATGTGATGGAGCTGCTGCTGCCGAGCCACACCCGCACTTAGTGATTGACACAGGTATGGGGATACTTTCCATGTCCCTGGGGAAACTGAAGCACAGTGAAGTTAACTCACTCACACTCCCCCTGCCCCAGAAGTGGAAGATCAGGATCGGAAGGACTGGACTAGAGCTGGAGTTCAAACTTTGTGGCCGTTCTCCCTCGCTGGTCAACAGGACCACAGAGGCTACCCATCCCCTCGGCTGCTCTGGGGCCTCAGGGCACTTGGGGTGAGGGTGAGCCACCTCCCAGTGCCCTGTCCAGTGCCACACCTCCGCGCCACTTCCCTATCCCTGGCGGCACCCCAGGGACCCTCCCAGTCTCTCCCAAGTTGAGGCCAATATGCAATCAAGAGGCTGGCTGGCCTCCCTGCCTCCTTCCACTAACACTTCCCCTCTCTCTGTCCAACCAAAGGCTTCCAGGAAGCTCAGTCTTTTTTGTTCCCCTGGCCCAGCTGCTATGTGAGCCAAATGGGTATGGCAGGCTCTCCCAGGGGCACGTTTGTCTCAGCAGGTGGCTCTGGTAACTGAAAGGCCCTGGGAGCCCCATGAGGTTAAACCGAGGCTTCGTCTCTGGAAGACAAGCAGCAAGAGCAGCCCCGCAGGTGGCTGAGTCCACAGCCCCGGGAAGGGCTTGCACATCCGCAGGCCTGCAGAGCCTGCTGCTCCCTGCAGGTCTGGAGAAGAAACGCCGGGCACCACATCCCATCTTACAAAGGAGAAGCACAGGTTGGGACTTGCCTGCTTTGGCTGGGATCTGTCCCCATTCTGTTGGAAGCAAGGCACTGGGTCACACTGCTGCCCTCACCCAAACGCTTCCCCACACCCTCCATTGTTTGCTTGTTTGTTTTGGGGGTTGTTTTGTTTTGTGTTTTGTTTGTGCACAAAGAGTGACTGGTAAATTAGCAAAGCAGTTAATAACACCACATCAGTTTTCGGTTAATCTTCTGCTTTCTGGCTGTGTGACTCTGGCAACTTCCCTCCGCGCTGAGTCAGTTTCCTCACATGTAAATGAGGAGAACAGGACAGTGGTAAACATGAGATGAGCCAATGGATGGAAGAGGGTTAGAAGACTGCACAGAGTTTACCCGGCAGAGTAAGCACCGCCAGATGACAAAGGAAAAGCGCTGTGGTGGCTCAGTTGGCCCCAGTGTCCCTCTGCTTGAGGGACAGCTTGGATGCAATCTTTCCAGCCTGAGCCAGTTCACCTCCCCCTCTACTACTTCAAGGTGCTCCATTTGGTGTAGCCTTAGGCAAGTCTTTTCATCTCCCTAGGTCTCAGTTTCTTACCTCTGAGATAAGTTGCAGAAGGGACTGGTACCCAGGACCACTCAAAGGACAGCCACAGTTTTATTACTATCACAGCACTGCCCTTCAGGACACAGGGCCTCAGGGCCACCGGACTCTCCAGCATACTTGTTGTGGACAGAGCCATACCAGCCACCCAGCCAGCCCTTCCCACCTTCTCTAGTGGCCAGCAAGTGCCCAGGGAGCTTTTGTTGGAAGGACACAGTCACACGGGGTAGACCACAGCCTGGACCCTTCCTCCTCGAAGCAGTGTCTGAGAGCCAGCAGTATCAGCAAGGTTTACCTGGCAGCCTGATTAAACCATCTCAATCAGCCGCCTCAGTCAGAGCACCACCATTCAAAGGCAGGTGATACGAATGCACACTGAAGTTTGAAAAGCACCACCTGCTCTGTCCTCTTAAAGCAGGTAAGTATGAGAAGCAAAGGAACAGGTGAAGGCCCCGAACCAGTGGAGGCCCCTACACCTGGGCACTGACACCTCCATCAGGCAAGGCTCCCACAGAAGCAGCTCCAGAGAGACGGTCAGTGGCATGGGACTTTGAAGCCAGCACCTCCAGGCTCAAACCCCAACTTGGCTACTTCCTAGCTGTGTGATCTTGGGCCTACTTATTCTATCTGATGGGGATGATGCTGGCAACCTCACAGGGTCATTGGCCGGATCAGAGAATTCTTGTAGTTACCGTGTTTGGGCATGTGCACACAACAAGCAACACTCAATGATACTTCAGCCAGTGATACTAACAGTCATATCCATTATCATTATCTGACCGTGGTGCTAACAGTAATACTTACTATCTGATGGTCACAGGAAGCCCAGGAGCCCATTCTGGTCACAGCTCCTCCTTCCTGATCCTCAGCATCATTTCCTCCTTACAATGACATGAGGTTGGTCACACCTCACATGGCAGATGACACTACCTTGCCTGTCAAGCTCACTTGTGCAAACAGGTGGTTTCCCATTCTCTAGGCATGGAAATGGGCCCAGAGTGTGTGTGAATGAATGGAGGAGAGGACTGGACGAGGCTGCCAAACTGGGTAGCAAAGCATTTGGTGGCTCACAGCCTCCCTGCAGGGCTGTGAAAAAAGTATTGCAAGGAACAAATAAATCAGTGCACAAAGCACTATAAGACGCACAGCCCATTATTCACCTTTGGAACGCCCACACCACTCCCAGTCAAAGGGCTTCACTGCTGCCTTAGGAGTCACCTTAGGACAAGGTGGATCCCCTGAGCCTGGGAGCAGAGGGAATCTGGAGCACACACACGAAAAAGGCAGGGTTACCAGTAGTGGGTCCAGACCTGCCTCCCCCGCCCCCAGGATTCTAACACTTGTGCCATCACCATTTGTAACTTTTTCTTAGAGGGGCAAGTTGAGGCTGACTGCAGCTGATTCCTCCCTCTGGCCCCCTAGTCTCACATGCTATTGGCTGATCGCCATGCTTGGTGGACTCCTGGGGTAACTACAAAGCGGAACTTTAAAAGTTAGTTTTTTTTTTTCTTTTACAGATCAGCAACTACTCCAAACTTCCTCCTGAGGTGCATATCACCAACACCACCTGCACTCCTCGGCCCAAAAGAAGTGACAGAGGGGCTGGGGATTTAGCTCAGAGGCACAGTGCCTGCCTGGGAAGTGCAAGGTCGTGAGTTCGGTTCCCGGTACCAGAAAAAAAAAAAAAACCCAAAAACCAAAAACAAAAAAAAACAAAAACAAAAACAAAACAAAAAAAAGTGACGGAATGCGCAGAGGTAAGCCCCAGGAGATGGGAACCTAGTTTCCTTCCCACAGGAAAGAGGAGGATGAACTGAAGAGCTGAAGTGATAAAGCAAGTGTAAAGATCTGCACTGCCTGTCTGTGTCCCCGTCCCCTGTGTCCCTTACTATAAAAGACTCTTTCCCCCTGTACGCGGAGAGATGGAAATTTCAGGCAAACGGGCTCCTCCCTCTCCTTGGAGCTAGCTTTAAATAATTTCTTTTTCCTTTTTACCAAAATAAATGGTCCCTTTTGATTCGGTCAGTGGGAGCAAATGAAGCTGAACCAGCAGCAGGGACCCACGCCTCCCTGCACAGAATCCGCAGGGCTGCAAGGCAGGCCGCGGGCTGGGACCCTCCAGACCCGCTCTTCCACACTGTGGGTGGAGAGGCAGGAGCTGTCTCCAGAGAGCAGTGGCTGTGGCTCGCCCCAAGTGAACCCCACTGCGATCCGAGGCCCAGGACCCCAGCCCCTCGTCGCGGGGAGGTGCACGTCCTGCTCGCCCCAGCCTCTTTCCTGCAAAGCTCAGAGTTCTTCCCACGGGCGCATCCTCAAACAAGGGCCCCTTGTCGCTCCCATCATAACGAAGCTCAGCGTTTGCCGGGCTCACAACCGGATGCCTAGAGACCTAGACCTCCGGGGCCACACTGTACAGCTCAGTTCAGAGACATCAAGGCCTCTAGCGAGGCTCACACAGCTGCTCGGCGGCGCTAGGTGCCCATCTGGCAATCAGTGAGGCTTAGACCCAAAGGAGCCAAGTCTGAGCAGAAGCAGGACCCGGAGGCCGGTCAGGGACGCCTCCGGGTTCCGGACGCTCCCCTCCTCCCGGTCGCTCCCCAAGCAGCCTAGGGGCGAGCCAAGGCTCGAGCCGAGGGGACAGAGCGCCCGCAGGGGCCCCGAGGGCTTGTGCCGAGAGGACGCTGATGCCGGCACCCCCCGCCCCCCCCCACACACACACATACACACGAGGCAGACCCAGAGCCAGAGCCCAGACCCGGAGCCCCGGCCCCGTGCTCACTTTGGGCTTGTTGAAGGCAGGTGCAGGTGTCATGGTGCCCAGCGTGCGCACTAGCGCTGCTCCTTCGGCCGAAGCTCGGTGGGTCTCGCCGATCGGTGGCCGTCCGATCCCCGGGGGCCCTCAGTGGCCGGCGCCGGCCAAGTTCTTCTATACTCCGCCGGGCCCCGCCTCGGCCCCGCCCCTTAGTCCCCGCCCCTCGCCGGAGTCCCCACCCCGCCCGCCAGGCCGCGCGTTTCCTGGAATTCCGGACCCGACCTGGCCGGCTGCACGCCCCAAACCTGCTCAGCGCCACGGGCCGGCTCGGCCCCAGCAGCCCCGCTGGGCTCTGCCCAGGTCCCCACCCGTCCAGTAACACTGGCGTTTCCACCCCTGCCCGGGCGCCCACTATGTGCAGACTCGAGCTGGAGGCGGGAAACCGGTGCGCATCCGGTGCTTCCCGGGGCCCGTGTTCCACAGGCGAGAGCCACCCTCCACGCAGAAACCCACCACAGAAGTGTGTGGATAGATGGAGGGCTCCGCTGGGGTCTAGGACCTGCTGGAGTCCACCAGGTGCAAGGGATGGGGGCCGAAAGAGAGGCGTTCAGTGCGAGAGACTCCGGGGAGCTGGGGACAAAGGAGCCCTGAGTTGCGGGACACGGGGGAGGAGAGACAGCAGTTAGTCTCCTCCCGGGCAGTTACCGGGATAAACCTGCCCAGGCGCAGACAGCGAACTTAGGAAGTGCTGACGGCAGTGCTGCTTGCAGCGAGCACACTGGAACCCCGGCACATGCCAGCCACCGGCGAGGGAGCCAAGAAACGGGAGAAGTCACACCGCGGACATTACCTTACACTGCAGTGAAACTGAAACAACTTCAGCTACAGACCGCAGCAGAGCTGCTCAGAAACAATGTTAGGTGGGGGAAGAAAAAAGTGGCAAAAAGTATATACACTGTGGCGCAAGTTTCAGAATACATAAAAAACGGAACCAATCCCCAGTGCAGCAAGTGAGAAAGTCGAAGCAAAAGTTTGCATGTTTAGTATCTGTGGGGAAAAAATGTGAAGCACGGGAAAGAGAAGCACAAATAAATGAGAACAGTTTTGAAAATGGCACCAGGAGGGGCACCCAGGGACTTTGAGAGTGCTGGTAGGGCTCCAGTGTTCCGTGGAATGTGGCTTGACTTCATCATATTATAAATAAACAACATATCCTTTAATAAGGGGGCAAGGGAGGCTGAGAGGGTGGAGAGGCCGGGCTGTGGAGCTTTCAGGATACAGGGAAATTTGGTCTTTCCCGCAAGTACTGTGTAATCAGTGGGGGGTTTTCAGTGGCTGCAAGACAGGATCAAACTTTTATTCAGAAAAAAATATTCTTCAGCTATGTAAAGTGTGGTCTGGAAGTCATCAGCCTCAACATCCCAGTGGAGCTGGTTAAAAATGCTCTCTCTGTGGCTCCATCACAGACCTACGGGACCACCAGAATCCGTATTTTCACAAGACCCCCCTCCCCAGCACACACATATACACACACACAGCTTGGGCGCACAGCACCAGTTGAGGAGCCTGGGTGCCCTGTTGTGAGGGAAGGCACTGGATGGACTAGGGGAGGGTGGGAGACCAGGCAGGAGCAATTGCAGCTATCTGAGTGACAGGTGGTGACAGCTATGCGGGGGATGGGAGACTCAGAGTCAAGCTATATGTAAAGGGCAACGTCAGCTGGATTTGGGGTGGGGTCATATGTGGGAGGGGGAAGAGCAGTTCTAAAACAATCTGTTCTGATTTGTTGTCAGAGCTGCAGAGGAGCTTTGTGTAAGGTCGGTGTGTAACTCAGGATAATAGTGACACGGTCCTGTTTATACACCCTTGGCACCAGGGGCCCTGGGAAGTGGTTTATAAAGACTGTCTCATTGGATCTGCCCCATGAAGCAGTAACTGTTCTTGTTGTATAAACAAGGACCCTGGGGTCCAGGGAGGGGACAGCCAGCTTGGCTTATGGATTCCAAGTAGACTGTAGAACTGAGATGGGCATTTGAACCTGACTCAGGAACCTTCACCCTAGCATCTGACTGCCAAATCTAGTTACTGCCTCTGATACGACATTCAAGCCTCTCTCCAGAAGCAGCCCTCTACTTCCCAGCGTATTCTCCAAACCCTGCCCAACCTGGATCACTTGCCGGTCAGGTGAAGGAGACCGCAGGTTCTTTGCTGTTCCTCTCCTTGTGAGATGGAGTCTAATTTTCCTCCTCTTGCACTTGGGCTGGTCCGAGTGACCTGTGTGAAAGAGCCTGGCAGGAACATTCCTGGACTCCTGAGCTCACCCGTGAGGAGCTTGTAGCTTCCCCTGGGGCCTTGTGAAATGCTCTTTGGGACCCCTGAGCCTCTAGAAGAGACATCATCCCGCTGGGGAGTCCACATTTGGCCACTGCAGTCCACAGTGCTGCTGAGCCCCACCTTGCGGCCATCCCCACCCAGCCGGCAGATGTGTCGTGAAGCCGTGCTGCACCCTCCAGACCAGCTGCTGTCTGAACCTTTGCTTCAGTCGGTGCCACTTGGGACAGAACTATCCAGCTGAGCCCAGCCCAGATTCCTGACCCACGGAAGTGTGACGTGGAATACAATGTGCTACGTAATAAAATTGTAATATGTAATAAAGTGCTGCTTATTTGAAGCTCCAATGTTTTGTGGGTCTATGGACTGTTCTGCAGTAGCAGGAACAGTGGCTCCTATCTGCCCTCGCCCTCTGGCCTCTGCTCCTTGGTTTAATCCATCCTGACACCTGGAAAAGCCTTTTCTCAGATCCTAGACTATCCTGCTCTCCAGGTAGGTCAGGTAACTCGGGGAAGTAGCCAGGCTGTGCACTGTAGTTCTGTGTGCTCCTTTGGGAGCGCACGTCATCCTTTTGCAGGGCCTGCGGCCTCATGCTATGGATGGCACCATTGAGATGGTTCTTTTGCTCTCTGGCTTCTGGTATCTTTTGGTCAGTAATGGGCAAGGGCAGGAGATCAGAAGTTGAGAAGAGGAGCTTGGCATGGCTGGGGGGGCGGTGCCTGTAATTGCAGTACTTGGGGAGGCTGAGGCAGGATGATTACAAGTTCAAGCCCAGCCTGGGCAACTTAGTAACTAAGTGAGAACCTGTTTTACAAATTTTTAAAAGGCTGGGGTATAGCTCAGTACAAAGATCTTGGTTTCAATCCCCAATATCTCCTCCCTTCCAAAACAGGTGAGAGGAGGGACAGGTTAGGGTGTTTATTCTCTCTTTCTTCCCGCTTTAGTTTCTGGAGTGACTGTGTCCCTTTACCAAGGCCAGGACTCCTGGCAGAGATTCTGCCCTATCCAGATCCCTTCTTGTGCTTATCTCCAAGGGCAATGCACCTTTTGTTACAGCCCCAGGTCCTGCACTACTGTTGTTACTTTCCCCGAACTCTGCTGTCTGGGCGAGGCTTCACCACCGAGCAGAGGCTGAGCAAAGTTTGGAGTGTTCAGTTTATTTGGGAAGAGATCCGGAAGGGAGTGCAGAAATGAGACAAGGAGATAGGAGACTCCGGTATGGCCATTTACCACACTGGGTTTCTGCCGCTCAGTGCCTCGGGCAGCCTGGGAGGTGATGGGGAATATGGCTCAGAGTTCACCCGGCTGAGACGTGAGGGAGCTTGTCCGCCCACTGCCCTCTGGAACTATGATGTGTACATCTGTTTTTTTTTTCTTCAGTGCAGGGAATGAAACCCATGACCTCACGCGTGCTAGGCTAGCACCCTGCTCCTGAGCTACCCCTCCACCTCTCAGGTATTGTATGAGAAATGCCTCCAGACATTAACTTCCTGGCATGCTCAGCTTGTTCAACAGAACCAGCTAAACTTGGCCCTGTGGCTTGACAAGACCTGCAGCAGAGAGACAGGGCGACACTCAGGTGTTCGCACTAAGGTATAGCTGTTGCCATGGACAGTGATGCTGAGGGCATCCGGCTAGGGCACCGACAGTGACAGCCGCCACACCTTTGTAAATAATTCCTTTATTAAACTTCTCCATTACCGCGTTTGTGTGTGTCACCTGGCTCCTCACCTGGCTTCAGGCTGGTGATGAGCTCATGCATGTCTGTCAAGAGCTGAGGGGGATGCTTCTCTCACATTCACTATGACATAGCATGTCACTCGCATCTGAAAACACCAGAGATAAGTCCTCAAACATGCAGGAATTCTATCTCACATACCCTTCCTGAAAAATCAAGCTGGAGATATAATTCTAAGCAAAACATGATAAAGAAAGCGGGAGAGAGAGATGTCTGAGAACTGATGCATCTCAGTGTGATACCATATCCTTCTCTCTGAAGCAAAGAGTTAAGTGTGACAATGGCATTGGTAACTTAGTACCAAGGCGCCAACTGCAACTGTTAAAGTTTGCAGAGGAAAAGCTGTAGGATGAGGGGGCAGCTTTCAAGGTGGATGTTTTATTATTATTATTTTTTTTTTCCAGTACCGGGAATCGAACTCACAACCTCCCACTTACCAGGCAGGTGCTGTGCCGCTGAGCTAAATCCCCAGCCCCAAGGTGGATATATTATTATTATGTGTTATAGTTAGGATGTCGCCCCTAGCTACTTAGCTCAAAGAATGTTGCCAATACCAAGCCCACTTGCTGGACATGGAGTTCTTGCTCCCGTAACAGTTGTGGGGTGCAGAGGCTCCTCTCAGTCCTGGGGCCCAGGTTGAGTCTACAGCATGTGGGTCCCAAGGTTACTCTAGGCATCGTCTTTATTGCAGTCAGTCTGACGAGAACAATATTAAGGAGTGTTTGGGGTTTAGGGGACCCAATCTCAGAGTGGCATGTATCACTTCAGCCCACCACAGCCGGATCACGTGGCCATTCTGAGTTGCAGGGGAATGTGTAGTTCAGCAGTCTCTGTCAGATTAAGAGTGGCTCCTCCTCGAGAAGGTCGCTTTGCTCCCCTTCCCATGAGACTCGCCTTCATCTCCCTTGTACCAAAAATGTCACATGTCCTGGGATAACCTTACCAGCCAGGTGGATGGTTTATTTTCTCTCTGGATTTCCAGACCTAGCTCAGGGCCTGGTGGAGACTGAGAACTCGTGTGATGGGGGAATGACAAAAAATGTCTTTGTTCTGGAGCTTCAAGCCCTCAGTGAGCAAAACCTAGTGTCTAGCTCTGTGCAGGGCTCAAGTTGCCTTAAACTAGGGGAAGGGAGATTGATGCCTGAGGGCAAGGATTTCCAAACTTAGGGAAATGAGTCCTTCCCCTCCACGTGCTCATACAGAACACACCCCGGCAGTAGCTACTGTCTACGGGGTACCTGCTATCTGCTGGTATCGCAAGAGGAGACTCACAGTGTAATCTCTTCTACTTCCTCCCAGGAGTAGACACAGTGCACGCAGCTCTCTCTGAGTGTGTCGCCGTGAGTGGGTACCACGATCAGCCCTGTTGCTGGGGGAGGAACCAAAGCTCAAAGCAGGCAGAGCCGATTGAAGGGCAGCTGAAGTTGGGTGTGGATGTGCTAGACATCAGTTCTGGAGCTTGATCTTTGGGTGTATCCAGGAGAAAGCATGTGAGGTAGGACAGCAGCCAGGTCTGGGGGAAGAGCCAGGTAGGGGCTGGCAGGGGCCCCGACTTCGTATTCTGGCTGTGGTGTGGCTCCATCTGACACACCAGAGGGTGGGTCCCTCTGTTTGCTCAGCACCCAGCTCCCCAGGCTGACTCCGTACCACACACTACCGTATAGTGCAAGCCACAATCTAGCTATTCAGTGTGCAGCAAGGGAACCAGCCTCCCAATTTGCCCCAGCATGGCAGCAATTAAGTCCATGTATTTTTCATTCCTTGGCACCAGTGTGCTTCCCTGTGAAGCTTGAAGAAGGGATTAGGAAGTCGAGGGTTGCCACGTCCACCTCTGACAGAGTGGCTGTGGAATGCAGATGATCAGTCTCCACTCCTCCCCACTACAGCTTTGGGCCAGACCTCAGAAGCTTAATCTCCTCCTCTGTGCCTCGGAGGTAACACTCGTGCGTATGAACTCATGGGCTAAGCTGGAGGCATCCCGAGTTCCTGGGTGTCTTGTGGACATGACTGGCTCAAAGCGTAGCCCAGGACAAATGTCACTCCAAGACGAGGGGCGTACCCTCCAGCAACACGAGAGATAAGAGTTTCCGCAAGTGGGGAGCAGTAATCCAGTGTTCCCAGACCCTCAGTTGCTCAAGAGAAGCCAGAAGCACTAATTTCAATATTTTGAATTCCCTTGATTTTTCTTTTTTTGGCGGGGAGGGGAGAAAGTCTTTTAGAAGCAAGTTCTCGCTATATACAGTAGTTTAGGATGGACTTAAACTTGCTAAATTGCCTGGGCTTGCATGAAACTCAGATTCACCCTGCCTCAGCCTCCTGGGTCCTGGAGTGATAAACCTGCACCATGATGCCCACTGAATTCTCCTAGTTCTTAAAACTTAGGACCTAAGGAAAATATTTGTGTGCTGTTTTGCCCCTGCACCTGTGAACTCCACCCTGCTCATCTGATCTTCCAGGATCTCTGAATAGAAACAAGACAAGAGAGAAGTTGTCCCTTAACTTACATTTTGACCCGATGCAGATGGAATTAGCATTAGTTGCACACACAGAAAGTCCCCAAATGATAGTAGTTGAAATAAGATAGAAGTTTATTTCCCCTGTGTGTGGAGAAAACCTGGAGCCAGCCAATGCAGGGCTGGTAGCACCTCTATGAGGATGGCTCCTTCCATCTCTTCCTTGTCATCCCTGGTGGGCAGCCCTTATCTGCATTTCTCAGTGTGGCTGCTGGTGAACTGGCTAT
The DNA here is from genome assembly GCF_000276665.1 of Chinchilla lanigera. Lineage (NCBI taxonomy): Eukaryota > Metazoa > Chordata > Mammalia > Rodentia > Chinchillidae > Chinchilla > Chinchilla lanigera. The sequence continues at coordinate 12,689,481 of NW_004955445.1, read as the reverse complement.
CACATCTGTGGTCCAGGGTTCAATAGAGAGTAAGAGAAGAAGATGCTAGTGCTTCCCTCTTTTATAGATCCAGAGCCCTGGGTTTTCCCACAACGATTTCCATTTATAAAGTCGCATTACCACATTTAATTGCAAAGGAGACTGGGAAGCGTGTTGAAGTTGGTGCCCCGCTAAAAAGCAAGGTTCTGTTATTAAAGAAGAGGACAGTAGATATTGGGAACCATGTCTGTGCCAGCTGGGGTGGGAGAACGAGACATCTAGTTGCTCCCTGCCAAGTGATCCACAACCAGCCTTCTGCCTGCAGTGCTGCCCCCCGCCTCTCGGTCCTCATAGGCGCCTGGTCCCTCCACCCCTTAAGACTGTCTGAGGTTCTGCAGGTGGTCCTGTGTCCCAGTGGCTCCCCCAGGACGGCCAGGTTTCTTGCTACCTGCTCTCGGCACACAGGACTTTTCTTTCTTCCTCCCTGAGCCCAGGCACGGTTCTGTCCCAGCTCCAGCTCATGCCCACCTCCTCAGGCAGGGCCTCGCCTCATTCCCCTCTGCACCTCAGCTGGACACGGCAGGGTCTGGCCAGTGGATCTGAGTCCATGGTGTGGCTCATTCCTCAGATGTCAGTTTAGCCTTTGATGAGCTTGGATTTGGAGCTGGGGATGACAGCTAGTCATTTCTATATTGGAACATCGGAGCTAGTCTCCCCCCAAAGATATTGTATCAGTTGCCTTTCAACTGCTGGGACAAAACACCTGACAGACACAGCTCATAGGAGCAAGCGTTTATTTTGGCTCTTAGCTGACTGGTCCCATTGCTGTGGGCCTGAGGCGAAGCGGAACACCGCGGTGGAGGAGTGTGGTGAAGCCAAGCTGCTCCTCTCATGACGGCCAGGAAGCAGAGAGGGAAAGAAAGGCAGAGCAGGCCTCTGTCCTTCAGGGGCACCCTCTGGTGACCTACTTCCTCCACAGCCCATTCATTCACTGGGCAGGAACTCACTGTGGATTAATCTGTTTGTGATCCAGTCATCTCTTGAGCTCCCACCTCTGAACACTGCTGAGCTGGACATCAAGGAGTTTGGGGTCACTGCGTGTTTGGGCCCTAACAGGCGAATTCCCGATGTTACAGTGAAGGCCAACGTGAATGCCCAGGGGAAGCCTGCACAGCCATCTCTCCCTGAGATCCTTCTAGGAAGGTCCAGTGCTGGAGACATGATAGCACTGGGTAAGGCCAGTGCAGCCAGCACTTCCTCACGTGTCATTTAGGCTTTGATAAGTTTGGATTCCTCAGATTCCATCGTGTGTCTTGGCTAAGTGTCTATCGGTTGAACAGCCACCTAGTATGGGACGTTCCCATCTTCAAAACCCAGACTGCCCCCCCAGGGGATTCCATGACGCTCAGAGGAGAAGAGACCAAAGCCAGGGTGACCAAACTGTCCTGTTTCTCTGGCATGGAGGAATTTCCTGGAACGCAGGGTTTTCAGTGCTAAAAGCAGAACAGTCCCAGGGAGAACTGGAATGTTTAGCCGCCCTCCTGGGTGTGCTTACATGGTTTAAATGGTTATCCCTGTGGCTTCCCACCCACCCCACCCCTGTGCTTTTATGCAAGGCAGATAGTGGAGACTCAGAGAGTTGGATCTGGAACCAGGAGGCCTGGATGCAACCCTCAGCTTCAGGCCTCTCTAGCTGTGTGTCTTTGTGCAAGTCACAGAACCTCTCCCTGCGTCAGTTTTCCTATCTATAAAATGGGAAGGATGATAACTTCCACCTCTGACGATTATTTTAAGGATGAAGTAACTTAGATGGAATGGTGTGCATCATCTAGCAAGCTTGCTGACTGCAAAGACCTAGAAAGAAAAGGGATCTACAGCTCTTCCAGGCCTGCTGCACATGATCCATGGGACTGTGGTCTCAATCCACTGGATTTCAGTCTTGTGCTGAAAAGGGTGCAAGAATTAGCTCAGGCCCCTTTCAAGGCCATTACTCAAGCCTTATCTAAAATTGCTCGTTGGAGAATTGGCCAACAAGTTGTCGAAAAACCCAATGAGCCAGTCCTTGATTATTTTGAAAGTTTTGAAAAAATAAAACAAAGCAAAAAGGCCTTTAAATGATACGCCAAGTATGGAAGATGTAAACCGTCGCCTTCCTCAGAGTACCGAAGCCGTTCAGCCAGTGGGGGGTTGTAATCTTCCTGTGGCTGCTGACAGGTCCCAACCCAGGGTGCTGCAGGAGGGGCCGCGTCTATGCTTCCCCTGCCCACTTGTCCCATCTACGTGCATCCATCTTCAGTAGGGAGTGCTTAGAAATGCACGATGCGTACACACCCTTCTCTCAAAAGGGGCAAGGGCTTTTAATCTATAACAAGCAAGCAGTGAGGATAATGAATACAACCAGAACACACAGACTTAGACTTCTGTGATAATCTACAGACTCTAAAATCCCTTCCCTGCAAGACATTCTAAAATGACTGAAACCCGTAAAAAATTAACACAAGAAAAGATAACTTCGGATTGTCCTGTAGAGGCTCTCACAAATTTTCAGATCAAGTAGGCATTAGATAATACTCCTTGAGCTAGGTGTGTTTGACCTAGATACTTGGGAGGCTAAGGGAGGAGAATTGTTAAATTTAAGGCCAGCCTAAGCAACCTAGTAAGACCCCTGCCTCAAAAACAAAATAAAATTCCCTATTAGTTACTCAATTAGTTAAAGGACTATTCCCTAAAATCTAATTAAGAAGGAAGCTAGTCAGGCATAGTGACAAGTGCCTGTAATTTTAGTACTCCAGAAGGCTGAGGCAGGAGGGCCTCAAGTTTGAGCTTAGCCCAGGCTGCTTAGCAACTTAGTGAGACCCTGTCTCAAAATAAAAAAGAAAAAGATTTTAAAAGAGGGAAGGGGCTGGGGATATAGCTCAGTATGCAGGCCTTGGGGTCAATCAATGGTATTGGAAAAATACAAGGAAGGAAGGAAGGAAGGAGGGAGAAAGAAGGAGAGAATGAAAGAAAGAAAGAAAAAGAAAGAAAGAAATATTGAAAAGGGTTTAAACTAGATTTTTGATAAATAATGGTGTTTCGATCTAAGTTCTGTAAAATGTAAATTTTATATCTTGTTTCACCAGAGTCAGGTATTTAAAGTGTATAACTTAAGACAGAGTGCTTGCCTGGCTTGTACTAAAGCCCTATGTTCAACCCTAATACTGAAAGTGGGGGCAAAATTAGGGTTGTCCAGCTGATGGGATTGCTTATAGATAGGATAAATGATCAAAAGACTGATAATCTACAGGGAAAGAAAAAAAGTAACCGGAAGCTAGCAAATTAAGAACCTGAATGAAACTATGTTTGTTTATCTCTGTGTATACTTTTGTATATATGTGTACATGCAGGTCTGTATATTGTGTAATATAGCTACCAGTATGCTATGTCCATACCTGTATTTTCATATTATCTATATCTACATGGTACCAAACTAACCTAGCAATAAATGATTACTCATAAATTAAATAAAATGAATGCAAATGCTTTTCAAAGGTTGCATAACTTGGGAAAATCTTAAGTAAATAAAACAAGTTTAATACTGACTGTTTAATAATAGTAAAACAGCTATATCTTCCAATGGACAAAATACCACTTAGAGTTTTTGTTTAGGTGATGATCACCTAACACCCACCAGCAAGCCTTGAAAATGGATTTCCAGGGAAATAAATTGACGACAGCCAGCTAGATTTATTCAATGGCTCATAAAATTTCCATGAGCAATTGATATAACTGTTAAGAATGAAAGGATGAATATTTAGAAATAAAGTGGACTTTCAAAGTCTTTCTCAGTGGCTGAAAATCTCAAGGTAATGTTATGCTAAGTTAAGTAATTTTCTTTAGATGTCTAAGGTTATTTCTAAATAAGTTAAAATACTGACAACAATTTTGCCTAATTCAGAGGTTCTATAACTGAACGCAACGTGTTTGCATCTCGGTGAGTGCAAAGCTGAAAAACACAATCAGGAAATCAAATAGTGCGTAAAGTTTTCTTGCACCAGGTAAGGAGAAGGTAAGGGGTTATTTGCAAAGCAATGCTCTTCCTGAACAAAGGAGGAACTGGAAATTTTATTGGAAGCTCTATATATGTCCATGTAGGAAGGCACTTTCTGATCATGCCCAGTTTAAGATCAGGTGTCATGTACAGCAAGGAAAGAGGTGAGCAGGAGCACTTCTGGGTATCATCAGTTCAGCCCCACCCCTGCCCCCGCCACCCCAGGGGATTGAAACCAGGACCTTCACACTGAACTACACACATTCCCAAGCTCTTTTCAATGTTATTTATTTTTTTAGTTTTACATTGAGGCAGGGCCTTGCTGAATCACTAAGTGGCCCAGGCTGGGCTCAGACTCACGTTCCTCCTGCCTCAGTCTCTCAGAGTGTTGGGATTATAGGAGTGTACCACCATGCACAGGCTTGGTTCAATACTGTAATGATCAGACTGTACTCAAAATTGCCTGAAACATTGAGGAGAGTGACTTGGTGGCCCTGACTGGTTCCTCTTCATTCTCTCCAAAGAGTATAAGACAAAACAAAGAAAAAGGCCCACTTTGAAGGTGAATTGACAGTCTTTTAATTTTTCCCACCCCCCACAAGTGTGGTGGTTCACCTCTAAAGATGTCTGTCTTGCTTGTTGGCTAACATGTATTCATTTGCTTGTTCAAAAATTACTTTACTTATTAAACAATATATCCATCATCTATAATATGATCCCAAAATACAGATAAACATCTGTACATTATTTAATAAAAAGATTTATAATAGTATCTTTCCTTTACAGAGAGTACATGGACAATAATTCCTCAAAAATAACATGTGACATTCATACTGAAGCTGCGTCATATTTCTGAATGGGAAGCGATGAAGAGACACCGTGAAATACACACAGAGGAGAAGGAACCTCACAGGCTCCTGGACAGGAGCATTTTTCTTAAGACTCCCCTTCTTTAACATTCCTCCCTGCACAGGAAATGAAGATCAGTCCCAGTTCACTGACAGTCTAGGAGAACCAAAACCTTTAATTGTTGAAGAGTTCCTCTCAACCCTTCTCCTCCAGAGCCTCAAAGTCAATGCCATCCGGTTTGCCCTTCAGCACTTCTTCAAATGGTGCTGAGTCGGCATGGAGCCTCCAGATGTGTTCATCCCGCATCTCGTCAGTCCACACGGCCAGCTGAATGGCTCGCTGCTGTGCTCCTGGCACCTGCTCCAGGCCTCTGGTCCTCTGCTGGTGTCCACCAGGCTGGTCAGGGAGGAACATTTGCTGTGTCATCTCCACACCAGGGTGTCAGGCACTGCTTTCTTGTCTGATGAAGACACAGGTGAGAAGCATCCGTGCTCTGGTCCAGCTCTTGCAGCAGCTGAAGTTCCTCTGAAGTTCGCAGGGAAGGCTTTCCCTGCTGTCCAGTCTGCTCCAAGTACACAGCAGCCACAGCTTCCCCAGCCAGGCTCCAGGCCTGTGTGTGGGCTGCACCACAGGAGTGGCTAGCAGTTAAAAGTTGTCTGAAAATCTGGGTTTAGCAATACCTGACACCCGAGGAAGTCGGGAGGCAATGAACAGCTTTATTTTACCCCAGTGGTCCTCCTGGAGTAACTTCCAACAAAAGCCAGACAGCCCTGTATCTGTGAGCCAGCATTTTTATATGAGGCATATGCAGGGGCTACAAAGGCAGGAAAGGACAGCCTGGAAGTTCTTCTGATTAGCTAGCAGGGTGAGACCATCGATTATAGGGTTAGATTAACGACCATCAGTTACAACACCAGATCAATGACCACAAACCTTGGAAAATCAGGTTCGGGTTATGCTCTTGTGGTTACAGGGGCCGAGAAAGCAATTACAGAGCCTTGAAACAGTTACAGAGCTAGGCAGAACAAAGTTTTAAAAAGAACAAGTTTTCCTTATATAGGTTTCACTCTCAGTTTTAGCCCATAATCAGCTGGCTCCAAGGCAGGGTGGCACATGGCAGAGGGCAACACTTCAGGGCAGAGGAAGACAGCAATATCCGGAAGATAGAATTCGATGGGACTTTCAGCTCTAAGCAACCACAGAGGCTGCTCCTCCTTCTTTCATTTCTTTTGGAGGGATATTTATTCAATTGGAGTTGACTTTTATGAGGCTCTTAATGGCTACCAATGGTCCTTCCCCACCTTAAACTGTCTCTCAGATGCCTCCTATTGGTTACACCATGAGCCCCTAGACTCCAGTGTAATATTTAGTTGGTGGCCTTCAGCAGGAGGGGCATTCCTGACATCACAATTCCAAAGTGTTCTTTTGGTGGTCATTACAGCCTGTTCATTCTCGCTTGGTTTCAGTTGCTGGTCTCTGTGGTTTGTTGTTGTTGTTGTTGTTGCTGTTGTTTGTCTTTTTTGAGGCAGGGTCTCACTATGCAGTTCAGGCTGGTTTTGAACTCACTTATGTAGCCCAGGCTGACCTCGAACTCGCAATGATCCTCCTGCCTCAGCCTCCCAAGTGCCGGGATTATAGGCGTGCGCCACCACCCCTGGCTACAGTTGCTTTTCTCTGTGTAGCCTTGTGTTTCTTCCAGTCCTGCTACAGAAACCAGAATTATGGGTGGCCCAAAGGCTGGACATGATGCAGGAAACTGAGCGTCCTTGTGCAACAAAGACCCGATGCACTTGTGACACCTCTAGTGCTGTCTGTGACTCAGTCCATCTCACAGCCACAGCCTCCTCACTCTCTTAGGTGGTACCTGACTACCTGGGAATGAGTCTCCTTAGAGATAAAGGATTTTTCAACAACTTATTATCAATAATCTGTCATCGCTGCTTTCAGTGAAAAGATCTGGATCAAAAGCAGGGAGGTGATGACATAAATAACGAAGGAAAGTCTGCACATTCCCTCAGGCTTGGCAGACCTGCCTGTGGGAAAGCTGTCGTGGCCTCCCGGATTCTGAAGTCTCATATCTAGTTCCTTTTAATCATGAACCACTTCAATTTAGTCCCTCAAAGACATGCTGGCACCGTTTGAGAAATAATTTGGAGAATGAGCCAGGTGTGATGTCACATGCCTATCTTCCAGCACTCAGGAGTCTGAGGCAGGAGGATCGTAACTTTGAGCCCAGCCTGGGCAACTTGGCAACATAATGAGACCCTGTCCTAAATAAAAAAGGCTGAGGATGTAGTTCAGTGCAGAAGGTCTGGTTTCAATTCCTGGGGTGGTACCACCAAAAATGGTTGTTTTTCTTTGGAGAATGCCTTGTTCCTATTTACCACTATGTCTTACCTGGAATGTGTAGCATACATGCACATCAGTGATCTGTGCTAATTTTTTTGAGATACTGAGGTTGAACCCAGGAGTACTCTACCACTGAGCTATATCCTTAGCCCTTTTTATTTTTTAATTTAGAGATAGAGTCTCCCTAAGTTCCCTAGGCTGGCCTAGAACTTGTGATCCTCCTGCCTCAGCCACCCTAGTAACTGGGATTACAGGCATGTATCACAATACCCAACTGACAGTATTCTATTTTTGTTGCCAAGCAATCATAACAGACAGCTTACTGTAACTCTTTTCTCATTACAGTTTTACAATCTATAAGCCCAGACTCCTTGAATGTCATTTCAGACTACTGCTTCTGGGTAGCTAAAACAGATGCTTTCCTGGGAGACCATTGTCACTCCTGGATCAAGTAAACCCCTTCTCTTACACATTTATGTCGGATGCTTTAGGCTGACAAACTCATCTCTGATGTCTCAGAATCCCACTGCATTTTGGAGATATGAAGTGTTTGGAAAACATGTGATACATGTTACATGCAACGTCTGGATTAGTGTCTCTTCATTTAAAAAAAACCATTAATAGTCCTGCAAAAAATAATGTTTTAGTAATCGCATGTCTTTTTAGGCTAGGGGATAGCTCCCAAATGAGTTTTGGTGCTAAACTTAGGTTAGTTTGTCCAGAACATTTTGCATCTCAGCAGTGTGGATAAGGGATTGCAATCCGTGTGAGACCCGTGTGAGGGTTTGCTACTACTGTCATGTAATGCATGTCTGGTGTAGTCACACCAGAAGTGGGTGTGTCACACCCTCTGGTGTAGTCACACCCTCTGCTTGTTCCTTGAGAGCAACCAGAGCTTTGGTGTCCCAGGCCCCCTTGGACTCCTGGAGTTTTCTAGCAGGGCTTTGCTCAACAACCTCTGAAGGCTGAGGGAACACTGTTTTCTTCTTTCTCTGCCCGGCCTCCATATAGTGATGTCTCCCTGCTGCTTCCAGGAGGCAGTGGCTGGTAGGGAGGACGAGGAAGGAGAGAAGGAAGAGAAGAATAAAGTTGCCAGTTTAAGACTCTGAGAGCCTTTCTAGCCTTAGCTGGGGGAGCCAGTTAGTCCCCAGCTCAGGAGGAGGCGGAGGTTGCGGGGACATGATGTCCCAGCTGTGTCGCTGGCAAAGCTGCCGTGGGATCCAGGCAGTCATCTGGTCGGCGGGCAAGATAGCAGCGCCCGGGCGGGCTCCGTGGCCTCTCTGCAGCCCCTGGGCGTCCACAGACTTCTCCCTGGCAGAAGCTACAGCAGAAAAGTGCCAGAGGGAGGTTCAGTGCACGACCTCCTCTGGAGAACTACAGGAAATGCTTGTTTCTGCAAAACATCAGGGAACTAGAGCGGCTTTGAGAGGGAAGGGAAGTCCTTCCCCCAACTCAGCCCAACCACTGTGAGGGGCCCCTGGGGACCCCCACTGTCCAGGGTCACAAAGCTCCCGCCAGCCCTGTTGACACGAATTCCTGGCCCAGCTATCTCAACATGGGGTGAGTCTGCAAATTTAGTTCTTTCCAGATTTGGCTGGGAGGAAAGCTTGGCTCTGGCTTCCTGTTGATGGAAACCTCAGCAATCAAGGGTGTAGCCCTTTCCTCAGAGGAAGAGAGAACAAGGAGGAGGACTGCGGTCCTCCAGGCCCTTTCCAGGCTCTCATCCTGCCACTCAAGCCCAAAGTGGATCTGTAGGGCCCTCCAGGGCTCGGGATGAGCCCCAGCCCCTTTCACTGCGTAGTTCTGCTGTCTCCTAGGGCCTGGGAGTGCGCCTGGGTCTCCTGCGCCTGCCCAGCAGATGGGAAGCTTGTGGAGGATCACAGGGACCCAGCAAGAAGGGGTGCATGTTACTTCTGCTGCAGGTCATTGGCAGGGTGGGCACAAGTGCCCGACTAAACAGCAAGGGAGGCTGGGAAATGTGGTTCAGCTGTGTGTCCAAAAGAGCACAAGGGCTTGGTGAAAGCACACTGATGTCTGTTGCAAGCTGGGATTTTTTTGGTGGTATCTTCTAGTTTTTATTTTTAAAATTTTAATTAATTCATTTATTTTTAATTGTTTTGATACCAAGACTCAAACTCATGACCTTGCGCTTGCCAGGCGGGCATTGTGCCACTGAGCTATATCCCTGGCCCCTAGTTAATTACTGTCAAAAAATTCAATTTGTAAAATATATTGTATGGATCAAACAATAACTGTTCAACTGAGTGTGGTGGCACATACTTGTAATCCCAGCAGTCAGAGGCTGAGGCAGGAGGATCACCGTGAGTTCAGGGCTACATAGTGAGACCCTGTCTCAAAAATAAATAAAACAACGGTCCATTAACCACTTGGCCATAGGCTACCAGCTTTTGACTCTGGGTTAGAGGGTCTTATCTTACCCAGACTATAACAGAAAAACCAATATCAATCCAAAAGGAAGACTCTTTCCACCAAGGAGTTAGAAGGCAGCTTTTATTACACTAGCATTCTGGGGAACCCAGAGGTTCAGATCACCAGCCCAGAGTCAGGTTTGAGTTCAGTTTAAGTATGGTTTACAAGTGGGAAGTACAAAGCTGATAGAAGGTTATTACATGATTGGTTACATGGAATACAAGAATTATATCATGTATTGTCAGCCAGGTTTGTACAGGCACATTCGGGGAGGGAGAGGTTCTGAGAAGAGTAGAGTAGACTGGGCCAGTCTTCCCCCAAACATGACAGCCTTGAAGCCCATGAAGCAAGTTGGAATCACTGCGTATTTTTAAAACACAAGCCAGACACAATCAGTTTGACCCACACATTAAGGGGGAACATCTGGGCCTAGATAGTCAAGGTGCACTACGTGACAGGGAGCATGAGCATAGTCACAAGTTATGAATTGATTTCTAACTCTTGTTATAATATGCCAACAAGTCTGCTATCATACAAGCGTGCCCTAACAAAATGAGCTGTGGTTCTATAGAGACAGGTCAACAATTGGTGAGATAGTTTATTTCTTTAATTCACAGAGTCATTCAACAAACATCTATTGAAATTTTACTCCATGCCTGGCCCTACATTAGCCTGTAAGGACTGGAGAATAACAGAAAAAATTCATTCCTTCCCTTGAAGGAAATTTTACCCTTGAATAGAAAATAGTGTTTGATTTGTTTTGTTTTGTTCAGACAGTCTTGCTATGTACCTGAAACCAGTCACGAACTCACAGTCCTCCTGCCTCAGCCTCCCAAGGATTAGGATTACAAGCACGTATCATCATACCTGGCAGGAAACAGTGCTCAATTTTAAAACTAAATTTAGGAGCTGGGAGACAGCTCAGTGGTTTGTGTGAGACCCTGATTTCAATCCCTAGCCTGGGGTGGGGAGACCCTGTAAAAAAAAAACAGTGTTAGAGATTTTTGTTTTGTGTGTTTGTTTTGCCTCAGCGTTACCTTTAAAAGAGAGGAATTCTAAGCTGATCCTCAGGCTCCCCTTTCATGAGCTGGGGATAATGACCTCCGTCTTGCAGGGCGCTGGCAAGCAAGAACAGCACAGAGGAGAGTTTCCAGGCTGCCCCTGGGGTGAGCTGGGGTGATGACCCCACAGCACGAGGCTTCCAGACATCTCCCTTAATCCTCAGCCAGCATTTGCAGAATGTGACCCTGAGCCGGGTCTCGTGCTGGGGTCAGGTGGTGGGAAAGGTCTCACCCCTGAAGAGGAACCTGAGAGATGCAAGGACAGCTGCTTCGGACCTCTCCAGCGCACAGGTGGAGGGAGGGACACATGCTCATCCCAGCATCACTTAACAATGATGAGCAGGCCCATCTTCTCTGGTGACATCCACAAAGAAGCATCAGCAGAGGTTTTGAAGGCCCTGGGTGGAGTGGGGGCTTGAGACACAGTGGCCTGCTGAGAGAAAGTGGGTTCTCTCTTTTTTTTCCTTCTTTTTTTATTTTAAAGAGAAAAAAAAAAACAAAAGCAAAAATAAAGACAAAATCCCCCCAAAACAATAAAAGTGATACAGAATTTCAAAATAAGAAGATAGGAAATTAACAATGGTGGTTATATTACATATTGTTATCTTCAAAGTAGTTGCTCGGATTACCAGATAGTGGTATGCCAGATTGATCAAACAATTAAACATGAACTGTTTCTTTCCTTCATTTTCATCCTTCTTTCTTTTCTTCCTTTATCTACTGCCCCCCAGTACCAGGGCCTGAACCTGCAGGTGCTTTACCACTAAGCTACATCCCAAAGCTTTATTGTTTATTTTGAGACTGCTACTGAATTACATAGGTTGGCCTCAAATTTATGATCCTCCTGCCTCAGCTTCCTGAGTAGCTGGGATTATAGGCATGTGCCACCACACCTGACAGTTCTTATGCTTTCTTGCAGAGAATCGGATAGAGCCCCCTTGGCAAAGGAACAGGCTTTATTCCTTTTTTGTTTCCTTGTACTGGAGACTGAACCCAGGGGCATTCTGCCACTGAGCTACATTTTCAGCTGTTTTTACTTTTGAGACAGGGTCTTAGTCAGTTGCCAAGTTGCCAGGCTGAGCTTCTGATTCTCTTACTTCAGCCTCCCAGAGTGTTGGGATTACAAGCATGGACCACCATGCCTGGAAGGCTTTTATTAGTTTGAGCACAAAGCAGAAGGCTATGGGCGACAGGATCCTTGGGGTACACAGGTGCATGACTTTTATGGCATCTGTGAAGCAGGCAGGGACCTGGTCTCCTGGTGTCTTCACATGTAGCAGAAGAGCCATTAAAACTGCGCCTGTGCTGTTCTCTCATGTCTATGCGGCATTGCCCACCTTGAGTCTTTAAGTCTCCACCTTGGGGTGGGATTTTTACGCTGCTAATTGAGTAAAAGCTATTTTAATGGTTATTCTGCATATGTGTCTTTATTCCTAGAATTTGTCCCTTATCATCTGGGAAATTTCCTAATTGGGTTTTGGAGCAGGGCATGTCTCTCACTCCCTTGCTTTTGTGGCTTTGATTCTGATGATCTTGTCGCTTTGCTCTGGCTTTCTGTTATCTCCGCTGACCACATAATATTTGAAGGCTGAGCTGACCTCCCATTTCCTGGTGTGTTATCTTAATTTTATAGTCTTGAAGACTGGTCCACTTTTTAACTCTCAAGTTACTGGCATGTTTGTTCACCCCAGAAGACTTCAGGCTCGCCTAGCCGCAAGAGAAAGTGGTGGGGTCGGGTACAGGCAGCTGACCTGTCCCGGGGCTGCCTGGAGGAAGCCGTGCTTGAGTGGAGGGGGTGATACAGGAAGCTGGTGACAGGTCCATGGGGTGAAAAAACAGTGCGACTTCATTCTGGGCAGAGGCAGACCACTCTGTGTTTGTCAGATTTCCCGTGAATGTCACAAAGATTAAAACTTAAAGCCGCTCACTTGCCAAGTGCTTTCCAAAGACCTGAGAGAGACAGAGTGACTCAGAATCACATGCTTTTGTAGAATTTGACAAATTCAAATATTTTAACTGTCATTGATGGGGGTGCTGCCTCTGGCTACTCCAGCTTCTCTCTCCTCAATACTTTCCCTCTTTTTGGGTGTTGATGGAGAGCTGGAGGTATTTTTTTGTGATCTAGCTAAGCAGGAGCTGTCATGGAATAGTGCCATAGGTGAAAATAACAAAACCCAAAATACTTTACAAAGAGATGCTGACAACGAACTGGTTAATAGGTGGTATCAGTTCAAAGAGGGTTTTTTTTTTTTTTTTTTTTTTTTTGGTACTTGGAATCGAACTCATGATCTTGTGCTTGCCAGGCAGGCACTGAATGGCTGAGCTATATCCCTGGCCCCTCACAGAGTTTTTAAGATTAGTAATCAAAGAAATATGAAAATTCTTGAAACCTTACAGCTTTTACACGAGAGAAATTTGATAGACAGCTTTCTAATTTTGGCAACAATCCTAAAATTTTTACTCTTCCAATAAAGAGTTGTAAAGCTGAAACTATAAACCATAAAAAAAAATGTTAATTAAACGGCCAGAGAAAAGACAAAATTATCTGCTTATTCTCTAAAGAAAGTGATGTTACAAAGTCAGATCCTATGAAGAAGTTATCCTAAAATACACAGCCAAAATATAGAAATGAAATTGTTATAAATGTTATTGTCACATTCATGTAAACATTGATAGTTATGTATGTAACCTGAAATGAATGGTATGTGACCTTACATTTATAGTTACTATGTAACTTAATGAGTTTGATAGCACTGTGTTATTTGTAGGTTGGTGTTACGGTTTGTGTCTGCATGTTGCCCCAAAGCCTCATGCAGTCATGGGGTGAGCTTCTAGAGTTCATGATTGACTCATGGTCCAATGTTGGGATTATGGCTGTGAGTGCTACACCCGCCCTGTGGCAGGTAGTTTGCATTCAGTGTAAGGGAGGGAAAGAGGTTTGCTCTCCCCACTGCCGCTCCTCCCCTTGTGCTCTTGCTACTTTTGCTGTTTTCCACCGCCCTGAACGGTTGCCCTCTGCCATGTACCACTCTGCCTTGGAGCCAGCTGAATATGGACTGAAACCTCCACATATTATGAGCTAAATAAACCTTTCCTTCCTCAATTCTGAGTGTCAGACATGTTGTCTCAGCAATGAGAGAAAAGTAACTAAGACAGTTGGGAACTCTTGATGATTGTATTGCCAGGGGTCCTTATCAAAAGGGAGCAGGTGGGAAAAGGACCCAAGACTCAGTTCCTTCAATCCCCACTGGCATAGTAATCCTCTTCCTGACAGCGGACGCTGAGCCTCTGCCCTACATACTTCCCGGGATGGGGAACTCAGTCCTCCCCACAAATCTCTACCATCAAGGGTCAGAACTCTGGTTTGGGGAAGTTCTGTTAAGCTGACCACTAACTCTCCGCAGTCTTCCCTCGGCTCTTGATCTTGCACTAAGCCCAGACCTAGTTGGCTGCTTCTTCCCATTTCATGATAGCACTGTAGGCCTTGAGAAGGCAGCATGCAAGTGCCTTGTCCTCGCCCAGGATAACCTGACTTCCTTCAGCAACTCCTCTTACAACTTGCTTCCCAAAGTCCAGATCCTTCTCACCCACATCTCAAAGATTTACCTATTTCCCCTACATATATAAGGATGGTGCTAAAAACAGCTAACATACATGGACTGCTTACTCTGCATGGGATGCTTAATCCTCATGGCAATCCTAGAAACAAGTAAAATTAGGAAGCCCAACTCACAGATGAGAGGACTGGGCTCCAAGAGATTAAATAGGGAGCTACTACACGGGTGGTATGGTCTGGGTTTCTGACATTAGTGCCGAAGACCTCAGTCACATCTCAAAGGCTAGAACTTGGTAATTCCGGGCTGTGTAGACAAGAATGACATTAATCTTCTGTATAATTAGTAAAGGTCATTTCATCAGGAAGCTTTTCTAAACATTAATTTTATTGGTATATTTTAGATATACATAATGATAACATTCCTCACAGGGAATTTGTACCTGTACATGATACATCTTGCTGCTTCTCTTCTACCCCATCATCCCATCTTCTCCCCGCCCTTCAACCTTCTTATTTACAAAAGCTTTGTTTCTGTTTCTTCCTTCTAATCTCTTTCTTTCCTTTTCCCTTCCTTCCTTTCCCCTTTCCCCTTCCCAGTTCCCCTTCCCATTTGAACATTTTGGTCCTATTTCCCAATATCTATTATATACTTTGGTCCTTATTTACCCTTTCAGTTTCTCACACCAGAGAAACAGTGCACTATTTAAATGTGTGTTGGATTTATTTCACTTAAGAGTATGGTCTCAAGGTGCATCCCATCAGGAAGATTTGATAGTTATAATTATGTATGTGCCTAATAACAACACTTCAACATGCATGTCTTGGTTACTTTTCTATCATTGCTGAGACAAAATACCCAACGCCCAAAATGAAGGAAGGAAAGGTTTATTTAGCTAACAGTTTGTGGAGGTTTCAGTCCACACGTGGTTGGTTCCGAGGCAGCAGATAGCAAAGCAACAAGAGCAAAGGGGGAATGGTAGCCAAGGAGGACTGGTGCCAAGCAGCTTCTTTCCCTGCCTTACATTGTAAACAGGCTGCCCCCACCTAAGGGGCATGTAGCTCTCACATAATCTCCATGCGCTCCTCTTCCACAGACTCAGGATATATACAAAGTAAGCACCCTGGCTTCCTGCTGAGTCACTTAGCCAAACCTCTAGACTCCCAAGTTGACACAATGTATCAACCATAACAATGCATTAAACAAGACTTGATAGAATTAATCAGAATTGATAGAATTAAAAGGAGAAATAGAATCCACAATAATGTCAATCTATATCATATCCATTTAAAATTTTAGAGATTTTCACAGTAAAAGACTTACTGTTATCAACCCCCCTCAAAATACTCCCCCTCACTTCAAATATATTTTTCCCATCATCTGTGACACTTTTCGAAACAGTTCTGGAAGTCCTCTTTCAGAGTGTCTTTAGTCGCACTGTCATGCCTGCCTCAAAGTCCTGAATCAACTTAAAACGTTTTGTCTCATGGTCATTTGGAGTTTTGGAAGGAGCCAGAAGTTGTGCAATGCCAGATCTGGTGAATAATGTGGATGAAGACACCCTGTAATATTTTTATTTTTACAAGCCTGTCTTTCCATTGCTTGGCACTTGGCAGTAGCTTCCACCATATATGTATATGTATCTCATAAAGACCCTCTTCAAGGTAGAGATACACACTTTAATTTTTAGTTGTGGTAAAAGACACATGACATAAAATTACCATCTTAGACTTCGTTAAGTGTACAGTTTAGTAGTGTTAATCACATTCACATTGTTGTACAACGTATCTCCTGAACTTTCCCATCTTGCAAAACCAAAATTCTGTACCCATGAGCAAACACTTCTTCCCCTACCGTAAACCTCCGGTAGTCACTATTTCCCTTCCTGCCCCTGTGAACTGGACTGTTCTAGATAGTCAAGCAAGTGGAATCATACCGAATGGGTTCCTTGTGACAAGAGTTTTCAAAATCCTTCCAAAATTTTGACATGTGTCAAAATTCCCTTCCATTTTATTTTATTTTATTTTATTTAGTTTATGAACCCAGGGCCTCACACTTGTTAGGCAGGTGCTCTGCCACTGAAGTACATCCCTGGGCCATTTTTAAATTTATTTTGAGGGAAGGTTTTGTTAAATTGCCTGGGCTGGCCTCACACTTGAAATCCCCCTGCCTCAGACAGCTAAGTATCTGGAACTACAGATGTGCATCCCTGGGCCTGGGTTCCCTTTCTTTTTAAGGCTCAGTAATAGCCTGCTATATGGATGGAACCCTTAAGCACTCCTTGAAGTACCCTCAAGTAGGCCAGGAATGGGCCACATGAGCAGAGAAAGCACCAGGATCGGATTCTTTGGCACCTGTGGCAAGGCAGCAAGTAAAGACTGTGGTAAACGGAGAGACCCACAAAGGAGAGGCCCAGGTTTGGTGGCTCCCTGTGGCTCCAGACCTGCTGGCTCGGGAAGACCAGGTATGCAGTCACCAGACCTTGACCCTGTGGATGGCCTGCCAGCCCCAGCAGGTCCTTGCAAAAGGCCGAGCTGCACCTGCTGGCGGTGATCTCAGAGCTGGACCTGCCAGCCCAGCCAGGCCCAGCCAGGCCCAGCCGGGACAAGTGGCACAGCCAGCCTTTGTCTTCCCTTCCGCCCTGCCTCACCGTCCTGGTCACCAGCTCTCAATGCCATTATAACAACAACCATTCATATCTGCTGTGCCCTGCGCGGTTCATCAAGCACGGTTCATCAGACGTGCTCCACCCGGGGCCTCATGGGACCCTCACAATGGGCTGCAGTGAGGAGAGGAGGAGGGGAAGAGGGAGACTGGGTGGATGGCCGCTGTGGAAGTGAGGAGACAGGGCCCCGGGGAGGAGCAGCGGAGGTGTCTGCCTTCTCCTTCCCCATGCTGGAAGCCCTCTAGGGAGCCCATGCGCCTGGAGCAGAGTGAGAAGAGTTAGAAGAGAAAAGTTGGAGGTGTGGGCACGAGCAAGGCCATGAGAAGTGTTGGAGGCCACAGAAAGGAGTCTGGCCTGCCTACCTTCCCCTCTCCTTTCCTCTCTTTGTTTTATTTTCTTTCTCCTTTTTTTTGAGACCAAGTCTTGCTAAGTCGCCCAGGTTAGCCTCAGACTTGCAGTTCTCCTGCCTTTCGACCAGCTGGGGTTACAGGCATGCATCATCACACCTGGCTTTTTATTTCTTAAATCGTCTGTGGTAGAGGAATGCTCCCTGGCACAGGAAAATGTTCATAGTAAATGCAGTGGGAGAAGCAGAACCCCATCAGCTGCTGCCCCTGCCACCCAGGCCAGCCCCGCTGCACCCCGCTCTCAGCCCTGTTCAACAGCACGAGCCCTTCCCTTCCCTGGCTGCCGAGAGCAGACGTGGAGAAGGCAGTGAGCACTAAGACATCTTCAGAGCCCAGCGGATGAGGCAGTAAAATATGGAGTGTGACCGGTGCTGTCATGGGGAGCTCTCAGGGCTGAGAGCACAGAGCGGGCTGCCCCAGCTTGCAGGCTGGGAGTGGGTCCTGGGGAGAGACAGTGCTGCCGAGAGCTGCAGGCTGAAGCAGACCTCACCAGCCTGGAAGGATGGCGGCGAGGGGGTGGGAAGCAAAGCCAGGAGAGGGAAGAGCAGGTACGAACACCTGAGAAGAGAGAAACCCTGGGATGCTTGGGGGACCTTTAGAGCTTCAATATGGCCGGGCTGTAGGTGCAAGCAGGGGTTGGCCACAGTGGCGGGAGGGTGGCAAGGGCCTGTCTCTCATGTCACGTTTGAACTTTTTCAGCCACTGAAAAAGTTCAAAGCATTCTACAGGATTTTTAAGAGCTGTGTGGTGGTTTTCCATTGTACATTGTGGTGCACGGTAAGCAGTCCCCTAGTGTTGGACACTGAGGTTCTTTCCAGTCTCCCCTGTTATAAACAATGCTGTGATAAACATCTTCGCCCGTACATCTTGGTACACATGTATTTTTCCATCCAATACAGCTGGGCAGTCTTGGGGGCTGTTTAGTGGACAGGCACGAGCACTGCCTTGGAGGGCTAAGTAGGCTCTGTTTGCAAGCCAGCCCCAGGGCCTCTGGGGTGACCCATTGCTGAGTTTCTTCTCAAAGGGCCCGAGACAGGGAAATGCTAGCAGAAGGTGTGATAAAGAGCCCTGACCATGTACTTTGGCCTGCCCAGGCCAGATAGTGGGCAGGGGAGAGAGGAGCTCCAGCTGCTGTCCCTGCATGTCCTGTGGCTGTGTGCTTGCCTGTCCAGCCGGTCTGGTGCACCAGCTCTTGGTGTCTTCCAAAGAGGCAACAACAGGACTTCAGATGGAGCATGGGCCTCAGTTCAAATCACAGCTCTGCTCCTGAAGAGCTGACTGACTTTGGGCCACTTCCTTAATCACTCTGGGCTTCAGTATCCTCATCTATAAAATGGGGAAAATAACTAATAGGGTTATCACAAAAGACAAATGCAATGAACAAGTACCTTCCTGGTTCTATTGTCCATGTTCCCAAAACATGATGGTTTATATTTCCTTGTCACCTTGGGTCTCTATCTTTTCAAAAAAAATTACTGTGACAGTTATTGAGATAAAACCCACATGCCATACAATCTATACAACCACTGTGTAGCAATGTCTTGCCCTGAAGAAATTCTATATCCATTAGTGGGCATTGCCTAGCCCATTGCAGAACCCCTTTCAGCCTCTGCAGATTTGTGACCTTCTTTCTCTATGGATTTGGCTATTCTGTGAATGGAGCCATGCAGTATATGGCCTTTTGTGGCTGGCTTCTTTCACTTAGCATATTGTTCATGCTGTGGCATGAATCAGTACTTCTTCCCTCTATTGCTGAATAGTAGTCCATTGTATAAATAAATCACATTTAATACATCCATTCCATTCATCAGTAGATGGACATTTAGGGTGTTTCCATTCTTTGACTTTTGTGAATAATGTTGCTTTGAATATTTGTGTGTAGAAATATGTCTTCATTTCTCTTGGGTATAATCCTAGGAGTCAAACTGCTGGGTCTTAGGGTAGCTCTGTTTCAACCCCTTGAGGGGCTTCCAAACTCTTTTCAAAGCAGTTCATCATTTTATATTATCACCAGCTATGTATGAAAGTTCTGATTTCTCCACATCATCAACAACACTTGTTATTGTCCGGCTTTTCAATTGTAGCCACCCACAAGGCTGTGTAATGGCATCTTGTTTTGTTAATTTATTTACTTATTTGTAGTGCTGGGGATGGAACCAAGTCCCTCATACATTAGGCAAGTGCTGTAGCACAGAGCTACACCCTCCAGACCTCCATTGAGGTTTTGATTTGAAAAGGTAATTTCTGTCCTCTCCAGGGAATCCCATTCATGTTCAATGGCAGATAAACCATGGGATGCTCTATTCCTGATGGGGCTAAAGTTTTTGTC
The DNA here is from genome assembly GCF_000276665.1 of Chinchilla lanigera. Taxonomy (NCBI): domain Eukaryota; kingdom Metazoa; phylum Chordata; class Mammalia; order Rodentia; family Chinchillidae; genus Chinchilla; species Chinchilla lanigera. Next base: position 12,669,828 of record NW_004955445.1, on the reverse strand, counting down.
CTCCATTTTAAAAGTCCATTTTAAAGTTTTTGTCCTCCATTTTAAAAGTCCATTTTAAAGTTTTTGTCCTCCATTTTAAAAGTCCATTAAACTTTAGATGAACTCACTCCTCACTCCTCACTCCTCCCTTTGGCTAACCATAAACCCATAAAAAGAGGAACAAGTCTTTTATCTAGAGGAGCCAATAGATAAAACAATCTGTGGGTAAGCTAAGATTAACTCCATCCTGCCTAATAGATACCTGGGAAATGTAAATGTAAATAGATACCTGGGAAATGTGACCTTCTTGTGAGAACCCCTCGAATGTAGTTGCTATGGTGACTGGGAACTTGTTGAATGTATAAAAACCCTGGAGAACAAAGCCTGGGTTGTTGGTGCTTTGGCATTTTCTGAACACAGTCTGCCCAGCTGAATGAAACTTGCTTGTCCTTCCAGGCTTTCTGTGTTTCTCACTATCTGCCGTTACATTTGGAGGCCCCAGTGAGATTGCTCATGGGGAAAGCCCTCATTTGAGGAGGCCCTGAGCCTCCCAGCCTTGCTGGTCCACCTTCTGGTGGCAGGGTGCCCCAGCTGATTACAGCTGGCCATCTGGGACAACTGTGAGGGGGGACTCTGCAGCTGTGAGACAGAACAATCAAGCCCTGCACCCTGACCCAAGGTAAGAATCTGAAGAATTTCAGCTCATCTTTAGGCTCATCAGGGACTTGTTTCTCTGGACTAATATATTTTCTTTGGACTAGTGTTGATTACATTTGTGTGGGCCCTGTCACCGGACGCGGTGGACCTCTTGTCTTGGTGTGGCCGAACATTTATTTGGTCAGAGTTTGTCTTTGAGTTTGTTTTAATCAGAGTTTGCCTCTAAATTTAGTTGTTGCTAGTCTCCAAATTATTCCAAATTGCCAGTTTGGAGCAGTTCCAAACTGCCAACTGGGAGCCATCCCAGAACTCTGTGTGTGTGTGTGTGTGTGTGTGTGTGTGTGTGTGTGTGTGTGTATTCTGTATCTCCCCAAATGTGCCTGCATTTTCAGATCACACCTGAATCTATTACCTGGCTTGGAGGATTGGTGGCCACCCTACTCCTGCCCTTGTTGCCTCTTGTGGTTTTACACTTGGAGATTCCAAAGGATCCACCCTGTCTGCCCAACACAATCACAAGAATGCCCATCATTTTGAACTTTGTTAGCCTTGGGCTTTTGTTTGGACTGCTGGCTGAGTCGGGGAGGGAAGATTTGCTGAGGTGAACTGTTCTTTCTTTGTTCTAAATTGAGCTATCATGGGCTCGGTAGGCAGCAAGCTGACCTTTCTGGGGTGCATGATTAAGAATTTTGGCAAGTTTAAAGGTGATTATGGGATAAGGGTGAAGCCATGGAGGCTCTGGACTCTGTGTGAATTAGAATGACCTTCTTTTGACATAAGATGGACAATGAGGGGACGATTAATCCTCAAGTAGCCAGTAGGGCGTGGGATGTTGTCATCAGGAAACCTGGGCATCCAGACCAGTTCCCCTGCATAGATTCCTGGCTGCGTGTGCTTCAGACATTACCCCAATGGCTTAAGATGTGTGCTTGTGAGTTTCCTGATTGACTTCTGGTGATGAAAGAAAGGTCATCTAAGCAGATACCCCCTGTGTCACCCTCAACTCCTGGGGAGTAGGATCCTATTACCCTTGTTCTACTGCCGCCCTAACCTGTCTCACACCCTCCTTGCTGCCCCCCCCCCCGACAATCCTCTCTGGAGCCTGTGGCAGGTTCCACCATGCTGGAAAAGGAAACCTCTTCCTCAGACCCAGTCCCTGTTCTGCACCTCCGACAGGAGGGCTTGCCAGGGGTGGGAGGGAATCATCGGTCTGTCTTGGTTTATCTCCTTTTTAGCACTAGTAACTTGTATAGTTGGACAGCCCAGAACCCTCCTTTTTCAGAACAGCCTCAGGCTCTGGTTACTTTACTGGAGTCCATGTTTAAAACTCACCGCCCCACTTAGGATGACTGTCAACAGACACTGCTGACCCTGTTTTCTTTGGAGGAAAGAGAAAGAATTTGGAAGGTGGCTGAGGATCAAATGAGATTAAACACAGACAGGACAAAACAGAGACAGTGGCTCACGTTATACCCTGGGAATTGCCTGACTGGGATCATAACCCTGAAGAAGGGATGCAGTGGTTAGAAACCCACCATTAGGCTTTGAGAAAAGGGCTACTGGTGGCTGCCCACCACCCCACAAATTTAAACAAAATGGCCCAGGTACATCAGGGATGGCAGAAAGCCCTACCGCATTCCTCGAGTGTCTCCTAGAGGCTTATTGGACGTACAGTCTGGTCCATCCACAGGTGCCCAAGAAGCCCACATCGTTAACATGGCTTTTGTTACCCAGTCAGCCCATGATGTATGCCATAAGTTACAGACGCTGGATGGGTTTTCAGCGATGAGCATGACGGAGGTGGTTCAAAAGGTGTTTCATAATAGAGAGGAAAAAAAAGTGGAGACTTCAGGAAGAGCAGACGGAAGTGTTACTGGAGCTTAGAGGAAAGGGAGTCAGCCAGGGGACTGGACGAAAGAGGGAGAGAGGCAAACGGCCTCAACAGGGAGGACACTGTACTCCTCCGGATCCAGACCGGTGGGCCTATTGCAAGGAAAAGGGACATTTCAAGTGGGACTGTCCAAAGCTGCTAGAGAAGGAAAAGAAGGAAACATTTGTGATGGATTCAGGGGAAGTTTCAGAATGATGGGATCATAGGTCTCTGTCTCTTCACCCCAGGGAACCCATGTTAACCACAACTGTAAGGGAAAACCCTATTAGACTTTTGGTGGATACTGGAGTGGACCTATCATAGTTACTCAGCAGATAGCCCCACTCCTAGGTCAGAAAGTGCATGTTCAAGGGGCCACTGGCCAAATTTCAACTATTCTTCTGTGAGCCGCGACAGGTTTAGCGTGGATGACAAGTAGTTAGTCATTCCTTTGTGCTTATGCCTGACTGTCCCTTCCCTCTCCTGGGCCTAGATCTTCTTTGCAAGCTATAAGCTCAAATTTCTTTCACTCCTCAGGAAACTATTTTAACTACAGGACAGAAATCCTCATTGGAGACTCATGTTTTGACTGTTACTTTACCTAGTAACAGGAGAAATATCACCTCCTAGACTCTCATACTGGAGGGCAATCCATTCCCTTCTTAGACTCAACATTTCCCTAGGGTTTGGGCGAAGGATAATTCCCCTCGCTCGGTAACTCATGTGGCCCTAGTGGTGACAGAGTTGAGGGGATATGCTTTGGAACAACTAGTTGTTATCATCCTGGGGTCTACAGCTACCTTAGAAATCCCAAGGACATTAGAAAAAAGAAGGCTCTAAGTATATAACAGAGTATATGGAGATAACTATTCTGGAAGCTACATAAAAAATAATAAGACAATAAGGGTTTGTGATTAAAAGATGCTCTTGATAGAAAATTAAATTAAGGAACAAAATAATGACAATTTATTATTGCTAATCTCATGGTGTATTAAATGTATTCATACTTTCCAAATGTAGTCTTCTAAAATGTAAATTTGTAAATACAAATTTGTTCAATGACATCCTATTAGAGGACAACAAATTAGGTAAAAGCTTCTTATGTACCAGGTAGGGATGACTGACTAAAAGGCTATTCTATTCCAAGATGGAGATTTATATGTGTTACAAAAATGTCATCATTGTAGCCAGGCGTGGTGGTGCATGCCTATAATCCCAGCACTCAGGAGGCTGAGGCAGGAGGATTGTTGCAAGTTCAAGACCAGCCTGGGCTACAAAGTGAACTCACGGCCAGCCTGAACTGTACAGGGAGAACTTGTCTCAAAAAAAAATGTCATCATGACTGTTGTGCTACAATACTATGAATGGCTTTTGATATCAAATTTTCTCTGTAAAACTGTATAACTGCTGTCTGTTATTCTACAGAGATTCAATTACTGAAACATCCATTGTTGGTAAGAAATAACAGTTCTCTGGCTGTATTTTGTATTTCAAGGTGCTTAATAACCAGGTAAAATTTTAATAATTAAGCTCATTGTTTCCACTACAATGTAATGTCATTAATCCTCTCTGCTGGATGTTCAACAACATGGGGACAAGGATATATTTGTATATTAACAGGTCATAAAAACACCATTTTGGATGTCTTGCATCTTTTACTTTTGTTCTCAGTCTGTTACAGGGGACACCAAACTATACAGATCCTAAGCAAGGAAAATATGTCCTTGAGAGGAATGATGGCACTGAAGTAACTCTATTTTGTTTTTGTCCTCCATTTTTCTCTTTCTCTTTTTCTTTTTCTTTTTTTTTTTGTACCAGGAATAGAACTCAGGACCTTGTACTTGCCTGGCAGATGCTTTTGCCACTGAGCTATACCCTCAGCTCCTGAGCTATACCCTCAGCCCTGTCCTCCACTGTAAAAGTCCATTAAACCTTAGATGAACTCACTCCTCACCCCTCCCTTTGGCTAACCATAAACCCTTAAGAGGAGGAACAAGTCTTTTATCTAGAAGAGCACAACAAACTGTGAGTAAGCTAAGATTAACTCCATCCTGCCTGAATAACAGACACTTGAGAATTGTAAATCTTGTGACTTTCTTGTGAAAACCTCTGGAATGTAGTTGCTATGGTGACTGGGAACTTGTTAAATGTATGAAAACCCTGGAGAACAAAGCCTGGGTTATTGGTGTTTTGGTGTTTGCTGATCACCATCCGGCCAGCTGAATAAAGCTTGCTTGTACCTTCTTAGCTCTCTGTGAGTGTTTCTCGCTATCTGCTATCACATTCTCAGTGCAAAAACACTAACTTGTCCCACAGAAGGGAAACTTGTATGGATAAAGGTGTCCATTGCTGCTACAGCACTTTCCTTAAAGTGGCTCCTTCATAATGGTTCAACAGTGTCCCTGAATGGGGGCCCTGGAGAACCCTTAATCTTCTATCAGCTCCCATCATCATAAAGACTGACTGTCACATGGAAAACATCCATGAAATGTGAGAAAGGGCAGGATGAGAAAGTACTCCAGTTATTCTAGCTTTAAGAACATGTCAGTGCAGCCATGTGTGTTTTGAGCACTGCACTGGGTGCCACAGCTGCGCCAGCTAAGGGACAAAGGTGGGGAAAGAACCCGGAAACGTGGAACAGCTGCTTGTGGTGGGGCTGGTGGGTTCTGGCTGGGGGATAAAGGAGCTTCCTTCCCCCAGATTCTGCCTACCTTTCTATTGCCTCTGCATAATAAACTCCAGGGAAAGAAAAAACAATTATGGACCTGAGAATAAAGAGGGGAAGCTTCCTTGAGCCAGCCCCTCTCGAAGCTATTATTTTGTGGGACGCTAGTAAATAAAGGCCAGTATCATGGCCCTTACTGTGTGCCTGGCATTTTCCACCAGTTAGGTACCATTACGGTTTCCATTTTACAAGTGTGGAAACTGAGGCAGGGCAAGGAGGTGCCCATTTGCTTCCACGTGACCCGTATGCATGCAGAGCTGCACACAAGCACATGCTCAGATCCACATCTGTACCCACAGTCACACACAGGCCATCCACCTGCCACCAGACACACACGCACACTCACACACTCGGGGGTGTGCACAGGGACACGCAGCATGTAGGTACCTGCACAGGCCTGTGTGCACACACAGGCTGCATGCTACTGAACACATGTCTCAGAGTCGGGGAGAGGGTGCAGATAAGGGGTCAGAGTCCCAGTTTTGCCTCAGCCCTGCACCCTCAAAGCACTGCCGGCTGCCGGCAGGTGTGTGCAGGACTGGGTGGGGCACAGACAGGTGGCTCCAGGCTCCGAGGAGAGGATTGGTCTTGTACTTGAAATGCATCCACCATACTTGCAGGTGAGGCAATGAGACAACAGTTTTGCCTCTCCTGCCTGGAAAAAACTCCCCCTGGTGGGCATGATCCAGATCCCTAGGAGTCCCCAGGGGCAACTCCGCTGGGGGGTGCAGCACGCACCATGGTAAGGCCCCATGCTTCTCCAGTGAGCTTTGTGGGTTAGATGCCTGCAAAATAAGTCATTTTGGGCAAAGGGGCTGCTGGGATGTGAGGAGGAGGGGCAGACAGTGGGTAGAAACAAAGTTGGGATCAGAGTCCAGTGGTCCTGGCCCTGTGTCTCACTAGGTGGGCACTGAACAAGTCACTTAATCCTCAAACCTAAATTTTCTCATTTGCAAACTTTGCGCAAATCATTCTTTTGTCCCTTAGACAAGTATCTGTTGAAGACTACTACATACCAGGTAGGATGCAAGACACTAGGATACTGTAGCGAGCAACACAGACATGGCTCTTGCCTGTGCGGAGGCTACAGAGTTAGGGGAAGGACAAAGTGAAACTGTCGGCACGTAGTAGGTGTTCAGTTAGTGCTGCTTCTGGACGTCCTTTTCTGCCACTGTAAAGGTGACACAACCCAACCGTACAGGAAGTTTGGGGGATGAGGGCAGAAGGAGGGGTGGCAGTAGAGGGAGACAGAACTATACAACCCCTAATAATGACTAGCTTCATTTTTGCCAATTTCATAAGCTCTGACAGGGGCTGGCCCATTGTAAGGTGCTCGGTAAAACATTTAAATAAATGAATATATTATATGTATGATGAGCAGGAAAACTCTAGTTACATTGTAACAGATTTACTTGACTAAAGCAACCCAAGTAACAAGACCATCCGTTTCATCCTTCTGCATATAGAAGTTTTTTTTCTTTTTCCTTTGGGAACGATATTTCCATTTTATAGCAAAAGAAACTCCGGCTCAGCGGGCTCAAGGCACTTGCCTAAGATCACACAGCAAGTGTAAAGAATCAGATCCAGAAGCAGGAGCTCTTTGCCCACAAGGTGAGTGGACACAGGCTGGGACAGACTGAAGCAGAACTTAGGGACTGATGTTTTCTATCCACTGGAACTAAGGCATTCTTGTGGGCCCATGCAGCTGACACCCCTCCCCAACAGCCAGCCCCAGGGCAGGGACATAAGACCCCTACCAAGCTCTCAGTGGCCAGGGGGCTGCTTTTGAGCCCAGAAGCCAATTACTCTTACACTATAGTTTAGGAGCCCTGTTTTAATGAGAACGCAGAGCCCAGGAGGAAAGTTCGTGATTGCTGGGAGCCTCTAGTGGGCATGAAGAGCAATGTCTGGCTCCCTCAGGGAGCTGGGGAGCCAGAGCTGCGGAAGGTGCAGCAGCTGCAGCAGCTGCGGCAGCTGAAGCTAGTAATTACAACGGCTGCCATGCCAGGAGTACTGACCACGTGCAGGTATTTTGACACCTGATGTAATTTAATACCTGCAACAACTCTTTCCCGCACGATCACATTACGTGAATGAGCTGAGGTGGGAAAGGACTTCCCAAAGTCACATAGCTGGTGGAAGATGGGGCCGGGAATCCATCCCTTGGAGTTCAGGAGCAAGGAGGACTCGCTGAGCTGGGAGGCGGGCTTCGACAGGAAGGCGAGGTCACTGTGAGATCTGCAGCCACGTCTTAGCTGCCTGTCCTCTTGCAAGGCTTTGGAGGGACTCTGCAGTCACATAGCCGCACATGTTTACAAACTTTGCAAAATGAAGACATTGGCTAATACCACTGTCTCTTTCTGCTCCAGATATACGAGCAATATCTTCACATATTAGGTGACAGCACATGCTGTGTTTAATAAATTGAGTGAAGAGATGGAGGAATGAACAAGTGAAAGAGGAAAGGCAGGATTTTAGAGTGGTTCTCATGCAGTCTAGGGGGCTCCTCCACAGACAGCCTGAAATTAGGTTCTGGGTGGCTTTGAATCCCAGCGTAAGAAATCCGGATTTATTTGGTAGGCAATGGGGAGCCACGGAATGTTTTACAGCAAAGGGCGGACTTGAGTGTAACAGTCAGGTAAGAGCTGAATGTGAGAGAAGAGGATGGGGTCTTATGGTAGGAGCCAGACGGATCAGATAAAACTCCCTTCACCCACTACAAAGAGCTGGTGACACGGTCCTGGCGGTGTCCTCCACTGGGCTGTCCCTTGTGGAGAAAGTACATCTCCAGAGGGCCTTACCAGGCTGTCCACAGGCTCCTTGGGAAGGAGGAGGAGTTCTGTGCCTTGCGGAGGTTGAGTCTGGATCTGCTCAACACTGCAGATACCCAGTTGGGAGCAAGGGAAAGCCTAGGCAGGGAGTCAGATGGGTGCCAGGGTCCCCAGCATGGCATCACATCTGGGAAGTGAGGTGGCCGTTCCACGGAAGAGGAAAGTGAGCTCTAAAAGTTGGCGACACAGTGGTGGAGCCACAGACGTCCAGCTGCACCAGCTGCTTCCTGTGCCACCTCCCCCTCTTCCTGAATATCAGCAATTCCGGTTACCTAGTGTTTAGCACTTGCTGGGTGCCACGCCCTCTGTGAAGTACCTTCGGGTCCCATCGCCTAATTATTCCTCTGACAACCCTGTGAGTGGGAGCGATGGTTATTCCCACCTCACAAACGAAACAGTGGACAGCCAAGACAAGAAGTTGCTCAGCCAGGGTCACACAACAGCACAGGGTAGAGGTGAAATCAAATCCAGACTCCTGAGAAAGCCCTCTGATTCCCCGCCGCTCCGCAGCCTTTCCTGGCCCAGGTTGTGGAAGAAAAGCTCAGTTTGGCCAGCAGGGGGCGGAATGCCCTCGAAGATAAGTGCGGCTGCAGGCACTCTGGCCAGCTAATACGCGGCCGACAGTAGCTACCTCTCTGCTTCTGAAATGCCTGACTCCGAGTCTCCCTTTACTCCTAGGCTCGATTGGGACCCAGAGAGCGCAGAGGGAGGTGCAGAGAAGTGTAAAACAGCAGGAGGTGAGCCGGCAGGCCACAGAAACCGCAACGCAAGGGCTTTGTAACGTGGCAAGGTGCTCATGCTGTGCCTAACCAGAGAAACATGGGTGACATACACACCAGGGGCAGGGCTGCTCAGCCCCTCAGCGAAGCTGCTGCAGTGGAGGTGTGGAGAGATGGCCTCACGCACAGTGGGTGGGGTGCAGCTTGGCTGGGTACCTAGGGAAGGCAACCTGGGAAGCCTGTGGAAGTTTGAAATGCGTGCACTCAGAAGTCAGGCAGAGCACATTCACCAATGGGCTCTGCCTCACATGGCTCCACTGGGAACTGCGGCTGGTCCCCAACCATATGCTTTGTTATTGAGAACTATGTACCAGATTTTGTTACTGTAGAGTATACACTGCACACAGATACTGTAGGATATAGTATAAATAGTATAGTGTGTACGCACACATGTGTACTTACATATTTGCGCTGTGGATAGAACCCAGGACCTCAGGCATGTTAGGCAAGTACTCTACCACTGAGCTACACCCCCATTTCTACCCCAATGTGTGTGTGTGTGTGTGTGTGTGTGTGTGTATGCATGTGTGAGGTATTAGAACTGAACCCAGGGCCTGCGTATGCTAAGCAAGCACTCTATCACTGAGCTACATTCTCAGTCCTTTTTATTTTACTTTCACACAGAGTCTTGATAAGTTGCCCGGGCTGGCCTCGAACTTGTGATCCTTCTGCCTCAGCCTCCTGAGTAGCTGGGATTTACATATGTGTGCCACTGCACCCAGCTGTGAACTATATTCTTTTAAGATGAAAGAGTTCTGTAGACGGATGGTGGTGATGATAAAGAATGTGCTCAGTGCCCTGGGCTGCACACCTAAAAGTGGTTGAGAAAGTAAACTGTGTCATGTGTTTTAGCACAATTAAAAATAAAGCAGGGTGAAGTGTGTATAAAGAAAAGCAAGGAAATATTCAAGGATGTTGGGTTAATAAAAACCAAGGGGAGATGGGGGGGAGAGCACATTGGTAGCGCGCTTGCCTAGCATGTGGGGGCCCTGGGTTCCAGTCCTGTCTGAGAGTGCCTGCTTCCATCTGTCTAAGTGCACCAAGATGTTACATGGGAGACGTGGAAACGGCAAGGATGTGCCATTTCAGACCCACTCACAGACGAAAATGACTTCCAAAGGAGTGGTCTGGGTCTGCCTCCCCATCTGCCCCCTCACCTATGTGTGAGATCTGGGGTGGCTGGTGTGCGGGAGCTTGCAGGAGGGCAAGTTACAGGATCAGATAGGGTCTGTGTGAGGTGTGGGGAGGGAGCATGGCAAGGGGTCAGCCTGGGTCCTGTCCCCTCGGGCCTTGCGGTGGGGGGGTAGCAGCAAGGCGCTGGAGCTGGTATGGATTCCTAAGGGCTGAGGAAGCAGCGGGAAAGGATCTCAGGAGGAGAAGTGCACCCTCAAGGTCGAAGGGCTTGCGGGAACGGCCATCTCCATGGTCCCATTAAATAAAAGGGCAGCTTTAGATGTCCGCTGGGTCCAGAGACTTCCCAAGCAGCCAGGCTGGTGGCAGCACCCATGAAATCCTTGCTGTGCCGCTTCATCTGCATCAGGACCCCAGGCCTCTGTGAGGGAGAAGAGAAGAAGCCACCCACACATGTGCCCCTGACAGCTCAGACTGGGGACTCGAAGGGTTACACTCAGAGCAGGTTGGGGCTTTGATTGGCAGCTTGACTGGACACTGTTAATTTCCAAATTGAGGTTGTGTTTACGACCTAATGTGACCATAGAATTGCCTGTTATCTAAATTTGCTGGGACAGGGTGAGCCTGTCCGCAGGAAATCAGGTTCCGATGCAGCTAGGAACATCTGCCTCTCACTTTCTTGGTCTTGGTGCCCTCGATAAAAGAATTCAGTCAAGACATGCAGGCGTCCACACGGAGGTATAGGTAGAGTTTAATGTAAAGCAGATATAGAGTTATGCCTTCAAACAAGAAGGCAGCACCAGGAAGGCGTCTGCCCTGTGTTGTGAAAGTGAGTTTGGATATTTTGTTTTCGTTTTTGTTTTTTTGAGGTAAGTTCTCCCCATGGAGTTCAGATTGGCCTTGAACTCACTACGTAACCCAGGTTGGCCTCGAGCTCATGATGCTCCTCCTGCCTTAGCCTCCCAAGTGCTGGGATTACAGGAGTATCTCACCATGTGTGGTGAGTTTAGATGTGTTTTTTGCATACAAGTTACTCCTGAGTTTCAGGGAACTAAGGTAATTATAATGCTTGTCAACATTTTACTTCAAAGTTACTTTGGAATTGCAAAATGTCTTCTTGTCCTCTTTGGATGGTTTGGGTTTCCTCAGGGGGTTAATCATGTAAGAAACTTATGGAAGAAATGTATGAAAGATAAGGTCTTAGTTTAAACCAGGTCCCAGCCCAAGGCAGGAGGGTCTTTAAGGAAGGTTTCCTTTCCTGATTCCAATGGGTGTGGACCAGGAGTGCTGTGTGCTTTGCTCTGTACTTGGATAGCCAGGTGGCCAGGTATCAGGACTGCACACGATGTGTCACCATAAGTCACTGTGCTCTGTGGGATCACTTTTTTTTTTTGGTACCAGGAATTGAACTCAGGGCCTTGGGCTTCCCAGGCAGGTGCTTGTGCCACTGAGCTGTATCCCTGGCTCTCTGTGGGATCACTTTAGATCTGAGACCTAACAAAAGCTTAAAAAAAAAATGTATTATACATTCAATGTATTGCACACTTGTTTATTTAACTGGCAAAAGCTGTTATTTTGGGGTCTCTTAGGCTCACCAGTGTCTAACTACCTGCTTAGCAGTCCCACTGTATGTGAGGAAAGAGAGAGAGAGAGAGAAGGGAGAGGGAGAGGGGGAGAGAGAGAGAGAGAGAGATCTGGGCTCAGATAATAATAATTTACAACCTAATACAAGGTTGCATCCACCACATTCTGTTGACCAAAGAGAGTACCAAGGCACCCCTATTTGGGGAAGGGGCTGGAGCACAGTCCTACTGCAAAGAGCTGCAGCGTGAAGGGGTAGAGAACTGGGCCTGCTTTGATGCTCTGTCTGCGAAGAAGGCCCTGCTTGGTCAGGGTAGGAGGCCAGAAGTGTAGAACCGTGTATGTCCAGCAGGGGAGGAAATGGTGCAGAGAGCTTGCCAGTATTGCTGTGCGCTTCCTCGGGATCCTCCTGATGCCCATGCCAGCGCGGCCCCCTGTGTGCTGGGCCAGCAGCGTAACCCAGAAGGGCAAGGGCCTTGGGAGAGAGGTCTCCATTCCTCCCCTGTTTACTCATCTGTAAAATGGGGGAAATGATGATGATGATGAAATCCCTCCATTACCATGGAGATGATAAAAAAACTAGCAATTTATGAATGTCTCAGACTCTGCAAAGAAGTGGCTGCTGCTGCTCCACCTTCCAAGTTAAATAGCTGGACGAGGTGGGAATTCAGGCTACACCCACATGGGGTGAGATGCAGGCTTGCGTTAGAGGAGGGTGAGAGTCACAGAGTCTGCGGGCTGAGGCCTCCAAGGCTAAGGCTTGGCAGATGGTGGGTGGAATCCAGCTGGACGGAGACAGGGCCTGGCGTGGTGGGAGAGGACGTGGTGCAAGCAAAGCTGCAGGGGCTGGCGCACACGCGGTGGATGGCAGGGACCCACGGCGCAGGGCCGACATTCCCAAGGGTTCAGGGTCGGCTGCGCCAGGAGCTGACACACACTTGCATGCTTGTGCCTTGGCAGGGTGGATTTGAACAAGGGAAAAAAAGAATGAGAGATTGAAAACAGATTATCAGGCGGAAAGTATTCCGGGCGCGAGCTGCCTGTCTCTGCAGCCCCTGGCTCCCTCCCCTCCATTCCCCAACCCTGACGCCAGGCCCTTGGGAGCAAGGTGCCCCTCCCCGGGTCGGTCAAACTCCCTTCCCGCCTGGGTGCCTGGCTCTGTTTGAGATTTAAATCACACCCGGAGCCTGACCACACACTCTGGACCATGCTAAAGGCTTCTCATGCTCCTTGGCTTCTGCCTCAAGCTCCATTCTGTTATTGTCCTCGTTCCCGGATGTATAACCTGGGGGCCAGATAGGTTAACTGACTGGCCCACGCCATCCTGTCAGCCAAGGTTGATTACATGGAATTCTGTTGCCTTATCCTGAGCAGACCAAGAGAGGTTTAGGATGACAAGGACGAAGATTCCTGGGGTGCAGGGCTAGAGTGGGGGGCAGTGTGGTGCAGTGGCTACTTGTCTGTCTCTAGAGTCAGATTTTGGGATTGTTTGTTACAGCAGACACACCCTGGTTTATCCTGATAGATAAAAATCACGAGCAACAAAATTATATATCTCTGGAAATGTCAAGACCTACGGGGGGCGGGGTGGCACATGCCTGTAATCTCAGCTCTCTGGAAGGCTGAAGCAGGAGGATTGTGAGTTGGAGCTCATCTGAGGCAATTTAGCAACCTAGTGAGAACCTGTGTTCAAAAAAAATATTTTTAAAGTAGGGGGCTAGGAATGTAGCTCAGCGTGAATGACCTGGATCCAACCCCTAGTATTAAAACAACAACAACAACAGCGGCAACAACAACAGAACACTTCCCTCTTAGGAGCAGCATTTTTGGAAAATTAAATTTTGGCCAAACACAAATGACATAAAATTTACCTTCTTTCTGGGCGTGGTGGTGCACGCCTGTAATCCCGGCACTCCGGAGGTTGAGGCAGGAGGATCGCCATGGGTTTGAGGCCAGCTTAAGCTACATAGTGAGACTCCGCCTCCAAAAAAAAAAAAAAAAAAAAAAAGAAGAAGGAGAAGGAGAAGAAGAAGAAGAAGAAAAAAAGAAAATTTACCTTCTTAAATTTGCTTTGCAGTGCTGAGGATCACACCCAGGGCTCCAAGCATGCTAGACAGGCTCTGCACCACCGAACTCTACCCCCGGTCCCATCTTAACATTTCTTAAAGCGGGCGGGTCAGTGGCATCAGGCACATTCACATTAATGTGCTGCCCTCGCCGGTGTCCATCACAGAACTCCTTCCAAGTTACCAGCTGGAAACCCAGTACCCGTTAAACGCTACTCCTCTGCCATGGCCCCTGGCGGTTCCGCTTGCATCTCTATGAACTGGGCTACTGTAGATAGATAGATCCCTCACATAAGCTCAGCATTGGACTTTTCCTAATTGATTTCACTTAGCATAATGTCCTGGAGGTCTGTCTCCGTGGGAGCATGAGTCAGAGATTGCTTCCTTTTCCAGGTGGAATCACCTTCCGTCGCATGGAGAGACCGCGCTTGGCTTCTCCACTGGCCGGCCAAAGGGCGCCTGGTATGGTGCACTTTCTGAGTATTGGGAATAGTGCTGCTGAGAGCAGGGTGTACACACCCTAGACAGGGCCATTGAAGCAAAGGGGTTTTGTGTGGCTCTGGGCAGGTTCCTTCCAGATCCGGTCCCAGCTTTCCTCCCCCACCTGCATCCTCAGAGCAGCCCACGCACAGAGGACCAGGAGAGAGCGAAGTGCGGACCTGCGAGGTACTGTTACTGTTATTACTCAGTGGGGAGAGGGCAGCAGTTTCCCAAAGGCGTGAGTCACTCATGGTGCCGTTCCAGGCATCAGGAGGAGCTGTTCTGGGCAGCAGAACCCAAATTCCACACAGAGCAGTGACCCCGGGCCAGAGCCTTGGGGGAGCCACACCCTCTCCAGACCCTGGGCCACTGACTGATATGAGGAAGGAGTCAATGAATGTCAGAATCCTTTGGGCCCTTAGGGTAGAGCTTCCAGTCCCACTGACTCACAGGACCAGAAAGGAGGCTCAGAGAGGATGAGGAAGTTGCTCAGAGTCACACAGCAGAGGGGCTGGACTGGAACTCAAAACCTCAGACCCTCAGTCCTGTGCCTGCCTGCTTCCCACGTGCTGTCAGTGCTCAGGAAGAGGGGATCAGAAGTGAGCTCTAGAGTAGCAGTTTGGGGCAGGAGAGATTGGGGATCTGCCAGCCCAGGGGAAGGTGGAACTTCCTGGTACATGTGATCTGGGGAAGGGAAAGCTTTGCCCAAGAGCATGCTGGGAGGTGCAGGGGGGGTGATGGACTCTGAATGTGGGTCCCTGTCCTTGGTGACAGTCACAGCAGGGAGCGCTTTCAGAGCATGGGCCAGGTACAAGGTCTTCAGCTTCATGGTTTACTCATAGTTTCTCCACTGCCAACATCAGGGTGATGCTACATACTCTACCTTACTAGGTGTGGTGGCCTTGACCTGTAGTCCCAGCATCAGAGGATGAGGCAGGAGGACCTCGAGTGATTTGGCAAGATTATCTAAAAAAAAACCCAAAAAACAGAAAGCAAAAAGAGCTAGGGATGTAGCTCATTGTGAAGGCCCTGGGTTCAATCTCCAGCACCATAAAAACAAACAAATAAACAACAAATATTCTAATATTTGGTAACATTAGGTAGATGATTAAGTGTCCAGGTAAATAGCTTATTAGTAAATAGGAGCCTAAAATCTCCTGATGAGAACCCCATGGGATGCAAGAAATATTAACCCTACATTAGAGATAGGAAGTCTGAGGTTTGCACAGGAGTCTAAAAATATAAAAGCCTGGATTTGAATTCTGCTCTAATTTATCACCTACTATGTGTCAGGCCCTGTGTCCTATAGCTATGTTATCCCACTGGATGTATCAGCAATCCCGCAGGGAGGTATTATTTATTGTCATTGTTGTTGTCATTATTCCTGTTGGACAAAGAGGGAAAACAATGCTCAGAAAGGTGTGAGACTTACGGACAGGCAAGGTCAAGATACAGGACTCTGTGAAGCTATGAGTGAGCATATTTTGGATTTTGTGGGTCAAAGGCCCCCAGAGAGCTCTGAAGGATTCCAAAATAGAGAGTGAAGAAGGATTGAAGATATGACATGGCCAAGAAGGCCTGAGACAACCTTACACTTAGACACAACCACAGAAGAAGGAACCGGAGAGGCGGTGGGGTCAGGGAAAAAGCCCAAGTTGATCAACATGAGTTTTCTGCCCACATGTGGATTAGGGCAGGGAAATAAAAACCAACTCGGAATAGATTACATCTCCTGCCCATCTGAAATGCACACTGGGATTGGTGCCTGCTTCACACGATCGTCACACTCCGCTAGCCTGCGCGTCAGAGGAGCGCTCACTGCGAGGCAGGCTATGCACAGACTCCAGAGCCGCAGGCCTGGGATCCCATCCCTAATGCCAGCTTCCCCATCCACCTGATAGGAAGTGGGACTCTCCCACCTCCCTGGACGTTTACCGTCAAGTGCTGTCCAATGTTTCATTTATTTATTTACCACCTCCTCCCCCGGTTGATTATAAGTTTCAAAAGGCAGAAGTTTCTTCCCTTCCACCTTCCCTCCCTCTTTTTCCCTCTTCCTCCGCTTTCTTTTCTTCTTCTCTCTCTTCCCCCTTGTCCCCTTTTCCTTTGCTTTTATTTATAAAAAATTCCAAACCTCCAGGAAAGCACAGACAACATAACCATTACACCATTCGCCGTTTATTCATAACCTAAACTTAACAGCTGTTAACATTCCACTATATTTGCTCTACTTTTTGCAGTGCCAGCACTTTCTAAAGTAAATCATATTTATCACAATATTTTCTTATTTAAAACCCCCAAGGTAGGGAGTGTAATATTTTGCTCACTGCTTGGAACCTGGGAAGCCATGGATAAATACTTGTGGAATGAACAGGACTCATTGAATCTTGATGGCAACCCTTTGCAGTAGGTGTTAATTAGTATCTGAGCTTTACAGAAGAGGAAATGGAGGCACCGGAGGATCCTAGCGGGAGGTAGAGGAGAGGGACTTGAGCTGAAGGGGGCAGAGTGCAGGCCCCCTGTCTCCGTGGTACTGTCGTTCTCCAGGGGACACACCTGAATCCTCTCTGTCCACCTGTCCTGTCTGGACACTGCCTGCAGAGCTGACCTTGGAGAGGAGGGGCTGGGGCTGCCAGGAGCAGGTCAGCCCTCTGGGGCCCTGAGCGTTCTCACGGCGCCTGGGTCCTTCTGTGCTGTCCCTGGTGAAGATAGACGGCTCCTGCCCAGATGAGTGATCTTGGGGTTTGTTATGAATGGAAATTTTTTTTTTTTTTTAGAAATAAAAGGAGGAAAATACTAACAGATCAACAACGTTTTACAAAATAGCAAAGGATCAGTACAGACATTACAGAGTTACAAACAGAGTGGTAGGGAATTAACAATGCTTATTGTATTACATATTGATATCTTCAATGTAGTTTCTCATGAAAACACATATAGACATACAAAGCTAATCAACCAATGCCTCACTGACAGTTTCTTTCAGCAAGGAAATACAGAACAGTAGAGCACCTGTGTTAACTATCCTGCATATACATATATACAAACTTTCTCCTTCTTTCCCTTCTCTTTTCCCATATTCCAGTTATCCTTTACCTATGAGTGCTTTCCTATCAATTCCCAATGTCTGTCATATCTCCTAGTTTAAATTAACTCTTTCAGGCTTTACACTAGAGAAACAATGTGGTGCTTGCACATGTATGTTTGATTTATTTCGCTGATGAGTATGGTCTCTAGTTGTGACCATTTGCCTATAAAAGCCTCGAGTTTATCTTTCTTTACAGCTGAGTAATATTCCATTATATAAAAGTACCACAATTTTCTTATCCAATCCTCAGTGGATGGACATTTGGGTTGCTTCCACATTTTAGCAGTTACAAATTGTGCTGCTATGAACATAGGTGCACATACATCACTGTGATATGATGTTTTTAGATCTTCTGGGAAAATACCCAGCAGGGGGATAGGTGGGTTGAATGGGACCTCTAGACCTAGTTTTCTGAGGACTCTCCAAACTGATTTCCACAGTGGTTTCACCAGTCTGCATTCCCACCAGCAGTGGAGAAGGGTTCCTATTTCTCCACAGCCTCGCCAGCATTTGTTATTGGCTGATTTCTTAATGCTATCCTGAATGGAGATTCTTTCTGTAGGATGTGACGGTTGATGGCAGGAGTCTGGGTCCCCAGACTTGACCCCTCGGAATGTGAACAGGAATCTCCAGCCTTCTCGCCGAGGGGCAGCTCTCCCAGCCGCCATGGCGGAGGAAGGCAGTTTCAGGCAGCTCTCTCATGCTGCTGAGGAGGTGACCTGAGGCCTTCCAGCCCCAAGCTGTGAGACAGCTCCTCTGGGTGAAAGAACTGCAGGCTGCAAAGTCAAGGAAACCTGGGATCTGTCTCTTCCTCCCTGGCTGAGACTCTGGACAGATACCCACCCTTGGGAAACCTCAGTCTTCATATCTATTAAATGGGGATAAATCAAAGCAACTTTGTAGCCGAGATGGAACTAGGTAATGCTAGCCAGGTGCCCAAGACACAACTTTGTGTGTATGTGTGTGTGCTGGAGTTTATCACTGAGCCATACCCCTAGACCCCAGAGTCACATTTAAGGAGGTAGTGACTGTCCAGAGTGCTGGCCCCGCACTGGCGTGCGTCTGAGAGTGAGTGCCTTCTTACATTTGCACCCTGGGCCCCTTGCTGTCCTACCCCCATCCACGCCCTGCTGCCTGGGGTTATGATGGAAAGGTCATGAGACAGTTTGTGTAAAGCATCTTAATACAGTGCCTAGTGCGCTTAATGCTCAACTCACTGTGAATGCTGCTATTGTTGCTTCATTACTTACTTATTTACTCCAGTGCCGGGGACCAAACTGAGGGCTTCTCACATGCTAGGCGAGTGCTGGGCTACTGAGCCACACCCTTGCCACACCCCATGCCCCCAGCTCCTATTTTCTTATTGGCAGTTTTTTTGCAGTAGGAGGGGCCATAGTCCTGCTTGGCTCTCCCTGGGCACAGATGGCCTCCATCTCTCCCTCTGCTTCTGCATGTGGTATTCTTTTTGTCGTTTGTACCCTTTTAACCTTATCTAATTACCATTATTTACTACGACTTTCTGGGCTCGGAAGCCCCTGTCCATGCTGATGGCCTGAGGATCACAGCTGCCAGGCCTGGGCTAAGCACTGACATCTTATCAGCCATCTAATCCTTACAATGACCTGTGAAATAGAAACTATGGCTATACCCATTTTGTAAATGAGGAAACTGAGGCACTGAGCAATTAAGCAGCTCACCCAAGGACTCACTATTATAAAGGGCTGGAAAAGCAAGGCAGGAGGATTGCAAGTTCACACACATCCAGAGCAACTTAGTGACTTAGTAAGACCCTGTCTCAAAATAAAAATAAAAAATGGGCTGAGGATATAGCTCAGTGCACACGCCCTGGGTTCAAGCTCCAGTACCACAAAATATGTGTATATATGAAAGAAAGACAGAAAGAAGAAAAAGAAAAGAAAGGGCCAGTGCTGGCAGTAGGACCAAGTCATCTAACCCTGAAACCCGAGAGATGCAGCCCAGGACACAGTTTCTGCCACCTGTCACCTGCCTCTGCCCTCTGGGGTGCAGACAGATGGCTCTAGGCAGGGGTCCCAAGGCCCATCAGAGAAGGCTGACCTCCCCGAGCTCGGTCAGGTCCTGGGCACCTGAGGACAAGAGGAGAGACCGGATGCTTTCTGAGCATCTCTAGGCCACAGCACACTATAGTATTTCCAAGTCCTCCCAGGCTAGAAGGCGCTATAATAATAACAGTGGCAGTGAGCACCTACTTAGCTCTGGGACACAGTGCTAAGTGGCCCACACACATTGCTTCGGATGACACCCGAATGTGGGACAGGTAGGTTTTGATCTGCAGGGCAACCATCCATCACTCCCTAGGGAGCCTTGTTATTGGTGCAAATTAAGTTTGCCCTGCCTCCCATCTTCCTCCTCTGTAGTTCATCTTCCTTCCTGGCCACCCGAGTGGTTATGTGTCTGGTCCCACCCAGGCCCTGTTTGGGACTCTCTGCCGGCTCCCACCCCACGGTCCAGTTTAAAAGCCTTTTCCTGGCATTCAAGTTTGACTGCCGACATCTGTCGACCTCGCTGCCTGGTGCTCCCACCGTTCACACAGCTCCGTCCTGCACACCAGTCTTCGCTGCTCTACAGACAGGCCGTGGTGCTGGGCGGGACCAGGGGGCTGGCGCTGGCTTTTTGAGGTCCTCCAGCAGGCCTGTTTGTCCGGAGTGTCTTGCCTTCCCTGAGAGCCTTCTGGACCTTTGCAGATGGGGCTGGAAACTCCTGGGAACTGCCAGGCCTGAGCGTAGCTGTGTCCCGTGATGCTGGATGGGACTTTGGGAGAAGGAGGCTTTGAACTTAGATGTGGATTCAGCATCCACTCTGCCACTGGCCAGTTTGAAGCTCTCAGCCTCGTTTGCTCCTCCCAGCACAGTGCTATAGGACCCTCTGCTGGCGACGGGGTAAGCCCTGGGCTCCAGGCTGCAGTGCGTTCAAAGGCACCGGGTACACCATGCTGACACATGGCCACACGCACTCCAGGCATGGGACAGAGCGGGGAAAGGGCCCCTTGTGGCCCCTGTCCTCACACACAGACACTGGACAGAGAAGTGCTGCCCTGTCAGCTGCCACTGTGCCTGGAATCAGGCAGCGTGCCCCTGGCCCATCCCTCTCCTCACCTGCGAAGCCCCCAGGGCAGGATCCAGATGAGCTCTTCATCCGTGCTCCGGACACTCAGCAGATGTCTGAGTTGATGTGATGTCTATAACCAAGACGTGGGGTGCACAGTGAGGCAGGATAGACGAAATAAAAACACGTAGAAAGGAGACAAGGAAATCATGACTTAAAAAGTTGTACTTTTAGGTCTGGGGATATAGCTCAGTGGCACAAGTGCCTGCCTAGGAAGCCCAAGGTCCTGAGTTCGAGTCCCAGTACCAAAAAAAAAAAAAAAGTTGTACTTTTAAGAAGACTACAACTTCTGCAACCCCAAGTCATCAAAGTGACCCTTGCCAGCATTTTCTAGATTAAATTTAGGCCCCTTTCTTTTTTTTTTTTTTGGTACTGAGAATCGAACTTGGGACCTTGTACTTGCCAGGCGGGCACTTGTGCTGCTGAGCCATATCCCTGGCCCTGGGCTCCTTTCTTAGCAGACCTGTCATCCCCACAATTCCACAGGAACACTTGAAACTTCCACAAATTGGCTCAAATGAGAAAGTAAAGAGCAGGAGCCTGACCCTAAGATAAACGAACAGGTTGAGTGAATTCAAACAATGTTTAAATTACCTATTCAATAAATGAACAAAAATACACACACAAAAAATCCCAAAACTGGGTTCATACCTATAATGCAGGCCAGCACCCTTCTGGAAGTGGGTCACTTCTCCCGGGGTTTTCACTCCTTCAAGGGAAGTATAAATGTGCCCCATTCCAGGAAGTAATGTGCATCTTTCTTGAGGGTGCACACTACTTTTCTGAGCACATACTTCTTAAATCTCTGTCTGATAAACCTTCCCCATGCCTCTTACTGGTGCATTCTGAAAAGTCTTTCTCCACAAGGTAAGTCAGTGACCCTGATAACCTTTTCTATGAGTAGGATGGTTTAGGTTCCTTATTCCAGCTTTATGAACTTCCTTGGGCCTTGTCCAGTGACACTTAGTATGTGACAAGGACTTCAGCTATTAAACTGCTTAATTATGTCAACATCTCTTGAGATATGTACTATTGCCATTGCCCCCACTTCACAGATGGAAAAACTGAGGTCTAGAAAAGTTAAGTAAACTACCCAGAGTTAGAGTCAGCAAGGGGAACAGCCAGAATCGGAACCCAGGCCACTTGCCTTTAGAGTCCCCTTGCTGCATGCCCCTCTGAGATGATGCCGCCTTCCCAAGAGAGCCAGACAGGACCTGGTTCCAGGTGTGGTAGCTGCTCTGCAGCCCAGGGCTGGCCAGGAGGCCTGGCTGAGCCCATCACCCCCAGCCTGCTCCTGCCTCCCCATTTCCCAGGTGAACCGTGGTGGTAAACAGGGGACGGCAGCCCCGTGATGTGATGGCTCCTGCCAAGCTGGTACTCGGAGGCCTGGGGTGCCCCAGGGGATCCCAGCCCAGCAGCTGGGCCGACCTCAGGACCGGCGTTTCCGTAAACACTCCAGTGAGCCAGCCCCGCGTGGTCGTCCATGGGCCACTGGCCGAGAGGCCGAGGTTTGGCTGACCCTGTGTGGCTTCCTCCAACACGGCCGCTTCCACCCCCTCTGCCTGGCTGGGCTTCCAGTAATGAAGTGTTTTCTCTGGGGCCAAGGGGCTGGGGCACTGGGGCACTTCCTGTCCACTCCCTTCGCTCTGCAGGGCCTTCCTTCCCCTGTGGGGTGCCGTGTGTCCTGTGCCAAGCGTCTCCCCGCGGCCCAGGCGCGTCGCAGCTTCCTGGGGGCCCTCTGGGGATGGGGGACAAAACTGAGCCCTGCCCAGGTGTGGTGCGTCACCGAGCTGACCAGGTCTCCATCGCCGCAGCAAGAGAGGCAGCGGAGGAATGGAAACAATCAGCCTTTCGGAGGCTTGCTGCTTGCCCTTCCCCCTCACAGCATCCCTCCGAGGCGTGCGTCGTTTTCCAGAAGGGGAGACTGAGGCCCCGAGGAGTGAGGGAGCTTAACCAAGGTCACAAACAGTAGGAGGCAGGGCTGGGATTTGAAGCCCTTGTGCCCCTGCTCACACCCACTGTGCTGTATCACCTCTTACAAGATGGCCTGCAGTGGAGCTCAGTGGCCAAGAGGCCCTGGCTTGGGTCCCCAGCACAGGGTGGGGTTGGGGCAGACAGCTTGAAAGAACCTTCCAGTTCCTACTGCCTGGCATTTTAAACAGTAAAATAGAGTTGGCTCACAGGGACAGGAGAGAGCTGATCACGTCCTAGGTCTGTCACTTATTTTCCTGCTGTGTGACCTTGGATCAATCACTTCACCTCTCTGAGCCTTAGTTCCCAAGTGGAACTATGAGAATTAAAGGGCCGGGCAGAGGGTATTCATGAGCTGATGCACTCGTCAGGATTAGTGTTCCTGCAGCGTCACCCTTGCCATGGCCCCTGCAGCAAGGACTCTGCTGGGCCGGGAAGAGGAGGCAGCCGCAGCTGAGACCGGTCCTCCAGGAGAAACCTTTCCCTACCTTCAGGCCCTCACAAAGGACTGATGGGACAGGGACCAGCCCCTCCTGTCTGGGGCCCAGCTTTGTCCTCTGGCCTCCAAGGGCTGTCTCCGGGTGGTGGCAGAGCCCAGGAGGGAGACAAGCACAGACGTTCTGTGTGACCTGGCGTCCGGGCCTGGGGTGGGGGCGTCGGGGCTCCTGGACACGGCACTTTGGAGACGGCTCTGGCTGAGAGGCCCACACCCTGCTTCATCCTGAGCCACTCTTCTGGGGTCTGTTTTAAAGGTGGGAGCCTGATGAGGGCCTTTGCTCGGAGGAAAGGGACTGCTGCCTGCGAGGGGCTCTTTGTCAGGGATGAGCAGGGGAGCAGCTCCCTTGCCCTCTGGGGAGCTCCGCACCGAGCTGGTGGCTGGTGGGTGACTCAGCCGCTTCTCCTCACATTCTGCCGTCCCATGACTGGGGGCCTCCGGGGCGGCTCCTCGCCAGGCTCCCCTAACCGTTGCCCCCCTGCAGCACTTGGAGGGACTGGGAACAATTAACTCCCTCCTCGGGCGTGGCCAGATGTCCACATGGGCCTGCGTTTTGCTGACCACATGTGACTCAAGACTGGAGGAGCCCCGAGAGGCGGGGAGAGCAGCTTGTGATGTCACAGCTGGAGCCTGGGGCCTGAGAGGGGAGAGTCGCCCGAGGTCCCAGGCATGGGCGGTGACCTGAGGTTCTGATGCCTGGACTGGGGCTTTCTGACCCTTCCAGAGGGGCCCAGGATGTGCCCGAGGCCTTGTCCCTATTCCCACCCCAGCCACACTGTGCTCCCTGACTAGAGCGCGCCTCTCCAGCTCCACTGCATGTGGGTCCGGCTGCCTCGTGCTCCATCCAGAATCACCTCGGCCATCTCCCGAGCTGGGCTTGGTCTTCCCTCTCACCCCCTCAGAACCTGATGCTTCCTGCTTCCTATTGCCTGTCTTCCCCTCTGCTCTGTGAGCGTGTTACGAACAGAGACTTTCATTTTTTCTTAAATAGCAGGGCACGGCCCGCTACACTTGGCACTTGTTGGATGAATGTATGGACGGGTGGATACGCAGGAGGATGGGTGGACTGCTGTGTAGATGAGTGAACAAATGGATGGGCGGATGGTTCAGTAGATGACAGACAAATAGATGGATGGATGGGATGGGTGGATGGATGGACTGATAGACAGATGGACAGGGGGATCAGCTGGAC
Source organism: Chinchilla lanigera (assembly GCF_000276665.1). Classification (NCBI taxonomy): domain Eukaryota; kingdom Metazoa; phylum Chordata; class Mammalia; order Rodentia; family Chinchillidae; genus Chinchilla; species Chinchilla lanigera. The sequence goes on along the minus strand of NW_004955445.1, from coordinate 12,645,841 downwards.
GGGGCCCCTACAGGGACCCAACCACGAGGCATAAGGCTCAGAGCCTGGACCTCCTGCTGAAAGGAGGGGCCCTCGAGTGAGGAGGAAATAAACTAGCCTGTCACCTGCCTCCTCTGAGGGACACCCAGCCAAGAGTAAAGCCACACTACCCTGGTGCCTGGGCTTCTGGCCAAATGGTCCCAATTCAGTGGGGTCTCCTGAACGCTGGTAACTGGCCAGACATCAGTCTCGAGGGGATGCTCTGGCCTCTGGCATTCCAGAATTCTGTGCCATATGCCTTCCCTCTGCGCCTCCCTCTGAGTCAGAGCTGCTGCCCCATAAATGCTTACAAGGATAGAAACAGAGGCCCCTGGAGCTGGAAGAACTCAGAAAATAAGGCGCTCACCTCCCTCCCATTTACAGATGAGGAAACTGAGGCCAAGCAAGGCTAAGGAATTTGCCCAAGGATGCACAGAAGTAGAGCTGGAATTAGAGCTTGGGTCTCCCAATTCATTTATTCATTCATGAAACAAATATGAATCCAGCTCCTAGGGTGCCAGGCTCAGCCTTTTCCCTGGCGTGCTGGGCCTGTAAATAAGCCCTCATGCCAGTTTCTGAACCATTTTTCCATTTTTCCACGACCTCTAGCTCCCTGGCAGACTTATCTGTGTCTCACCAGGTACATGCTTGACCCCGGCCCCATGCCCACCCCCTTGCCTGCAAACGAGGGCCACTTCCTTGTCTGGATCCCACAGCTCGTATCCGTGCAGCCTTCGCAGAGATGGTCACATGTGCATGTCGTGAGCTCCACATTCCATCTGCTCTTGGCGAGGACCATTTGTGTCCTTGCACAGTCATCCTGGCCAGCTCAAACTGAAGCCAAGTGTTAAGCTGTCCAAGCCCACAGCTGTCCCAGGGGGAGCTGTCACATGGCACCTGGGAGCTCAGGGCCCAGAGCAGGCCTCTGAATTCCTGCCCAAACTGGGGAATGTGTGGCGAGGGGAGGTCATGGCCGTGCGCCGGGGGTGGGATTTTTGCAGTCAGCTGAGCAAACAGTGCTCCCACCCCCACCCCAGTCATGCCAGAGGCGGGACCTTGGGGAGGTGCCAGTCTTGGAAGGATGGACCCTCTGGTTCAGGAGCAGGACCCCAGACCTGGGCAGGTCCTGGGCATGAGCTGCCCTTTCTGTGAGCCTTCCACTATACATGTGACCTTGCTGGAGGAGGTGTGGAACAACTCCGTGCTGTGAGGTTCCTATTCAGGTTCAGCTGCAGGCAACAGAAAAGTCCCCAAAAGCCAGGTGTGGTGGTGCGTAACCATGATCCCAGCACACTGGGAGGCTGAGACAGGAGGATGGCAAGTTTGAGCACAGCCCGGGCAATTTAACTTAGTGAGACCTTGTCTCAAAATTTTAAAAAGATAAGATGTAGCTTAGTGCAGAGAACCTGGGTTCAATCCCCAGTGTTCGCCCCTCAAAGTTTTTAGAAACAAATCAATGAGTTAGAAAACAAATGAAGAATTAATAGACCAAATGCCTTTTCCAGGACAAAATTAATATGAGAGATAGACTGCAGATAAGACTATGACAAAAGGGATCAAATGCAAAGAAGTAAAGTAAAAATACAAAGGCAGAAAAGGGAAAATAACCTCGATGTAGACATTAAAATACTCAAAGGGCTATTGAGAGCCATGCTTTTAAGTTTAAAAACTGAGGGAAAATGGGAAAGTTCGTAGAAGGGGATACAAATGCCAAGAGATTGGCCCATGAACCAATGGAGAATTCCAGTCTGTCGTTCATGTTACAGAAAGTGAAATGGCAAAGCCCTCCCAGACTCCAAATCATCAGACCCAAATAAACTGACAATATTAAAATAAATGGGAAGGGGCTGGGGATTTAGCTCAGCGGCAAAAAGCGTCTGCCTGGCAAGCGCAAGGTCGTGAGTTCGGTTCTCGGTACCGGAGAAAAACCAAAAAAAAACAAAAAAAAAAAAAAAAAAAAAAAAAAAAAAAAAAGGGAGCTGGGCAGAGTACCCAGGCACACAGTCCACAAGACAAATAGCACTTTTACATCACCGGTAACTGACCAGAGAAACGCAAACCATTGTTGGCTTAAGTGGAAGAGAATATACACACTATAGGAATATAAAAATGCTGTGTATACATATATATATATATATATATAGCACATATACACATATATTTTATATTTTTAATCACGCAAATGAAGCCTGTAGGTAGAGTCCAGGGAGCATATGCCATCTCCAGGTGTCACAAAGGATCTGGCCTCCTTTATCTCTCCTTTAGGCTCCTCTGTACATGAAGTCCATCTTCAAGGTAACTTCATGGCCCAAAATGGCTGCACAACTCCACCATCACATCTGCATGACTGACTAGAAGGAGAAGAAGCATGGAGTGGCAGTGGTGGGACAAAAGGGAAGCTATTATTTTTGAAGAAACTTTCCAGAGTCTGCACACAACCCTGTCACGTATATCTCATGGCTGGAAATTGGCCATGTGCCATGACAGCTGAGGGCATCACTACCCTCAATAAAATCATGGCTGGGTGACCATGGAAGGAAGCAAAGAAGGATAGTGAAATAAGCACCAATCGGGACCTCAGATACCACTCTCCAAAAGAGTAAACTGAGGCCCAGGGAGGCAAGGAATTTACACACAGACACAAAGCAGTAGCAGCAGGTGGGGATTTTCATCCGGTTGTGGGTCACTTTCCCTACAGTGTGCTTCCTCTCCCACTCTGAAATATCAGCTACCAAGCCCTGCCCCTCCTCCCTCCCAACCCTGCCTAGGCTGGGTGGGGCTTGTTCTGGGTTCTCCATCCCCATTACCCAGAATAACTCCGAGTGCTACCCTTCCACCTCACCAGCTATCCTGTAGACTCCTGTGGCACAGATGCTATAAATGTGGAGGAAGGGATGCAGGCAGGGGGCTGAGAAACTGTGACAGTCCAGAAGCCGCCATGCCCTGCCAACTGCAGGCACTTCTTCCTGGCTTCCCAATGCTGGCTCCTGGCCTGGTGCATTTCACAAGTTCTGCTCTCCAGTGGCATTTCCTACACCTTACAGTGTCAGGTCTGGCACTGAAAAAGCAGAGTCTGTCTTTTTTCCTCTTTTATGAGAAGCTGAGGCCCACAAAAGCACAAATATGCATCCCAGATCCCAAGGCACCTTCAGGAAAGAATATTATATGTCCCTCACTCTGAGTCCACTTCATGGACACACACAGAAAGATGGCACCTCCCAGCATCCCTTGCAGTTATGTTGGAATCATGTGACTAGTTCTGGCCAATGAAATGTAAGCAAAAGTGATGCTCTCACTGCTTTATACCTCTCTTTACCTTGGCTGCTACTGGCCTGGAACAGGGACTCAGGTCTGCATTTCATACCAGCATCCAGGTGAGGCTGATGCTGTTGGTGCCAGATCGCATATTTGAGCAGGGAAGAGCTACAGGATGCTACTCTGAGGTAGAGAAGGCCTGATAACTATTGCACTATTTTGCACTATTCACAAGCAAGAAGTAAGCCTTCATTAGTTAAGCCATGGAGATTCAGGGGTTTCTTTGTGGCCTAGCATAGCCTAATGATAGATAATCATCATTTAGTCAGTCAACACATATCAACTGTATTTCTACCGTGAAGTAATTCAATGCCCTGGGACTTCACTTCAAGGAGATGCCTACATTTGAGGTTGTACAGGTGCATACTTGAAATTAACGGCCTCCTTAAAATTTGCACTTGAGGCACCTTTTTGCCTCTCCTGGTCCCCAGGTCTGTAAGTTGATCTGGGAATTAGCAACTGAACCCCAGGACCTTTTGACCTGTGAACCTACATTTCCATTTGGTTAAGCAAAGGGCAGCCATGTTCATTTGGGGGTCTTATTCTGCGGGGAAGAAGGGTGGCTGCAGCAGCAGTCCAAAGACTCAAGTGTTCTTTGGATTCTCACATCCCTCTGGGGCCCACCTTGGCACTGTAGAGACCCGAGCCCTGCTAACCACCCAGCAGAATGTCTTCCGGTCACAGCCTCCCCACTTTGGTCTGTACGTGGAAGGAGGACCACTGGCACTTTCACTGCCCTGGGCAAGGCCTGCATGCGCCTCCATCTGGCCAGGCCTCAGCCTCAGCTGCCCACACCCTGCCCCTACGCTTCCCTCTTCAGTATTAGAGAGGAAAAGGTCCAGGGGAAACCACGTTCTGACTCAGAGGACCGCAGGCCCAGGACACGGCTCACCTCTGGCCGCCTCCGGCTCCCCGCCAGCCCCCGGAGGCCTCGCTGCCCTGCTGTTGCTGCTGCCGCCGCTGCAGCCCATCTGAAAATCCTCCCACCTCTCCTAACCCCTGCTTCTTGCCTCAGAGGAAGACACAGCCTAGCTCTGCACCTCGGGGAAAACCAGCCACTGCAACAGAGCTCAGAACAGCGGGGACCTGGTCAGGGGCAGAAGGCAGCGTTTCGGAAGGGGCTTGTGGACTCTTCTGAAATGCAGCTTGCTCTGGGTGGCAATTATGTGGCTATGCGGTTGTCATCAGGTCACACGGACGTGAAACCATGGAGCCGTGCACGGAACACTGGTGCATTGTAAGCACTGTTCTGCCTACGTTACCCCTCCATGTGAAAAGGGATCACAGAGAACTCTAACACAAATGACAAATTCAGACTTATGTTTGACATCTTATGGACCTGCCCTGAAAGCCTGGCTCTGTTTTCTAACTGCGTGACGTTACGCAAGTTTCTTAACCCCTGTGAGCTTCATTTTTTTTTTTTTTTTAACTAAGGTGCCGATTTTGAAGACTAGAAATACCATTGTGTATTTTTTGTGTGTGGTATTGGGGATTAAACCGGGAAGTCCTCAACCACGGAGAAACACTTTTATCCCCTTTTAATTTTTCTGCTTTGAGACAGGGTCTCATTAAATTCTTTCCCCCCAGTTGCCCATCCATTCTGGAACCTCCTGCTGTCCAGCTCTGTCACTTTGCAGTTTGGGGCACTGGTAGAGATGATGGGGACCACGGGCTTCCCCTGGCCCACCTGTTGACATCACCTCGATTATTGTCTCTGCCCACGTCTTCACACCCCTGTTCCAGTGCTGTGATGGTACAGATGTGCCCACGGTCTTGGAGTGCAAATTAGTGTTCCATGTGTACCCCCACTGCCCAGGAAGCTCCATTCCCACCGGATGTCCTGGGGCCCAGATTTTGTAAGGCCGGCATGCTGTACCCCTCCAGGCACTTGAGTGTGCTGTCCCCATCGTCTGGAACCTTCTACCCTCCTTAACCTGCACTCTTGTTGGTTCTCTGAAATGGCGCCTCCTTCAGAAATCTGCCCCTCCCTGTTGGTCTGAACGAGGGATCCTCCTCAGTATTCCCAGGAATCCCTCCAGTTTTGCCACTGTTGTCTCTTCCTCTGGATTTGGTCCCAAGGTTATTACTGTGAACCCAGTCCCTGCAGAGGAGATCTCAACATTGCCTGAACTGAAGAAAATGGATTTTGTTAAACTAGATTGTCCGGCAGTGCCCAGCAAGTGCAGGCACACAGTAGGTCCATCCTGCTTGGGCTTGCCCACCGTGGGCCACCTTCTAGCGGGGAAGCAGGCTGGGGAGGCCCCTCGTTGCCAAGAGCAGACCAGCTGCCCAGGAAAGTTCTGCTCTGGGTCACACCCACCTCTGGGTGGTTGCCAACCTCCCTGCCAGAAACCACAGGCTGGGCCGAGGCTGCCCAGAGTCCGGGCCACAGGGCTTAGGAGACCTCAAGTCAGATCTGCAATGGGGTGTTTGGCGGACGCTTCCGGTATCCACAGCCTCTGCGGTGGGGCAGGGGTCGGGCTAGCTAGGGCTGCAGCAGCTCTGGCGGTGGTGTAGGCTGAAGCCCTCTTGGGCTGGAAGGAGCTAGAGAGGGCCTTGCCAGCCTGCTGCAGGCTCTTGGTGCTGGCATTGGCTCTGGTTTCATAGACACACACACACACACACACACACACACACACACACGCATACACGCACTCACTGGCAGGCACTCCCATGGTGGCTTCCACGATCTCACCTTCAGGTAAACGGGTCACCACTGGGTCATGAGGATGGGGAGAGTACAAGGAATGGAGAGGCCAGTGTGTGTGTGTGCGTGTGTGGGTGTGGGTGGTTGTGGGTGTGGGTGTGTGCATGTCCCGGGTGACCTCACAGCTGCTGGAACATAAAGACTCACAGGTCCTGCTTCCCAGGCTCAAAGCTGGCTCTGCGGGGACACCGTGACATGAGAGGCCCACTGCAGACCCACCTCCTGGCCTTCTCCCTCCTCTGCATCTTCTCCAAGGTAAGGGGCTGCCGGCCCTGGCTGCACTACTGCTTTCTTTGCTGGGGTGGGAGTGCACTGGGGAGTCAGGGCCGAGGAGCACCCCTGCCGGCAGAGCTCCTGCTGGCCCCACACTGGACACAGTCCAGGCCCTGTGCCCATGCTCGGCTTCGCTCTGGTCCCAGACAGCTGCCAGCTCTGCCGTGTGACTTCAGGCAGAACTCTTCTTCTCTGAGCCCCAGCTTCTGCCCAGTTGAGGGGACATGATGTTCCCGAGACCTCTGTGGCAATCCTTCATGGTGCTTCCTCCATATTCAGCAGAGCCTGGAACATGATGAATGTTCAAAGGAAAACTTGAATGAGCCAGCAGCCCAGTAGCGAGGCAGGGGCATAAGCGAGGAGACCAAGACATGATGCACTTGCTCTACCTCCAAGCCAGGACTGGAGCGAGGGCTGGTGTCTAAGTGATTAAAGAGCTCAGGCTGTGAGGGCAGCGACCCTGGCTGGAGGGGTGGGCAGGACACACCTCTGTGTAGCAATGATCTTTCCCAGAGCTGCAAAGGACGTTTCTCAAAGGGCTTGTAAGACATCCACCTTGACTAACATGCACAATCTCAAAAAGAGTCATCAGCCCCAACTTCAGTCAAATGAAGCTCAGAGAGGGCAAGAAACTTGCCCAAATCCACACAGCGAAGAAACATCAGGGCAATACAGGACAGACACAGTGCAGCCCAGGAGAGATACAGGTGTGTGATGAGGGACTCCTGTACGCACCGCCCCACCCCAACTTGGCCCAAGGCCACAGTGCCCAGCTGTATCATCCTCTTAGAGAATACCAAGTTTCCAGAGCCAGGGGATCAGCCCCTCACAAGCCAAGATCTCACTGCATTTTCTTGTTCCCTTGAGGAGCAGGGGCAGGCGTTTCTCCCTCTTGCTGAGGAAGGCTGAGGACTCTTGTTGCTGCATTCCGGTCTTGCTCCTTGGTGTCGCCAGAGGGCAGGAAGGACATGAGGCCAGTGGGGAGGCTTGAGTAGCTGGAGCATGGAATCTGGGGTTCAGGATTATGAAAGGCAGAGGGAAAGCCATCCTGGGTGTACAGCTGGAGGACCCATGGATCCATTCTTCTCTGGACCTAGGAAGCCAATGAGTATCCTACCCAGAAACCCAGGGCCTTGGTTGTGGCAAACATGTGAATCCACAACCATCTTCAGAGAGAATTCCAAGGCTTCCAGGCAGGCTGTGGGCTCCTGGGCTCAATGCAGGGGACAGGAGCAGGACATAGAGACCTGGGAGCACCTTGGTCTCCCGTTGACCACGGACTGGCTGTGACCTCACTTAACCCCCATCATTGTTTAGGAACAGGTGGTCTCCACCACCTGCCAGAGGGGGAGACTCAGCCTACCTGGTCCACATCACAAAGCAGCTAGGCCACTGAGTCACAGAGCAGGGTGGTGGTAGAACCTGGACCCCTAACTCTTGCCCGGAAGAGTCCACACCAAGTGCCTCCATACAGAGCCTTGGCCCGAGCGGCCACAGCAAGGCTCTGGGGAGACTGAGGCATGATGGGATAACCTGAATGTGGCGACAGCGTGGTTGGAGGCTTGGAGGTAGAGGGAGGCCAGAGAGGATATGTCCTTCCACGTCTGCACTAAGCCACTCTCCATGACTTGTCACTGCCCATTTAAACAGATGGGTAAACTGAGGCAGGCACTAAGCTGACTTTGGAGCCCCTAGATGACAAGAGGTGGACATGAATTAAGAACTCGAGTCTTGCATCCTCATGGACCTGGATCCTGATCCTCATCCCACCCCTTCCCGGCTGTTTACTGCACGGCTTTGACCTGTTTCCTCATCTTTGAAAGGGATGCGCCGATGGACCTCATGCAGGGGGTTCAATCACACATGCCTTACAGCGTTCGCGCACAGCATGCATGCAGCACGCCATTGTTTGCTACAGTCACTATGTCATTAATAGGTTCTAGGTGTCAGGACCTGCAGAATCCGAAGGCAGCCAGGTAGAGGAAGCTCACAGAGGGGCCCAGATGTCCAGCAGGCCTATTTCATGGTACCCTAGTTTTCAAGGGGAAGGGACCCGAGAGCCAGTTCTGATTGGAGTCCTCACTGCCCAGGACCAAGGGAGCTGGAGCCTCTGCTTTGGAGAGAGCCTCTGCTTTGAAGTCCAGCCTACTGCTTCCTGGGTTAGACATGTGTGCAGCACCTCTGGGTTTATTAAAATATACTCAGGTTAAAAAGAAGGGCCCCAGGTGCTGTATTCCTAACAAGCTTCCGGGGGACTCTGCTGCAGTCCAGAGCACACCTTGAGGGGCAAGGTGGGCTGAAATTCCGCAGAGTGCTGTCCTTGGTGGGACTTCCGGTGGCCTTCCCTGTCGCCCCCAGGAGAGGCTGGTCAGTCAGCCAGGGTGACCCCTGGTGGTCAGAGTGGGAGCTGCAGAACACTGGAAGGTTGGCTGGACAAGGGTGCTGGGGTGGGAGAAGGCGGGGAGTAGCATAAACAGGTCGTTACCTGCTTTAGACCACACAGGAGAATTGAGGTCATTAGTTCCTCTTCCCAAGCCAGAAGTCCTCTCTTCTCTAGATAAAGCTTTCTAGTCCCCCAAGGATCCTGCTTAAGATTGCCCCCCACAGATGGGCCTGTGGGGAGCACCTTTGGGTCCCCACCTTCAAATGGATTTACAGGGAGCCCTTGACATCTGGTTTAAGGTTTGGGTGTTTTTTGTTTTTTAGCCTGTGTGGGGAAGGGCAGTTGGATCTCTCAGATTGAAACCTTGAAGGGAAAACCTAGCTGCACTCAAGCTCCCTGGGTCCTCCTCAAGGAAGTAGGGTGTGGGCCTGCTCCCAGCTCTGCAACTAACCCTCTGGCTGTCAGCAAATGCCTTTCTCTCCCTGGAGTTCTGCATCTGTACATGGCAGCAGGGAGGGGTTACATGGTGGCAGAGGTGCTGAAAACTTAGCTGAGTTTTAGAAACCACCAGAAAGTTTGTTTAAAATACAACGTCCAGTCAGGCATAGTGGTACATGCTTGTAATTCCAACTCCTCAGAAGGCCAAGGCAGGATCACAAATTCAAGGCCAACCTGGGCAAATGTCTCAAAATGAAAAGATATAGATGGGCTAGGGATGTAGATCAGTGGTAGAGCACTTGCCTACCATGCACAAGGCCCTGGGTTCAATCCTGCTATCACAAAAACACAACAAAGCAACAAAAACAAATCTCTGAGACTTCTGCTTTGGTGAGTCCCAGAGGGGCTTGGGATTCTGTTTTTCCCCCACATTTTCTGGCTGGTTTGCTCTGCATTCAGGGTTGAGAAACATGTATGGATTCTTCCAAAGACTAGAGCTCAATGCTCTGAGCTGCCAGGCCACATACTAAGGGTCTGATGTTCTTCCTTACATGAGTTCTCTGAGACCTTCTGATTGGTTTCCTGTCACAGACAAGGAAACCCAGGCTCAGCCAGCCTAGGTAACTTGTCCTAGGTCCCTCAGCAATTAAGGGGCGCAGCCAGGACTGAAACTGTGGTCTAGAGTCCTTGCTCGTGGTCACAACACCACCCTGCTTCTCAGGGAGTGCCATGGGCCTGCCGGGGTTCAAGGCCAGATCTGCGTGACTCTGAGGCCAAGCTGTGGACCCCACACTGTCCAGCCTGGCAGAGTTGGGAAGGTCTCACTGCCCACCTTGAAAGCACATGGCTGAGTGAGGTCTCTGTCTCTGCAGGTGTGTGCCCAGCTGTGCCCGACACCATGTGCCTGCCCCTGGCCACCGCCGCAATGCCCACCAGGGGTGCCCCTGGTGCTGGATGGTTGTGGCTGCTGCCGGGTCTGTGCACGGCGGCTGGGAGAGCCCTGCGACCACCTCCATGTCTGTGACCCCAGCCAGGGCCTGGTCTGCCAGCTCGGAGCAGGCCCTGGTGGCCGGAGGGCCACTTGTCTCTGTAAGCAGGTTTGCGGGACTCCTGGAGGGTGTGTGTGGGAGGTCACGGCTGTGGGTCCTGAGCCAAAGAGCAGCTTTCGACTCCCTCCCTTCACCCCACCTCCATTCAGCTGAGTCGAGGGGCCACCGGCCCCTGGGCCTGCTGCCTGTGTCTCTTCTCTTGGCCTTTGCTTAGACCGTGAGGCCCCACCTGAGCCGCACTCCCTGTCCCTCCCTGTCCTAGTCACACTTTCAAAGCCAAGCCCAAATATCTTCCCCTTGAGAAACTCCCAGACTCTTCAACCCAGAAAATATCCCTTTCAGCGACCTTTGTCATACTGGGGAAAAGAAAAAGACAGACCCTTATGCAGGGCACAGTATGTGTCAGGCACTGGGGGAAGTGCTTACCGCGCAAGTCACATAAACCTTCTAATAATCTTGTGACACCAAGTACTCTTAGGTCCATTTTACCAATGAGGAAACTGAGGCTCAGTGGTATTAGTGACACACTGCATGTCATACAGCTTGGAACCTTTTCAAGTAAATTCAAGCAAATTGCATTCTCCTGGACTGGGCAATTTGAACCGTGGTTTGAGTTCTAGGTGCTATTTTGCTGCGACCTTGGGCACGCGACATTCCACACCACGCTTTGTAGGCCTTGGCATCCTCCAATGGTTTAGGGCAGGGCTTTGCAACTGTGCTCTGGTGACACTCTCGGCTAGGTATTTCTTGCTCGCAGGGAGCTGTGCTGTGCACTGTAGGACATTTAGCAGCACCCCTGAACTCCACCTGCTAGATGCCGGGAGCAGCCCTCCCACCCTTCCTGAGTCGTGACAGTCTGTCTTCAGACACTGCCAAGAGTCCCCAGGGGCATCATGACCCCAATAGAAAACCACTGTTTCAGAGAAATAGAAAGAGGTGAGAGTTTTTCCAAATAATAAGCTTTGTAGAATAATTTGCCTCTTTCTTCTAAGTGCAGTCATTCTTTTATAAAAATAAGAATGAGAGAAAGAGAAAGAGAGGCTCATGAATTATGACAATGAGTTCATGCATAGGAAAAATCTTGTTAAAAAACAACAACAAGACTTGGGCCTAGGATGTAGCTTAGGGCTGCACCACCTGCCTAGCAAGCATGAAGCCTTGAGTTTGATTCTTGGCACCAAAAAAGAAAAAAAAAAAAGACCCAAAAAATGTGCAACAAAACTTATAGATGGAAAGTTATCAATAGCAAATCCTTATAATGCTTTATTCCATAGGAGACAGGCAGGATTGGCTAGATAAACTCACAGATGATTGCTAGTGAAAGGTTGTCTTTTTTTGTGACACCGGGAATCAAACTCACAATGTCATGCTTGCCAGGCAGGTGCTGGGCCGCTGAGCTATATCACTGGCCCGTGAAAATGTGTCTGAAGAGAAATGGAGACAAGTAACACTTCCACAGCTGTTCTTCGGGTTCACCATGGCCCAGTGATTCACATGGCAGTTTTTTACCAAGTGCCAGGTACGGAAGGCTTCACAAATATCCACTCATTTAATCTCACAACTATATGAGGTAGATACATATGCCATTCCCCACTTTATAAATGCAATAAAGAGACCCAGAGAGATTATGCAACCTGCCCAAGGCCCAATGGACAGCTGGGATTTGAACCCTGGAATCTGACTCAATGACCACAGGCTTTGTTCCTCTACAGCCCGATATTCCCCGCACAGGTAGAACATAGAGTATGTTACTGTCGGTAATTTCATGAAGGGGCTGTTCATGTTCCCTCTTGATTCAGACTGCAAACAGCTGCAGGCCAGGACTGACTTGGTCTCTGGACCTCCCTCCCTGGTCCAGCAGCGGTGGGATGTTTGTACAGATTTAGTAATTGGAAGCCAACCTAGAGGCTGGAAGCTGGTGGCTTCACGAGTGACATAGAGCCCTTATGGGCACAATTTCATTTTATCCTCAACCTTGAGGTAGGTCCTATTATTGTCCCTGTTTTGCTGCTGAGCGAATAGGGTCTCAGAGAAGTTAAGTCACCTGTAAGGTCACAGAGTTTGCAAGTGACTAAAAACTAAAAAGACCAATCCCAAACAAAAGGACTTCCCCAAACCCTGTGGTTCCTGGCCCTGAAACAGACTCCCCAAGGGGAAGGACAGGGGAACCCCCAGAAAGCAAGACTCTGATCTGAGCCTGGGGGACGCTGTGGGAACTCAGTGGAAAGCCCTGGGAGGGTTCTGGCAGCCACAGGTGTGTGAGGCTGGGCAGCGGAACTCCAAGAGGGTGAGGTTTGGAGGGGCCTCGTGATCTTTGGGAGCACACACAGGTGCACATAGATCAGGCGGAGAGGGGTACCCAGGGACCATCGTCCCCAACCCCAACCAGGTCGGAGCTGATGAGCCAGCTGAGATGCCAAGACACCTTGCTAAAATTACCCTTCTCCAGCCGATTTTCCTAAACAAGCCTCTGTTTACCAGCATGTCCCAGCGACCTGGAGGCCCCAGGGCTGTGGCAGCAGGATTTAGGCCAAGGTGCAGATTAAGAAGCAGCTGCCCCTGCGGTTTCCAGGGAACCAAACAACCCTGTGGTCCAGGCCGAAGGGTCAGGGATTCGAGCCAAAGGGCTGTGGCCTGGTGGGGCCGGGAGAGGCATGGGACACTGGTCCTGTCTTCCTGGGAAGGATAAATATGCTGCCTTTGACTGAGCATCAGCTATGTACCAGGCTTTGGGCAAAAGGCTTTAAACACATTTTCTCATTCATGCTCCGGTGGCTGGGGGCAGGTTCCAAGGCTGAGAGAGGTGAAGTAACTGGGCCCTGGCTCCCACACCAGCCAGCATTTGGGAGCTAGCGCCGTTTCAAAACCCTGCTGTGTGCGTGGACCTACTTGAAGTTTCCCCAAAAGGCCCGGGGGGACCTTACCAATGAATCCTTACTCGGTTGTCACAAGCCTCCGGTCCTCCCCAAGCCCTCCGCACCCTGAGCACCTCACACACTGCACCGCTCCAGGGCTCTCCGCTCCTTCTGACTTGGACACGGTGACTTTTACATCTGTCTTCCACTAGCCCACGACCTCCTCAAGTCTCTCGAGACAAAAGTGCATCTTGTTTCTGTCTAGCAGCACAGTGGCTGTCACACGCAGGGGGTACAATAAATAAATCTGGAATTATAAGGAGGTGGAACTATTCACTGTCAGAGTTTGCTCTGTGCGGAGCCGAGGGCCAGGCGTTCACCCTGAGGTCTTGTGTGCCCCGTCCTGCTCTGAGCCAGCTCAGGGGATGGCAGGAGGGGCACTTGGTTCCAGCCCATGTCCAGCGCAAGAGGTGGTGACAAAGCCCAGAGCTTGAAGTGCATTCAGAGAGCGTTTCCTGAGCATCTACTCTACGCTCAGCACAGCCCTGGGTGCTGTCTGCATTCGCATCACCGCATGTGACCTGAAGGTGCTAATTACTATCTCCATCACTGCTATAGCTCAAGCCATTCAGGGAAGTTAAGTAACTTACCTAAAACACACGGCCAGAGAGTTAAGCCCTGACCCGACAGCAACGATTTACAACACAGCAGGAGGACAATGAGACTGTTACACAAAATCCTAGTGTGTAAAGAAGAGTCATGTAGTATTAATCTGTAGCAATACCACCGATAACAGAGCGGATCTATTGATGGTCTCTTTTTGGTTGGATTCATTACATGTATCATTACATGAGTCTGTACCCCCTTGTGAAACAAGTACCATTATACCCCATTTTGCAAGGAGGGCTCACCGCCAAGAAAGGGCAGAACTGGAACCCAAACCAGGCCAGTCTTTGGGCTCCCTGTGTCGGGACCCAGGTGACCCTCCTTTTCCTGCTGGCGGGGCAGGCTTGCGGGGTGCAGGGCTCAGACACTGTGGGGTCCCTAACGCTCTGCAGGTCCCCGCAGGCCTGGGTCATGAGGCGCGGTCTCTGCTCCCTCCGCAGTTGGCGAGGACGACAACGGCTGCGAGGTGAACGGCCGCCGGTACCGCGACGGGGAGACCTTCCAGCCGCACTGCCGGGTGCGCTGCCGCTGCGAGGACGGCGGCTTCACCTGCCTGCCGCTGTGCAGCGAGGACATCCGGCTGCCCAGCGCCGACTGCCCCTGGCCGCGCAGGGTGGAGACGCCCGGCAAATGCTGCCCCGAGTGGGTGTGCGACCGGGGTGCGGAGCTGCGGGCCCCAGGTGAGTGCGGTGGCCGCCCCGGCAGAGCCGCCAAGGTCCCGGGGCGACTAAGGTCATCGGGCTTAGGCCCCAGATCCCGGACCTTTGCAAGCTGGGAGAGGGCGGTGGCTGAGCAGAGAAGTGGGAAGAGGACTGGGAGTCTCCAGGCCTCTTTAAAACCCGCAAAACAAGAAGCAGCCTTTTCACCATACAACTGTAAATCATAGAGAATTAAAAATAAAAGTCGGTGGCAGCATGAGAAGGGAAGGGAGGGATTAGGATGCCTGAACCAAATTCTCCTATTTCACAGTACAGGTATAATATAATAGTTATAATATACATACTAGTATTAATAATATTGTATAGACTATTATCAATATAGTATTATTTGGATTTATCAAAAGAGGAATCCCCCAGCTACTCACAAGTTCCATGCCGGCCAGTGAACAAGCGAGACGCTGCCTCAAATAAAAAATAAAATAAAATAAAAAGGGCTGGCCAAGAGCAGTGGCCCACACCTCTAATCCCAGCACTTTATTATTTTATTTTATTTTTTATTTTAAAAGCAGTAGTAAAAAAAAGAACAATAGTAGCAACATACCAATGTCACAGACATAAACAAAACAAAGTAAAAACATTAAAAATCATGCAGGGTTTCAAAACAAAATGATAGGATCCAACAGCGGCTGTTACACTACACATTGTTATCTTCAACAAAGTTGCTCAGATTACCAGATGTAAGAATGGAAGATTATTCAAACCATGAAAGAGAATAAAAAAAATTATTAAAAAGAACATTAGAGACAGTGCAGAGCTTCACTAGACAAGATGGCAGGAATTCACCAGTGGTTGTTCTATTGTATATTATTGTCTTCAAATCAGCTGCTCAGATTACCAGATACAAGCATGCAAAACTGGTGAAAATATAAAAAACTTTAAGCATTAATTGTTCCTTTCAACAAACCACCAGACATCAGAAATACAGCTATGCCAGCTATCCATATATATATATATATATATATACACACACACATAACCTTAGTACTTTCTTTTTCTTCTTTCTCTCATCCCGGTTGTTCCTTCCTTTGAGCAATTTCTTTCCCTTTCATATTATCTATTGTACATTTTTTGTTTTATTTACTCTTTCAGGTTCTTACACTAGGGAGGCAATATGATGTTTACACACGTGGGTCTGATTTATTTCACTTATGAGTATGGTCTCTAGTTGCATCCATTTACCTAAAAAAGCCTTGAGTTTATCTTCTTTATAGTTGAGTAATATTCCATTGTATAAAAATACCACATCTTTTTTATCCATTCCTCAGTTGATGGGCATTTGGGTTGTTTCCAAGATTTAGCTGTGACAAATTGTGCTGCTATAAACACGGGTGCACGTATATTGCTGTGGTATGATGTTTTTATTCTTTTGGGGAAATACCCAGAAGGGGACTAGCTGGGTCAAGTGGGATTTCTAATCCTAGTCTTGTGAGGAATCTCCAAACTGATTTCCACAGTGGTTTCACCAGTCTCACTCCCACCAGCAGTGGAGAAGTGTTCCTTTCTCACAGCCTGTCCAGCTTTGTTATTGGTTGATTTCTTGATGATAGCTGTTCTTTCTGGGCTGAGATGGAATCTCAGATAGTTTTAATTTGCATTTCTTGAATGACTAATGATGTTGAATATTTTTGCATATATTTATTCACCATTAGTATTTCCTCACCTGGGAAGTGTGTATTCATCTCAGATGCCCATTTTTGGATTGGGTCTTTGAGTTTTGAGGGTCTGATTTTTAAAATTTCTTTATATGTTCTAGATTGATGTCCTTTGTCTGAGGGACAGTTGGCTAAAATTTTTTTCCAATTTGTGGGTTTTCTTTTTACTCTGTTGGTGATTTCTTTTGGTGTGAAAAAACTTTTCAATAAGGTGAGATCCCAGTTGTTGATTCTTTAAAGCATTTCCTGTGTAGTTTGGTTTTTGTTCATGAACTCTCTGCCTACTCTTATGTCTTTGAGAGTTTTACGTACTTTCTCTTTGAGTAGATTTAATGTTTTTGTTTTAATATTTAGATCTTTGATCTATTTTTACTTTAATTTAGTGCATGTTGATAGACATGGACCTAGCTTTAGTCTTCAGCATTTGGAAAGCCAGTTTTTTCAGCACCATTTATTAAAGAGGCTATCTTTCTTACACTGAACATGTTTGGCCCCTTTGTCAAAGATAAGGTGGCTGAGTGTTTTTGTAGTTGTGTCTGCATCTTCTGATCTGTTC